>NC_061511.1:139108699-139253801 GCF_022539505.1 Lolium rigidum
GAGCCGATCGCGTGGAAGCGGCTTCCTCTCGTATCTTTGCTATGAGAGCACCGTGCCCTCATCTCCGTCCTTGCGAGTGGTGTCCAGTGTCCTACCATGTTGATATTGCACGGGAAATCCGGCTGGCACCCTCCATGGTAAGTATACTCCACCGTGTTTACGGCGGGGAAGGGGTGTGTGTCGACCTTCATGGCGTATTGGCTGAAAATCAACCGTCCGTTTTCTATCGCCATTTGGATCTCGCTGCCGCCACACCCCTGCGAATCGTTGGTGGTGTGGGTGAACGTGTTATGCCACTTGCGGTGTGGCTTTCCGTTCAGGCTCTTTCACCGTGGGGATCTTGTGGCCTTCGGGTACCTTTATATGCTTCTCCGTGAGTAAGAGATCAAAAATCCGCTCAGTTTTGGTCACGTCGAAGTCGAACCCTTTGGAGGGCCTTGTGGCTTCACCCATTTGCAGGTCACGGGGCTCGTCGCCCGAGTCCATTCAGCCACCGCTACCTCTCGATCTCCCGCAGCACCTTCATCCTCGTCTCGCCTCAACCAGGGTCACCGTGCGCTTGAATTTGTCCTGGTAAACATCCGGGTGGCGCTGCTCATATGCTGACAACCTTCGCACCATGTGCGCCAATGAAGGGTAGTCCGCTTGGGAGGCCACGTCCTTAATCGATGATGAGAGACCCACCACCGCCAACTCGATCGCTTCTTTTCACTTATATGAGCCGAAAAGCATCGGTTCCTAATGGTCCCGAAGCGCCGGACGTACTCGACACTCGTTTTCCCGCGCTTCCGTCGTACTTGCGCTAGATCGGCAATACCAACATCGGAAGCCTCCGAGTGATACCGCTCATGGAACTCGCTCTTCCAACCGCTTCCAAGTCCGGATGGAGTTCGGTGGCAGCGATGTGTACCACCCGAAAGCCGATCCCGTGAGGGACCGTGCGAAGAACCTCACACGCAACTCGTCCGATGCCGAGATCGTGCCCGAGCTGTGCCAAATATCGGCTCACATGCTCGATGGAGCTGGAACCATCCGATCCACTAAACTTTGTGAAGTCCGGGAGCCGATATTTGGGTGGTAGCGGGATCAGTTCGTAGTCGTTGGGGTACGGCTTGGTGTAGCCGAACGTCTTCCTTTTCGGCATCATGCCGAACCGATCTTTCGAGATTGCACAAATCTGATCCGCTGTGATGGCTGAAGGTGTCGAACCCTGAAGATTCGCCAGGGTGGCATACTTAACCAGCCATGCTTGCTTTTCTGGTTCTAAGCCAACTGCAGGAGCTGGGCTGTGGAGGTTTGTCGGAGTGGCGTATTTAGCTAGCCACGTTTGCTTCTCAGGATCGGCTCCCGACGTTCCTCCTGCCGTTCCGGAGGCCCCCGACGTTGCGGCTCCGGTTCGAGAGTGCCCAGGCGTTGCGGTCCGGTACGTATGCGCACGCGTATCCGTGCGGGATCTCCTTGGGTGCCTCGGTAGGAATTGGTAGTCACTAGGATCACCACCAATCTTGTAGACGACGTATGCCGATGAGTTCGGCAGTTCCGGTGCTGCCCATGCGAACGGCTGGGGCTGGAGTGGCATCTCTCCTTTGAAAGTCCCCAGAGCCGGTCCCGACGGAGAATACCGGTGGCTCATGATTTCCTGGACCACGCGCAGAGCGACACGCTCCAAAGTGTTCACCAGGCTCTCAGAGTGGCGGTGCAGCGAATGAGCCACCATGTAGTTGATTTCCTGCCGCAGCGGTGACCTGGTGCGTTCTTCGACGGGGCGGACAGGTCCACTCCATCGAGTGCGCCTTCGTGTGTGAAACCCTTCCACCCGACGCCATGGGAGCGGGTTCGGTGGAAAGAGCCGATGAGTTCGGCTTCGAGGGTTGCCTTGACCTCGTCATGTTTCTTCTTGAGCTCATCAGGCAGATCCTCGTACGTGACCGGAGTGTCTTCCGCCATCTCGGATGTAGATGGCGATGTTGTGGATGTCGAAGGTTGTCCCACCGGGCGTGCCGAATGTGTTGACGTCGAAACCCCCGGCGGGCGCAGACGGGCAACGCGAGTAGAGCCGGGAACAACTAGGGCTGCGGCCGGCCCCGACCCTCGGAGCGACGGCCCGCAAAGCCTCCCCGGTCGCACGTCCGATGCTATCGCAAGGGCGTGCCACCCGACCTATACCCGGTCGGGAAGGTGTGGATGATGCCTCGCTTAGTTTCCTGCATGGCATACACGTAAACATTAAATACGAGCCTCGATCGGCTCTCGGGTTATCCCGTGAATCGGCTCAAAGAGCCGATCCACCCATGATTCGAACGAGGTGTCCGAATATATGGTGGTCCTGCTTGATCAAGGTAAAGCTAATGAGATCTACGACGATTTAGGGTTTTCACCGCATAATCGGATCATCCTACTCACGATTGGGCCTCGCGCTCGCGCACGGTGACCGTAAGCCGATCCTAGACAGGGCCTAAAAACCAACACGAGGTTGATCCCCGGAACATCCTTTCTAGGGCTAGCAAACGCCACCCTACACGCCGCTGGATCCTCCAACCCTTTGTAAGGCCTAACTATCGCGGATATTAAACTAATCCTTGATGAAACAAGGAGCAATCGTAACGGATCAGATCCACTAAACTATGATCAAGCGGGGTGCCACCCCTACACCTGAGATAGGTGTAAGGGCGGCTAGATGCGCCAGGGTTGCATAACGAAAGCATGTAATTCTAAGAACAATGCTAACCCTAACACATCTAAGATAACTACGTTGCTCGCCATCAAAAAGGCTTCAGCACGAGCAACGCATGAACAACGTGGGCAGGCTTGTGCTGCCTAGATCGCAAGATGCGATCTAGGCAGCATGGTGCTTACCGGAGAAACCCTCGAGACGAAGGAGTTGGCGATGCGCCGAGATTTGTTTGTGTTGAACGTTGGTTGTTGTTTATTCCATAAACCCTAGATACATATTTATAGTCCAAAGGACTTTCTAAGCGAGGCGTGCACCTAACCGTGCACGGGTAAAACTCTAACTCTTAACCGACACGTAATCTAATATGTTACAGATACAAGGGCAAACTAGCCCAAACTTTGCATGTAAGGCCGATTCACGTATTTCTTCCGAATATGTATTCTTCGAATCCATCTTGATCGCGGCCCACCTCTGACTCGGTCAAATTCTGGTGATAACAGATGGGTATTTAGATTTGCACCAATATTTTCTGCTATTTCTATCGCTAATAGATTATGAGTATATATTATTCTAGTGCAAATTGACTCTTTGTAGTATCCAAACAATCCTATATAACTAAGAAGTTCATCCCCACTAACATATTTCTCTCAACATGCAGCTATGACACCTAAGCAATCATGCCACGTCACCCCACTCATGTGCTCATAATATCATGTATGTACTCATCCGTTGAATTTTTGTTGTCCCCCAAACCCGTTGTGCAGCATTATTGTTCAGTGTGGTCGGCAGCGTTTTTCTCTTCGTCTCCTGACTTCCCGAGTTTCCCAGCATTAGAAACGAACCGATTCAAGACTTAATCACACCAAGGCAGACGATCAGCCTGCAGCCTCTTCAATTCCCTCCGTCCACCTCCCAAGTTCTATATATAACTAGATTTTGATGTGCGCCTTGGCGCACCACCCCGTGAAGTTTATATCAATATTTATTTTGTATACATTTATAAACATCAATGATAAGCAACATTAAATCAAGAGTGAATAATAATCCATTTCATTTCCTCGATGCATGGAAGAATTACCGGTTGATGAAGAGGAGCAAAATAACACAACATATCATGGATTAAACACACTACAAATTATAAGTATCAAGTAGGAAAATATATTATCGTAGGTACGAAGATATGGTTATAAGATAACATAGATAAACATCAAAGAGTCTCCTAGGCAGCTTGATTGCAAGCCGAGAGGGAATGAGGGATGGAGAAACTATGCAAAAAGATGTGATATAACTTTGCTCACAAGTTAGTCTTCTCCAATAGCATGATGCTCGTACTTAGGGGGCTGCACCTTGGTGCCTAATACCGTGGGACTCGTGTGTAGGTGGTAAATGATAATAAATCTTTTTAGGTTTTACAAAATGTAGCGAACCATAGTAAATCGAAACAACCATTTATATACAACCATGAAATCAAGAGTAAAATATATTATAGCAAGAAAGGAAGGAACACCGAAATCATCATCTGTATAAGCAGTAGGGGTGCGCCTTGGAGTGCGATCCGTGGAACTTGTGTTGATACACACTTTGTATAACAACGTTAAAACTTAGGATGAACTTAGGTAAAGTACACAAAATTACAAACATAGTATAAAGCACTTATTTTAAGGCGTGCTTTGGTGCGCGTTTGCCGAGTTCACACCTGTAAATGATTCAAAAATCACTATATTAACCATGTATGAGAATCTATTATGAATAAGCGGTAAGTGTAGAAGACACAACACCTAATCCGTACAAAAGGAAGTGTAGAAACAACACACATAGGTATGTACTTCATATGTAGAGACCAATCATTAAAGAAAGAACATGTTCTTTCAAGTACATGGCATGACCAATAGGAAATAAACACCTAATAGGTAGTTGCATCACGAAAAGACGATATTCCTGCGAAAGAAAAGATAACTTAACAAACGGCTAAACTGAAGGTAAATAAAATAAATGGTGAAAGAACACATACTTAATTAATGTTTAGTGCATTCTTTGTTTAAAATTATGAGGTATTCTCTTCGAGTATATCTTAGTTTAGAGTCACTTAAGTTTAGTCCAAGTTTTACAATGGTTGGCATTTTTAATAATTGTCCATCCACTCCGATCTGATGGTGGAAAATGGACGAAAACAAACGGACGGAACCATTGGTATATGACCAGAACCAAATCATGTATGACCAAAATCTCTACTCCAATTCATATTACTTGATGTAGATGGATTTTAGTTGTAATTACATAAATTTAGCATTAAGTAATATGGATCGAAGGGAGTATATGAAAAGAAAAGGGCATCCTTTTAAACGGCCAAAGCATCCGATGAAACTCCATGAATAACAGTGTGTGTTTTTATTTGTCTTCTTCTCTTGGTCTCACTTATTCTCTCACTCGCTCTCTTGCTCTCACCCATTCTCTCGCTTGCCATGGAATATGTCGTCTCCTCAGTTTGACCTGGTGATTTTTCTCCTCTCTTGCGATTTGTCTCGGCGATCTTTTCGCCGATGATTACCGCAGCCACCAGCGGTAGGCGAGGTACAAAGAGGGGCGGATCCGGGAGGAGGAGGGGCAGCAGGGAACCTCGGCTGCCCGCGGGCAGGGTCGTCGGCTAGGGAGGAGGAGGGCGGCGGGAACCTGGGCTGGTGGCCAGCAGGAGCGTCTCGTCACTGGGGAGGAGCGGGTGTACACTATCCATGCTCTGCTCCTCCACTGCTCCATATGCGGCCGCTCTTCCGCAGTACGGCGGCTCCACGGCGAGGGTCGTCGCGTGCATGGTGGCTTAGCCAGACCGCATTTTCACGACAGCAGGTGGCAGCCATCCCGACCACGCAAGTCACTGCAGCCCTGGTTGCCACCACAATGGCCATGTATAATGGTTCACTCCACATGCAGAGCAAACAGTCCGTATGTTTTTCTCTTTCAAACTTTCAGTTTTGCAGGTGTGGTACTGGGGTATATGCAGCATCTCTACCAGCGAATAACTGATGATCGAGTTTGATTCATACTGACACAACATGCATGGACTCCTAAAATACAACTAACACACCAGAAAGGTGGAACAGGGAAGAGCGGTCAAAGAAGAAATATGTCAACCCCGAGCCCTCTAACGTGTACAGGGCTATAGAGATTACGCACAGAGAAGAACAAAGGTATTACTATTATTATTATTACATAGATAACTTACAATTTCTAGACCTGTAGACAGAGATGTTGCAATTTTTTATTTCCTTCTTTTACACATAACAGTAACCTTAAATTCTAAAGGCTTCCTCACATAAAACCTGGGCAAGCTTTAGAGCAAGCGCCTTGATTTCTACTTTATCGTTCCTGTATTTACCATGCTATATAAACTCTGTAAAAAAATTCTCTGTACAAGCCAAGCCTGCTCTAATGGATAGGATGGTACTGTGTGATTTCACGTTTTGGTGGCACTTTCCTAAGGATAAACAGAACCATAGCTGAAAGCACAATCTCGACCAGCTGCATAGCAAGTTAGTGAGCCCTCAGCAATCAGAAAATAGTTTGGTTCTGAAGAAAAATAATAATTGCATAAATGATATCTTTCAAGCGCTCCAAGAACATTTAGCCATTGTTCTCTATTTCAAAGTATATGCTGATGCCCCTGATAATCCACTCCAATGGCCTCACTAAATTTATGAATCCGCAAATTCCAACGATACATATTATAATGAGTTCCCCAAACTACCAAATATCTTTATCCTCTATATCTCTCTCAAATCAGCACAACAAAATCTAGAAACAATCTCAACTATAAAAATTCTGCTTGTGTTCCTTTTTTCTTGAAATACAACGCCAACAGCTAGCAAAACAACAAAAACACGGCAGCACCTTCGAAGCTCTCTCCAGATCTGTCAAACTCAATGTGATGATACGAAATTGAGAAGTTTCTTTCCGTGCTCCTCCCTTCAAAAGGTTAAATATCTTTCAACCTGGATAAAATTTGAGGATCAGCAAAGCTTAATAATACGTATTCAAGGTGGAGAAAAATCATCTTGCATGTAAATTCTGCATGCAGCAAACTATATTGGATGGCCTTTTATTGCAATTGAGATTTAAAGTCATGTTGTTATATAATGCACCGTAACCGTCAGCTGTAAACACTCCAACGTGCAAGTATAAATGGGTGAAAGAAAGGGGGATCAAGCCAATGAACTCAGTGGTGAATGGGTTCCATTTGTTCTCCCATAATTCACTGGCATCACTGATCGATGCAGAAGTCTATATCAGTATTCAGATAGTCTAGGATAGAAGATTCCTCTCTCTCTGTTTTCTCTCGCCACCTACCTTCCATTTCATCCCCTTTCTCTCTCCTGAGCAAAAGGACAAGCTCCATGTTCCAGGATTCCCCCCGTGCTACATCTCCACCCGAAGCTTGGAACAGAGCTATGGCCACTGCCAGCCTCAGTCCATGGTGAGGTTGGCCACCAGATCCCCTTGATGCTCTTCCTCGATAAGCACATGCGCGCGGTTGGCCACCATATCCCCTCGCTGCTCTGCCTCAGTGACTATCAAGCAGAGCGGTGCTGCTTGTTCCGCTGCAGCATATGTGTGTGGTGGCTGCCGACGACGGTGTGGCCGCGCTGTACTCACGGAACGCACCCATTCTTCTTCAGGGTGAATTTGCAGGCGGTGGAGTGGTCAAGCAGATGGGGCAGCTTCGGCAAGGCTTCCATGCTCTTCCGGCGGTGGCCATCAAGGTGACAGTCACGGCCATCTTGACCGGCGACATGGCCGCCACAGCCTCCTTCAGATCGGTACGTTTTCCTCTACTGATTTGATATAAACACTCATGTTTTTCTGGGTTTGTCTTTTTTTGAGGGTCTGTGTCTTGATTGTGTGTCAGATAATTGATAAGAGATCGAAATGGTGTCACTTTGAAAATAACTGTCCATTAGTTCATCATATTGAGATTCACACAATAAAAATTGCATGCGTGAAAGAAACAATAGACTGGACATTACTATTACACAGCTTAGCTGTAATTTAGAAAAACGAGCTAGCTGAAAGGTAAGCATGTGGAGGAGAAAACTGATCAACTTACATACAATGGTATGGGCTGACATGCTACATAACTACTGTAAACTGAATGTGCACAAGTTAAAAGCAAACCAGTCAGACATGTGTGCAGCGTTCATTTCATCGATGGAAGATTACAGTGTTCATTTCATCGACGGGTGTACTTTGAAAGCGCTTATCTCAGAATTACACAGAGGAAAAACAAATTGAACAAAAGTTGGGACAACAGATTTTGGAAGGAACTAAGCTTGAGGTAGAGTATGATAAGAAACCGAATGGTAATGAAATTAGTTTCTAACACATAAAGACAACATGCTCTTCTCAGATAAATTACTGACATGAAAAGAATTGGAGAAGAAGGATCACACCAATAGTATGTCTATATGCAATATACGACCTAAACCAGATCGAGACAAACCTCAGTAAGGAAAAATGGCACATCAGACGTAGAAGCTCCATGTTGCCATTGAGCGCACCATTAGAGATGGTCCAATTGTTCTCTTCATTGTGGAATCCACCGCCGAAAAGATTGTCCCTGCTTGGAAATCAAAACAATCGGGGTGAGAAAACCAATTGCAGCACGACAAAAACAAGAATAGTATGTTGATAGCATCATTGCCCTCAAACTTATATGTGAGCGAGTTCCTCTTAGGTCACATCTCCTGGTGTGTTTCCATTGAATGAAACTAACATGACCAGTATTAGCAGTCATAGCTTGGCTCTTAAGCAAGAGCGCCCAGCGGGATCATCCATCCAATGAATACTGAACTTTCATAAAGAAAAAGCAGTGAAAATTAACGAATATCCCTAAAACCATGACTGGTATGGAACAACAAAATCTAGCAAGAAAGCAATCATGTAAAATTATAAAGAAAGCCTCTAGGGAAACACTAAAATTGTCGAACACATGATTTTGGTGCACTAAAAAAGGTCTGAGGTAAACAAATTATCTGTGCTAGAAAAGCTCACCCATGTAAAAAAATTAGAGATGCATTTAATTCACCAATTAGAACGAGGGAATTTCCTCGTTGGTACGGAACAAAAATAATTACTCCAACTTCCCTAAAATCCCCATTTCGAAAAAAAAAACTTCCCTGAAAGCTAGCCATTCGTCCAAATGGGTCCTTTTAGTTATATTGCACAAGTTATTTAATGAAAACAAACTCAGAAATTTCTTGTGTCGAGTGATTATAGGGACAATGACTGGTTTTCCACGCTTTGTAACTGAGAAGATAACACAAATGTTATAAGCCTGTTTGAAAATGTTGTATTACCTAGGCAATCAGGCAAAATGAGATAGATATGAAAACCAAAAAAGCTCTTCACATCTACGCTAACAGCGAGCATGAGTTATGATTTTTCTACAGTGCACTTATGTCAAGAAAGTAGAATGCTCGACCACCAGGTGGTCAGTCTGCATTATCAACACCCAACAGACGGTCTGAACTATCTCGCCTCGGTTAAATTTGAGGCTCCATCCGAACAGACAGAGGAAAGAATCTACAATGTGTCCACTTTCTAGAGAAGATTGTCCATATTAAAATATTTGCACTATCCTTCTACTACCAGGCGGTCAGCCTGCACAAACCTGCAGTGTCAACAATCATGGATAGGATTAAGCATTTTGTAAGGAAAAAAGGAAATTGCATAATCCAGACACCGGCGTGCTTATCTCTCTACCTTGAATCTGAAATAGTATATTTTATAAACCTAACACTTCAATAAAGCCCATCAGTTTCAGGTCACAGCGATTGAATCTTAAGTAGCATATGCATCGCTGAAATAAACCGCGTTTACTATCTTGCATAATTTTTTTTAGGTTTGCTAAGAAAAGCTACTCTCCGGAAAATTCAGTAAAATTCAGTAAATACTAACACAATTAAGACACCAGATAATAAGATTATTTGATACTTATATGTATCATTCAGAATTTAGAATATTTGTTACCTATGTGAATTACATGAAGCACCAGGAGAAGTTGATAAAAAATAACTGAAAAACATCATAGAAGAGTACAAACCGAAAACATGAGCACACCTTATTAATCCAAGGTTGTCGCATTGATCCTAAGCCATATAAGGTAATTTGAAGTCAAATTACCAACAGAGTTTACCAATATGTCAGTGTTTCTTTACACCACAAGTACATAACAAAAAATGTGTAGTTGGGGAGATATTTAAGGATTTCGTATACCTAAGGCTGCACGAGAGCCTCCTTATGAGCACCGGAGAGCAGATAGTAGCAGAACAAGAGCGTCGCAGGATCCTCCCCGCAGCCCGCGCTCCACATCCTCTGAGGACAATGCGACGGCCCGCTCCTCCTCTCGCCTCCACGCCCTCCGAATGCCGCCTCATTCTCTCGGTGCGTGAAGGAATATGCCATATCGAATAAAATCACAGAGTAATTCAAAAACACCATTGCTGTTCAAGTAAAGTACATGACTGAGTTCCCTTTTTCTTGAACAAAAAAATATATACAAAAGGCGGGTCTATTACCATGCACAAATTTGAGAAGGCAGAAGTACAAATGAGAATGCATATATTATTGTTTACCTTTTGCAAATAATACATGTCTAGCTCTTTGCAATCAAATAAATGATAGATCACCACCATTTATTGAAAATAGTGGTAGCCACATGAAAATTGAGAACACCATGGCCTTAGCAGATAGAGTGTGCATGTCCGGAAACAATATGAGAAATCCCAGCTGCAATGGTAAAAATAAGCTTGCATTAAGAATTAAATAAGGAATTGGAGGCAGCTGCAAAGTTTCAACTTAGTGTTATCGTCACAATATAAGTGTTGGCACCTGAACCAAAATACACCCCGGAACAAAAATAAACTTTGTAATTTTAGCTTAAAACATAATTAAACATGAGACAACCTCGCATCTAAATAACGCAGATAAACTGAAAAACTGAATCTCATAGGAGAGTATACCTGAACTTACATCTAAATGATGTGGAAAACCTTAGGCATGTCGATCCATATTCCTCAAGGGGGTAGCATCAATCCTAGCCCTAAAGCACACAACAAAAACTACTGATATAGCCTTCGGCTTTGCTGAAACATGCCTAGCTCCTCCCTCCCTTTCTTATCAACCAAAATACCTGCATTATTGAAAGAAAATCAGAATTCAGTTTTGCTGAATCAAAGTACACAAATTTGACACAGGTTCATCGGCAAATACTCAATTTGATAAAACATAAACCATTTGCTGCATGCTGTCTTTTAGCCTCTATTTCTAGGAGGGAAAAGGTGTTTACCAGTTATTCTTTCTATAAGACAGAGCATTAGAAAGTCAAGAAATTCAAAGATGGTAATGTAAAAACCACCTATCGAAAGATAAGACCACCAGTACCATTTTCTTGTAAAGTTTACCAAAGACCAGTACCATTACTTTACTCGAACAAACTGCTAGCAGATAATTTAAGCCTCTATCATGAAAACCTCATGTAACCCCAAGAACTACAAGAACAGACAGCCTGCAACAACTCACGAAGCCAGACCAAACATAGCAAATCGTGAGAAAAATAGGAGGGATTGGAGATTATGCTCAAGTATATTCATAATTTTTTCTTTACACTACCTACCAAATATTCCAAAGGTCTGATCTGCTGCTTCTCTCCATGTCTTCAGAAATGGTAATTGCAGCTTGATGAAAGGCAAACCAAATCTGAGAAAAAAATAATGTATGAAACTCATCTAAGAAAGAGGACGTGAGATCATGAGGGAGTGTATGACAAGAGAGGGGTAGGAAGGATGAATACCTGCAGTAAACACCACTCGCTTTTCCACGCCGGATCTTTTGGGCACCCAAAACGAAGAAGGAGGAATGCTCAACATGAAAAATGCAACCGTAAGGGGCAATGGATAAGAGGGCGTGGGGGTGGCCGCCTTCCTTGTCCATATACCGCTGCTTGGCTGCAGCAAGGACGCCGGCGTGGGGCTCACCACCTTCCTTGTCCACCGTGGAAGCTCATCCCCTGCCGAGCTCGTCCATCTCGTCCTCCTCCCGCCACAGCCGCGACCTCCCTCTTCCTGCTCCCCTAAGATCTGTCGCCAGCGAGTCCTGCCGCAACACAAACTCTTACCCGACCCAGTTTTGGGGCGACGAGGAGAGATGCAGCAGTGGGGGCGAGGGGAAAAGATGAGAGGCGGTGATGTACGGCCAGCGCGCCGTCGCGGAAGGTTGCGGCCGACACCCATGGCCCTGCCTCGCCGGATCTGACGAAGACGAGGCGAGCAGGGGAAGAGGAGGGGGCACGCGAGGGGAGGGGCAGGAGAAAATCCTCCAATCCATTTGGCTCCTTCGTGGGCTGCACCATCGCCGTCGCTGTCCGCCATGGCCGTCTGAGGGCGGAGCTCGAGCAGGGTGCTGGGGGCGCGACTACAGCCGGCTCGGCCGCCGGAGTTCCACCTCCTCCTCCTCCCCAAGCCGCCCCGCCATGCCAGCTCCTGCGGAGGTCGCCCGCGCTGCCCTCGTCGGCTGGCGCCAACGGGGCAGGAGCGGGGGTGGGGGGCGAGACGGCGGCGGCGGGCGACGAGACGAGAGCGCGGCAGGGGTTGGAAGAGAGGCGATGCGGGGATTGGGGAGAACCACCCCGTGTCCTGGGATTGGTGGAGCGCTAGCGAAGTCGGGCCGATAGGGCTTTTAGTGACCCATGGATAAAATGTGGGTCTGCGGGAGGGCCTCAGCGCCCTGGACGGAACGACGGCCGAGATCGCGCCACGTCAGCTCGATCGGACGGCCGAAAATCCAAAGCGCTGTGAGAGCTCCATGAGGGTGCAGCAATCATACCGTGGGATAAGCAATTGCTGAACCACGCCCGTCCATATGTCTGTCCAAACAATGAAAAAATCAGTCGACTGCAAACTCGCGAGCAACACCACCCATGGCCATTCATCTACCCAAGAAGAAGCGGCTTTGTCGGACGTGGCGGCCAAAGATGCGTACTGTGCTAGGCGTTGTGCTTCCACCTTCTTTTTGTCTCGATAAGAAGTCCAGCTCGCCAAACTGATCGCAAGCAAGCGCGTAGACGATCATCAGCGACGCTGCCCGCATCCAAAGTGTCATCTTCGTGGCATCGGCATCCCGTCCACTTTCAGGGTAGCCGTTGGCGCCGGGTGGCGACGCCAGCCGGAGGTCGCTGTCGTCATCTGCCAAGTACATCGCCAGGTAGTCTCTCGCTCAGCACACTCTCTATGCTCGCCTAGACATCGTTCACGTACAGGTGAGTTCGTACTGACTCTTTTGGTTCGAATCAAACCAATTCATGTCATTTGTTTTGCTCTAGGTTGTCCCGATCAGATGCGACATAAGGTTCATTTTTATTTTTGTAGATTTCAGTAGCCCATCTCTATTACTCTATGATGTACCTAAATTTTCGTCTTGAGCAAACTGGAACCTCCTTTCTCCTCGGCTGATTCCTACTTCATCTTGCCGATGCAGCAATCCACAACATGTGCCCGAAGGAAGGCGAGGTCATTTACCACTAAACCTCATTTTTCTCACCATTTTGTGTCGTGCAGTTTCCAGCCGACCAAGTTCTTGCAGTACCTCTTCACCTTTTATCTCCCTCATTCCTAATTCAAGGAAGGCCAGGTTTTATATTTTTTCGGAATCAGTTGGACAATCACGATTAAGCAATTCACTCATCTTTTATTTCTTTATGTTTTCCCTTTGGTAGTTCCACAAATTCGCTAGCTACCGGAGTCTCTTTTTGTCGCATGGAAAGAAGTAAATCATGATTGCATTCATTTCGCTGCGATTTGGTTACAGTTTGAAGAGTACCAAAAACAAAGAGGAACCTGATGAGTTGCCCTTACTCTGGTTTGCATGGTCAGTGGAAGCTTCATAGGATGAGATTCTGTAATATCAGTAACATTCACACATGATTTATGTTACCTTCCGAAGTAATCGTTTCAGCACCTCATTGGCAGAGTGTTTCTGGATCTTCACTGCCATCTGAAAGGGTGACCGATTGGACTATAGATTGTACATAGCTAACTTATCACTGCGCACAATATATATCAGGTGAGGTATATTGCTGCCTCAAAAGGTTGCAGAAGTTTGGGTTCATGCATCCTTAAGTTGTGGAAGATCTGCTGGAAATATTAGCAGTAAATTGATATTACCAAATGCGCATTCATTATTTATAGCTGCCTAAGGAGGACCTGAAGCAATTCATCTGTAGAAGTATTGATGCCCAAATATTCTGACGTTACAAGATTTGTACTGGTGATAAACACTACTCCTTATTATAGAGAAGACAATTGGAAATCGTACATCTATTCATCCATTGGTTTCTAGCACCCGATCCTTCATTTGTATAAGTTTTACCATCCATTTTATTATGGTATATTAGTTTCATGGATATCAAAAATTAAGATTAACTCTTAGGGATTTCTAGTTTCGTGCCCCTGCTTCGTTAGTTGTACTCAGTTTTCCCAGCTCGTTAGTTTTTCCTCAGTTTTCCCCTCCCTCTAGTTTGAAACCCCTCGAAGACGCGGGTTGCCGTCAGGTCAGAGGCCTTACCGTTACCGTGAGGTCAGTTCCTCGCTGACCGTCTCGTGCTGACGGGTGGATCCATCTACCGCTGACGCGTGGGCCGTTTTATTTCCTGATTGTATACGCGGTGCTGCCAATGACAAATGGGGCCGCTCTATGGGGCTGCCGCAGCCAATGACCAGTGGGTCGTCTATTTATTTATAGAAAATTATATATTGCCGCTCTGTGGGGCCTCCGCAGCCAATGACCGCTGTGGTCGTCTATTTTATTTAGAGAATATAATATAGAGCCGCTCCGTAGGGGTCGCCTCAGCCCATTTTCGCAGCTTAATCTAAAGTGACTCTTATGCTAAACATTGTGCATCCCGACGTTGACCTAGCAAGTGGCGGCGAGCATAGCCGCTCTGACCATGCCGATATCGGCATCGGCATCGGCATCGTTTGGAGGATGTGGTGCTCGAATAATAGTGGAAATGCGATATTATTTTTTACATGCATAATATATAGAAAATAGCTAGATCTCTAAATCGATGCATATGAAGCTACATATATATTCTTGGTCATAATCCCCTTAATTATCTAAAGGGGATGGATGCATGGCTTCACGTCGTCGTCGCTTTCATCGTCAGTATCTTCGTCGTCTGAGTAGTAGTACCTCCTGCACATTGTTCCGTCGAACACCTTCACCGTGAGCACATCATCGCCTTCATATTTGAAGTGTACGAACCAGCCGAAATCCACACCGTGCGCGATGGCGAATTTCTCCCAGCCCTTGTCGAGGTACATCCGGCCTTGTCCGTCAAATAGGACCTCCACGGTCCAGAGACGAGGACCGCAGTCAGCTGCTCGCAGATACACCTTAGCTGGCTCCTTGCCGTCAAGATAGTCCGCAAATTTTTTGGGAGTTCCTGCAAAGAGATCGAGCGCCGATCGTTTGAAATTAGGGAACCCTTGAAATTAAAGGTTTTTTAGAACATGCCCATAATTAATCACATGCATCATATATGTGGGAACGCGTACGTACCTTCTTGACCAAAGGGTCTTCATAGACGACGATGAAGAACTCCTCTATGATCAATGGCAGTGTTGACGGTGGTGGTGGCAATGATGATGATCCACTTCCCCTTCCCCTTCCCCTTCCCCTTCCCCTTCCCCTTCCGGTCCGCGTCCGAGACGTGGAAGCCATGGCAATGGATAAAGTGTATGTGAACGAAAAGAAGAGAGAGGCAGAACCTATTGACACAAGGGATGGCCGTGTGGGTGTTTATAAGGGAGAGATGACCGTTGTAGGGTTTACACAATAAAATAAGGAGGAGATGACCGTTGTGGGGGTTTATACACAATAAATTAAGGAGGAGACGACCGTTGTGGGGGTATAGTTTATCATTTTACCGTGAAAAGTAATGCCTAAAAGGAAAGTAATGGCTACAAGAAATCGGTGATGGTTTATCGTTTTTTGCGTGAAAAGTAATGGGTACAAGAAATGGGTGATGGTGTATCATTTTTTGCGTGAAAAGTAATGGCTACACGAAATGGGTGATGGTGTATCATTTTTGTGCGTGAAAAGTAATGGCTACAACAAATCGGTGATGGTTTATCATTTTTGTGCGTGAAAAGTAATGGCTACAACAAAATCGGTGATGGTTTATCATTTTTTTGCGTGAAAAGTAATGGGTACACGAAATGGGTGATGGTGTATCATTTTTGTGCGTGAAAAGTAATGGCTACAAGAAATCGGTGATGGTTTATCGTTTTTTGCGTGAAAAGTAATGGGTACAAGAAATGGGTGATGGTGTATCATTTTTTGCGTGAAAAGTAATGGCTACACGAAATGGGTGATGGTGTATCATTTTTGTGCGTGAAAAGTAATGGCTACAACAAATCGGTGATGGTTTATCATTTTTGTGCGTGAAAAGTAATGGCTACAACAAAATCGGTGATGGTTTATCATTTTTTGCGTGAAAAGTAATGGGTACACGAAATGGGTGATGGTGTATCATTTTTGTGCGTGAAAAGTAATGGCTACAACAAATCGGTGATGGTTTATCATTTTTTGCGTGAAAAGTAATGCCTAAAAAGAGTTTATAATTTAGCTCGTGAAAAATAATGCAGAAAACCAAACTTTGCGTGAAGCTAACCGACGACAGAGAGAGAGAGAGGGTGGTGGCCCCGACCAGAGAGAGAGATAGGGGTTATCCTGCCCGTTAGATCATACGATCAACGGTCGTCGGGCACGATCCGCGTGACATGGGCTAGACCAATCAGGGCAATGTTGGGCGTCTGTGAGAGTTTGTGAAGGTAGAGGGCAAAACTGAGTAGTATCAAGAAACCAAGGGCAAGTGAGTAGTAAACGGACTAAGGGATTCAAATATGAGATTTAAAAAATGGAAAATGCGTGTTTTGTACAATGAAACCCATCTTGGCCTACCTCAAACTATTTGCAATACAAATCTACATGAGTGTGAAAATTATGGTCTCATTCGGACAAAGTATGTTTTGGGGAAAGCTGTTTTGGGTAGGGCTTATTATGGAAAACCATGCACCTTCATAGCTACTAGGTGATTTGACAAGTGGCAATTTGTGGTGAAACTTGATTTATCTACGATTTATCTATGATTTGAGAAGTGGAAATTTGTGGTAAAGACTCCATGAGTAAGTGCCACTCTTTTTCGGAATTTTTTGCACATTAAATAACTCATTTAACTAGTTAATCCCATTTGTTGACTCTCTGTTGACCAGCCACTTGAGGGTAAAACTGAGTATATTGCACTAGCCGATATTAGCACTCAAGGTGAAAACTGAGCATACAAAAAATGCTAGTATATGACTCGAGGGTATACCTGAGTATATCTAAATTTCCAGGGTTAGACTCGAGGACGCGTGTTGCGGTGCAGAAGTGGAAGACGTGCCATTGTTGACGCGTGTCGCGGTGCAGACGTGGAAGACGTGCCATTGTTGACGCGGGTCGCATTTAGGACGCGTAAGCCCCTCTCTCCCTCCCTCTGCACACGAGTACGTCTCATTATCGCTCACGCACGAAACCACCCCTTCACGTCCCATCAACTTCTCCAAAAAACCCCAACCGCCGTACGAGCCCTCCCCCGCCGGCGATGGAGAAGAAGAATGCGCCGGCGGCCATCGCCCCGAGCCCGTCGCCTCCGAGCCCGTCGCCTCCGAGCCCGTCGCCGCCAAGCCCGTCGCCGCCGAGCCCGCCGCCGCCGAGCCCGTCGCCGCCGAGCCCGTCGCCTCCGAGGGCGGCGCATCCGAGGGCGGCGCATCCAAGCGCGGCGCCTCCGTGAACCGGGCCGGTCTCACGGCTGACGGACCACTTCGAAGATCGGCGAATGCTTATTGGCGAAAGAGGAGTACGTGGACAGCTACTCGCTATGAGGCAAGTCTCGTAGAAATTGGCGCTCAGGTTTACCTCGATCCCGACGTGCACCCGCACGAATGGATCATGCTACACCACGCCCTTCCACGCGCCGCTGAGTTCACCTTCCTCCATCTCGGCACATCCCGCTACGTCACCATAGATCTATCTGCAGTTCGTGCAAGGTTCAAATTCCTCGGCTTTTCCCGTGGCGTCACCATAGATCTTATTTTCAATCTTAGTGCTAAATGTTATCTTTTCAATATATTTTAGATTCTACTTCGTCGGCTTTTCCCGTGGCGTCATCGTGCTTGCCCAGAAGAACCCGCCGCACAAGATACGGCTTCGAACCCACTCACAAAGACATCAAACACTATGTTTGAGGCGCGGATGCCAACTCGTTTTTCTGGATTCAGTCGCTGCAATCAACTCCCCGACTATGGTCTTCACTTGCGGACATTACCCGGAGGAACTTGGTTGGGTCGATGAGAGCACTCCAACTAAGGATATATATGAAGATTTGGGAGAAGGAAGATTTTCGATCAAGAATCATAGTATGCGTTGCATTACCCCGTTCAATGGTGAACTATATGCAATAGCTTCGGACAATTTTGAGTCCGGAAGAATAGTGTGCACCAATGTACAGAAGCAGCAGCGCGCGAACACCTGTCAAGATGGAGACACTAATTTCATTTCCAGAACTTGGACGTGACAAGTTCTACCTTGTGAAGTCGGATGGTGATCTCGCTGCTTGTGTTGATGCACAACACGCCCGTGGTGTACCGTGTGGACACTCAGAGCCGCTCTCTCCATCCGGTCGGTAACATTGGCTTTCATGCCTTGTTCGTGCATTATATCCGGTGTATCTCCGTCGACACCGGAGTGTACCCGACTCTTCGACCTGGCTGCATCTACTACGCGGATTTGGGTTATATCAGAGAGTACTCTCATGATACAAAGGCCGGGGATGAGTGGCCAGTACGTGTGGATAGAATAGGAAGCTACGGTATGAGTAATGAACACAGGCCATACCGTTTGGAGGATGTATTGGCCGCACACCTGCGGACGGAATGAGTTCAATGAATATTTCCTTGGGGAAATGCACGAATGTAGCGACGAAGAAATATATGAGGAGGAATGAAGAACAAATTCATTCATCCTAATCTTCTTGTTGTCCATACATTGCGTGCGTCTTGTATATTTTTGCAGCTTAGTTTGTCGTGAACATTAACAATGTTATTGGCTGCTTTTGGCTGCTGTATGCAGTTTACCTATGTATTATACTTAGTTTTCTGATTATGCTGCTGTGAATTTATCATATAATAGCTTCTAGATTTGCTACTAGATTTGCTGCCATATTGGGCAAAAAACGAGGGCCAAAAGGCATAAATAACCCCGAGAGATTTTCTACTAGATTTGCTGCCATATTGAAGAAAGACAGAAATAGAAGCTTCTCTAGATTTGATACTAATTTGGTGAAAAAGACGAGAGAGAGAAAGAGGGGAAAAGGTGCTCTTAAAAATGCCAATTTGGGCCGAGAGAGACAAAACCCAGCTCCTGCTCACGTGCAACCAAACGCTTCTCGTCCCGTCCCACGCGGTCCCTTTCTACCAGCCCCACGCGACGCGGCCCCACACGACGCGGCCCCACGGACGACGCGGCGCAACACGTCGCACACGTAACGTCCAAATAAACGGATTCCTTCCGTCTGAGCTCCTTCTGCGGGTCTTCAGACAAAGGCTAGGGTAAAACTGAGGAAAAACTAAGGGGCTGGGGAAAACTGAGCACAACTAAGGAACCGAGGGCACGAAAATAGAAATCCCTAACTCTTATACGTGCGTGATTATATTCTTTTGCCGTCGCATTCCCTCAATGCAACTGGTGCAGTTGAGCTTAATATAATGCCAGTTTGAGCCTTCCGTCTAGAAGTTCTATATGAATATAAGGGTAGAACTTTCAAAGATATTGTATGTATAATCATCATGTTATCAGCTATCATTTATCCCACCAGGGATAATTTGCTTCTTTGAACAAACCAAATAACACTTCTTTCCTCTTTCCATTTTTCTGTATGCAAGTATCCAAGCATGGAAATTTAACAGAAATTTAAAGGACATCCTCAGCCTCTTTCTTCAAGAAAATATGGTGCTGAATGTTGGTGAATGAGTTAGTCGGTGTTTTTTGATGCTGGCATATGGTCTTTTATACAAGCTGTACTTAAGGTGGTTTATACACCCCCGTTTCTATTAGCATCTCTAAGATCTGGTGTTCAATCAAATATTCCGCAGCAATGCGCGGGGTATCATCTAGTTAATATAATATGTCTAACTGAACACAAAAAGCATGCCAACACTGTTAACTGGACCTGCCATTTAATTTTGCACCATTGTTAAGTTAACATTAAGGACAATGTGATTTGCTATTAAATACTCACCTACATGATGAGTGAAGTTTATTCATGATTTGAGTCTAATTTATCACACTATAGATTAAATTCTAAATTATAGGTTTAATTATACACTTGAAATACAAACTGAGTCTCAATTTGTATTTACTTGGTATTAGAATTTTATCCTCGTGGACATCTACTGACTTAATCTTGGTGAGAAATGTTATCGATAGTATCATATGGAAGTTATAAATGTAAATATGACTATTGCCGTACCTGATCATTGTTGCTCTTTCTCTAACTGTTCTTGTAGAGCAAATCCTTAGTGAATTCAAAGCAATAACTTAAAAAATTATATGATGATCATTTTCAAGTACTTTACCTTTACATATTGTACACAAACTATTTTTATTTTATGCTTACCACGCGATATTTGGATATTCTACAACATTGAAATTTCTCAAATTATTCATTCATATGTAGTAGCCGAAAATCTATATCCTGGTATAGTAGCTTAACGATAGACGAATTGATTAAATCAAACATACTCGCTGCACTCACTGTAATGTTGCATATTAGACATCTCGCGGTCTCTCACTCAGTTTCTTGGTATACATGTTGTTTCCTTCCAAACTACATCGAAGAATAGTTGTTTATCGGACTATCGGTGATACGAATTTAGATCAGAAATCAGAGATTTAACTACAGAAAATGAACATGGGATTTTTATAATAAGGAAGCTGCGATAATTGTTGAGATGGAAGCAGCTAAAAACACACATGAAGACGTGTTGATATTACTCGTACTGGATTACTTCTTCAGCTGTACTCTTACTTTAAAAAGTGGTGGCGTTGATATCCAGCAAAAGGAAAACAATAGTTCTCGACCTTGTACAGGAACTTTGCTGCCTGCATGACACGCAGACGCGGCGGAGTATCCATTATGCTAAGCTCCAGGTTCTGCTTCTTAATTAGTGCTCGTCGATCATCCCGCACCCATGCACGCATCCGCTGTTAATTAATCTTGCTGCCGCTCGCCTCCTGTGATCGATCAATCTAAGAATATCCGGCATATCTACGGTACCTCGGATCCATCCGAGGAGGGGGTTCTTGGAGAAACTGGGGCGCATGATGAGGTTGGGGATGTCGCTGTCGAGCTCTACCAGCAACATCTCCTCCCGCCTCCTGATCCATTAGTAGCTAAGCTACAGCTTTTGCATCTAGCACTTTGATGATGATCATGTCGATCGCCCATGCACCGCTCTACCCTACCATTAGTTAAACATGATGCCGCTCGCCGCCGGCAATATCAATCTGTGGATTATCCGGCCGATCGATGGTACTTCGTTCCTTTTATCCATCCGAGTAGATCGTTGAAGATGATGGCGCCGTGGAGCTGGCCTAGAAGCATCTCGTTCTTGACCTTGGTGAACACGTCCGTCTTGTACCAACCTAAGTGTTGGGAGATCCTTGAAATTTTTTGGGCGTATGATGAGACCATGATGGCGCCGTAGAGCTGACCTAGCAGCATCTAGTTCGACCTTGGTGAAGTGTTGGGGCCTGGGAGACGGCAGCAGGTGCAACTCCTTCATCGATTTGCTCGGTCATGTGGTCGCCAAAGCAGATCGCGTCATCCCTGGCATCGTCCTCCAGGGTCGCCTACCGGCCGCAGCTTGGCATGATCTCCTTGTAGTTGCTTCTGTCAGATGAAAGCTAGCCAGAGCGTCGATCTCCTATTGATTTTGGTCGCTTATATATGGATCGACGTGCGTGTTGACCTTAAACATCTATCTGTGTACCTTTTAAATTTTCTTTCTTGTAGATATGTCTGTTTAAAATTTCTTTCTTGTGCGGAAACCCTTTTTAGATTGGACGTGACATACGTGTTGACCTTGCACATCTATCCGTGTATCACTTTTTTTTGCAAATGTGCGGTCCTTTGTGTTGGCTATACGTGTTAAATCTTTACCGTTTCTAAATCTTAGTTTTAGGTTGAGAAATCTCCACCGTTGGTTGTTTGTTGTTTTAATAATATAATAGATAGAGCCTTAATAGATTGTGCAGACAAGACAGTGTCTCTGAAAAGTCCCGATGGAGGAAGGATCATTTATCAAGGAGATAAGCATACCCAGATCGAGGTTGAGCTACAGCTTAATAGTATAAAGGAGGTGAAGCTAGAGGATATACTAGTAGTCAATAGATTCCAAGATGATGTTTTCCCAAAGGAATTACCTGAAATGCCACCAGACAGAGAGATAGAGTTTACAATAGACCTAATTCCAGGAACAACCCCAATTGCCCAAGCACCATATAAGATGGGACCAAAAGAGCTTAAGGAACTCAAAGAGCAATTGGATGACTTGGAACAGAAAGGATTCATACAAGAAAGTGTATCACCTTGGGGAACACAAGTTATATTTATGGACAAAAGAGATGGAGGCCGTAGGATGTGCGAAGATTATCAAAATCTCAACAATGTTACTATCAAGAACAAGTATCCACTGCCCATAATCCAAGATTTGTTTGACCAAGTCAGAGGAGCTGGAGTATTTTCCAAGATAGATCTGAGATCGGGTTATCACCAGATAAAGATCAAGAAAGAAGATGTTCTAAAGACTACCTTTGTTTCAAGGTATGGACATCGTGAGTACTTAGTAGTACCTTTTTGATTGACAAATGCCCCAACAATATTCATGAACCTCATGAACAAGATATTCATGCCCTATCTTGACAAGTTCGTCATCATGTTCATCGATGATATCTTGATATATTCCAAGGATAAGGATGAACATGCAGAGCATCTCAGGATAGTGCTACAAACACTCAGAGAACATCAGCTCTATGCCAAATTCAGCAAGTGTGAGTTTTGGCTAGACCAAGTGGAATTTCTTGGCCACGTGATTAGCAAAGATGGAATAGCAGTAAACCCAAGCAAAGTAGCAGTAGTTTTGGAGTGGGAAGCACCTAAGAATGTCAAGGAAATAAGAGGATTCTTAGGAATGGCAGGATACTACCGAAGATTCATTGAGGGATTTTCCAAGATAGCTGGACCAATGACCAAGTTGTTAAGGAAAAATACACCTTTTGTGTGGTCAGATGAGTGTGAACATAGTTTTCAAACTCTGAAGGAGAAGTTAACAACAGCACCTGTGTTAGCAGTGCCAGAAACTGGCAAGGATTACAAAGTGTATTGCGATGCATCCAAGCATGGATTGGGATGTGTACTTATGCAAGATCGAAAAGTGATATCTTATGGATCAAGACAAGAAATACCTCATGAAGTCAATTACCCCACACATGACTTAGAGTTAGCAGCCGTAGTGTTTGCACTGAAAAGTTGGAGACATTTCCTTTATGGAGCCAAGTGTGAACTTTATACGGATCACAAGAGTCTCAAATACTTTTTCACTCAGAAGGAACTGAACATGAGACAGAAAATATGGCTTGAATTGATCAAAGATTATGATTTTACCATCAATTATACACCAGGAAAGGATAATGTGGTAGCCGATGCCTTAAGTCGAAAGAGTACACGAGGAGTACAACAAGAGATTCCCACGGAATTGAAGAAAGAAATAAGTCAAGCACATATACAACTCTAGGAGAAGGAAGCACATGAGGGATTATCAGCTTTACAAGTTGCGGAAGAGTTGAACATAAACCTGAAGAATGAGATTATAATGGGTCAGTTGGATGATCCATTTATCGTGGAAGAAATACGAAGGACCAAAGAGGGAAGACCATCAGAGTTCAACCTGGGCGAATCTGGATCCTTATGGTTTCAAAAGAGGATTTGTGTTCCAGATATCGCTAGAATCAAGGAAGTAATCCTAAAGGAAGCCCATGAAACACCATATTCAATTCATCCCGGAAGTACGAAGATATACATGGATTTAAAGGAATTGTTTTGGTGGAATAACATGAAGAGGGAAATTGCCAAGTATGTGGCAGAATGTCATACTTGTCAAAGGGTGAAAGCAGAACAGCAAAGTCCCGCAGGACCATTACAACCTTTACCAATTCCAGAGTGGAAGTGGGAAGAGATAGGAATGAATTTTTATCACCGGACTACCCATGATTACTAAAAAGAAGGATATGATATGGGTAATTGTGGAACGGTTGACTAAGAGTGCACATTTCATCGCAGTAAATCAGAAGGATAGCGGTGAAAATCTTATAGATATCTATATCAAGGATATTGTGAGCAAACAT
The DNA here is from genome assembly GCF_022539505.1 of Lolium rigidum. Taxonomy (NCBI): domain Eukaryota; kingdom Viridiplantae; phylum Streptophyta; class Magnoliopsida; order Poales; family Poaceae; genus Lolium; species Lolium rigidum. The sequence goes on from NC_061511.1 coordinate 139,132,926, forward strand.
GGAGTTCCAAAGAAGATAGTGTCAGATCGAGGATCTGTGTTCACATTTGCCTTTTCGAAACAGTTGCAGGAAGCTTTAGGATCCAAGCTAGATTATAGCACCGCCTATCATCCACAGACATGAGGACAAACCGAGAGGACAAACCAGATACTAGAGGACATGCTCAGAGCTTGTGCACTAGATTTCAGAGGATCATGGGAAGAGCATTTACCTTTAGCATAGTTTCCGTACAACAATAGCTATCAAAGCAGTATCAAGATGGCACCATTTGAAGCTTTGTACAGAAGGAAATGTAGATCACCCATATGCTGGTATGAGGCAGGATCAAGCAAGGAGTTTGACCCAGACTATGTGAAGGAGAAACAACAGATCATTGATGTGATTAGGGATAGACTGAAGATAGCCCAAAGTCGACAGAAAAGCTATGCAGATCAGAAGAGGAGGACATGGGAACCAAAGGTTGGAGACATGGTATACTTAAAGGTTAGTCTAATGAAAGGTCTTCAGAGATTCGGAATGAAGGGAAAACTCAGTCCAAGATACATCAGACCTTTCAAGATACTGAGTCAGAACCGAGGGTTAGCCTTTGAATTGGAACTACCGGGAAAGTTAGCCCTGGTACACAATGTATTTCATGTTTCACAACTTTGAAGATGTTTAAAGACACCAGATGAGGAAGTATCCCATGAAAACCTAGATCTTCAGCCAGATTTGACCTAAATTGAGAAGCCAGCCAAGATTCTGGAAGAGAACTGGAAGAGACTCCGAAACAGAGCTATCAAGTATTGCAAGATACAGTGGATGCATCATCCTAAGAGGGAAGCCACATGGGAGAAAGAAGAGGATCTAAGGAAAGCTTATCCAGAACTATTCAGGTATTACCAAGCACAACTTTGGGACGAAGTTTTCTTTAAGGGGGAAAGGCTGTAATATCCCAGGATTCGATACGATTGTGGGGTAGAATTAGAAAAGGGTTGTGCATTGCATCACAAAACTAGGGAAAATTTCACGCTTAATTTCATAAAACTGTTTCTCTCTCGACACCAGCTAGGGTTAGGGTTTCGAGAGTGCGACAAACTTGGAGATGATCTCTTCTGAAATAGGGTTTTGAGAAGAGGGGGAACATTTGCATTTCACATACTTAAGTTGTATGATTGAATTTGAAACAAGTTTGAATTGGAATTCAAACTCAAACAACACTAAGACAATTCATAATTCAAATAAGATATAATTCATATAAGAATATTATAATTGGAAAATATTAATGATAAAAGAATATAAACACATCATAAAAAGCTCATTAGAGAAAACTTGAGCTTTATTGATCATCACACACATTTTACATTGTCCTTACAATATTCAAATGGAATAAATATTACATAACTCAAATCAAAAATTGATAAATGAAAAAGAAAAGGAAAATTACAACATATACAAGAACTAGCTAAACTACATAATATTCATCATCTTGACCTTCTTGATCAACAAGTGATGGAGATGTCCTTGATCTTCTTGAACCCTGCATAAACCAAAAACAAAACAAGATAAAACATTATGCCAAGTGGCTAAGCCACTTGGCAGATCAGTAAAGAAATTGGAAGAAATAGAGGATAATATCAACCAGGCCGAGCTGATCTTCATCTCACACAAGTACCAACCATGAGCAGTACAAGCAGCTCACAAGGTGAGGTGCATGCTCAACAACACAGACACAGGGGGAATCACCACAGCACAACTCCTTGCTGTCGAGCAAGGAAGTGACCAGGGGCTGATATATAAACTTTTCAGTCACCAAAACCCTAGAATCCATCGACATAACCAATCAGAAGGTATGAACTGTAAGAACTGCAAGAACAACAAGAACAGGAAGAACACATAGTAGCCAGAGCCACCCAGCAAACCAAACCACCAAGGATAGATTGTTGTTGATCAAGAAATGGTGGAGTAGCACCAACACAAGCTAGCCAGGAGGAGCAGGGCAAGCACTAGCAACCACACACAGAAGCAAAAACCTCTACAACAACAAAAATTCTAGGAGCTGGAGTGAGATATACCCAAATCCATGAGCAAGCAATGGTTTTGTTCATAACACAAGCATGTGCATCAAACACACAAGCCATAGGGTAAGGTTACCCTATTTGTATCATCATTTGGTGCTAACCATGTGATGCTGGCAAAATATGGGATAAGCCAGTAGGAATTCATCCTAGGGAATTTTGGTTAAGCCAAGTGAATCACCACTGAATCAACCAAATGAATGCATCAAGGATTTGATCTACAAGTAGCCAACCCAAACTCACCTAGCAACCTATAGCTAGCTAAACCATCAGATATATAGACATTTTTAAGTCTATCTCATTTCAACATCAAATATACTGGAATCACATGAATGACCACCAGTATTATTGCACAGAAGCATACAAAAGAGGTAGGAGCAATCATATCTAGCAAGCAATGCATTTCTATGGTCACAACAGCTACCAGGCCACACACATAAGCCAACCAGAGAACAAGATCACCACTCCTAGTGAAGGAGATATGCCCTAGAGGCAATAATAAAGTGGTTATTATTTATATCTTTATGTTTATGATAAATGTTTATATATCATGCTATAATTGTATTAACCGAAACATTAGTACATGTGTGATATGTAGACAAACAAAGAGTCCCTAGTATGCCTCTTAACTAGCTTGTTGATTAATGGATGATTAGTTTCATAATCATGAACATTGGATGTTATTAATAACAAGGTTATATCATTGTATGAATGATGTAATGGACACACCCAATTAAGCGTAGCATAAGATCTCGTCATTAAGTTATTTGCTATAAGCTTTCGATACATAGTTACCTAGTCCTTATGACCATGAGATCATGTAAATCACTTATACCGGAAAGGTACTTTGATTACATCAAACGCCACCGCGTAAATGGGTGGTTATAAAGGTGGGATTAAGTATCCGGAAAGTATGAGTTGAGGCATATGGATCAACAATGGGATTTGTCCATCCCGATGACGGATAGATATACTCTGGGCCCTCTCGGTGGAATGTCGTCTAATGTCTTGCAAGCATATGAATAAGTTCATAAGAGACCACATACCACGGTACGAGTAAAGAGTACTTGTCAGGAGACGAGGTTGAACAAGGTATAGAGTGATACCGAGGATCAAACCTCGGACAAGTAAAATATCGCGTGACAAAGGGAATTGGTATCGTATGTGAATGGTTCATTCGATCACTAAAGTCATCGTTGAATATGTGGGAGCCATTATGGATCTCCGGATCCCGCTATTGGTTATTGGTCGGAGTGAGTACTCAACCATGTCCGCATAGTTCACGAACCGTAGGGTGACACACTTAAAGTTGGATGTTGAAATGGTAGAACTTGAATATGGAATGGAGTTCGAATATTTGTTCTGAGTCCCGGATGAGATCCCGGACATCACGAGGAGTTCCGAATGGTCCGGAGAATAAGATTCATATATAGGAAGTCATATTCCAAGTTTGGAAATTATCCAGGTGCATTTATGGCAGGTTCTAGAAGGTTCTAGAAAAGTCCGGAAGAAATCACCATGGAAAGTAGAGTCCCGAGGGACTCCACCTTGCATGACCAGCCAACCCTAAAGGGGAGGAGTCCAAGGTGGACTCCCCTAGGGTGGCCGGCCAACCCAGCTCAAGGAAAGGTGGGAGTCCCACCTTGGGTAGGACTCCCTCCTTGAGTAGGTTTCCCACATATGGGAGGTTTTAGTGTTGGGGTCTTATTCGAAGACTTGGACTAGAACTCTTGGTGCTTCCACCTATATAATGAGGGGCATAGGAGAGGGGGCTGACCACTTCAAGCCTCAGCCTTGGCCGCACCCCTTAGAGGGCCGGCGCCCAACCCCCTCTCTCCCCAAACCCTAGCGGTCTCTCTCCTCCACCACATCCCGCACGCTTAAGCGAAGCTCCGCCGGATTTCTCCACCACCACCGACACCACGCCGTCGTGCTGTCAAATTCAAGAGGAGCTACTACTTCCGCTGCCCGCTAGAACGGGGAGGTGGACGTCGTCTTCATCAAAAACCGAACGTGTGACCGAGTACGGAGGTGCTGCCCGTTCGTGGCGCCGGAAACGATCGTGATCAAGATCTTCTACGCGCTTTTGCAAGCGGCAAGTGAACGTCTACCGCAACAACAAGAGCCTCATCTTATAGGCTTTGGAATCTCTTCAAGGGTGAGACTCGATACCCCCTCGTTGCTACCATCTTCTAGATTGCATCTTGGCTTGGATTGCGTGTTCGCGGTAGGAAAATTTTTGTTTTCTATGCAACGTTATCCTACAAGTGGTATCAGAGCCGTGTCTATGCATAGATGGTTGCACGAGTAGAACACAATGGTTTTGTGGGCGTTGATGCTCTTGTTATCTTTAGTTTGAGTACTTTGCATCTTTGTGGCATAGTAGGATGAAGCGGCTCGGACTAACTTTACATGACCGCGTTCATGAGACTTGTTCCTCGTTCGACATGCAACTTGTATTGCATAAGAGGCTTTGCGGGTGTCCGTCTCTCCTACTATAGTGAAGATTCAATTTACTCTTCTATTGACAACACTAGTATCACCGTTGTGGTTCATGTTCGTAGGTAGATTAGATCTTACTCGAAAACCCTAAACCACGTAAAATATGCAAACCAAATTAGAGACGTCTAACTTGTTTTTGCGAGTTTGGTGATGTGATATGGCCATAATGTGATGATGAATATGTATGAGATGATCATTATTGTATTGTGGCAACCGGCAGGAGCCTTATGGTTGTCTTTAATTTCATGTTGAGTAGTTTTTCAAAGTAGTTGTAATAGTTGCTACATGAGGTGAACAACCATGAAGACGGCGCCATGAACCTTGACGCTACGCCGACGATGATAGAGATCATGCCCGTTGATGATGGAGATCATGTCCGTGCTTTAGAGATGAAGATCGAAGGCGCAAAGACAAAATGGCCATATCATATCACATATGAACTGCATGTGATGTTAATCCTTTTATGCATCTTATTTTGCTTAGATCGCGACGGTAGCATTATAAGATGATCCCTCACATTAATATCAAGATAATAAAGTGTTCTCCCCTAGTATGCACCGTTGTACAGCTTCGTCGTTTCGAAGCATCTCGTGATGATCGGATGTGATAGACTCAACGTTCACATACAACGGGTGTAAGCCATGTTGCACACGCGGAATACTTGGGTTTGCTTGACGAGCCTAGCATGTACGGACATGGCCTCGGGACAACGGAAACCGAAAGGTTGAACACGAGTCATATGGATGATATGATCAACATTTTGATGTTCACTATTGAAGCTACATCATCTCACGTGATGATCGGTTTTGGTGTAGTGGATTTGGATCGTGTACCACTTAACAACTATGAGGGATGTTGTATTAAGTGGGAGTTCATTAGTAATTAGATTAAAACATGAACTAATTATCATAAACATAGTCCGAGTAGTATTTTGAATTAATTTTGTAGTATTGGCATCCGTTTTCTACCATGCGCTAGTCTTGTAATTGAGATAGATATACTCGTTAAAATCTGACAAGAAACTTTACGGATTGGTACCGTATTGTTAAAGAATCAAGAATTGATTAAGTCCTATTGCAAACTTTTAGTAAACCTCACATTGTTGATTCAAAGAGCTATGGTTTCAATTAGTACCTAAAGTTATCTTGTCTCCGTGAAACTTGAAGTTCAAATCTGTTTGAAAAGTAAGGAGCTGAAAATTTAGTTTTCAGTAAATAATCAAGGTATGAGATATATGTGATATCTAAGACCTTATTGCAAGATGATAGAATATAATTTGGTGAGACTACATGAACTCATAAGTTTTATGGGAATGTACGAAGGTTGAAGATGCAAGGCGTCACAATCCTCCAACTATTGGGGCACTAACGATATTCGCATATCCATGAAGTGACCATCCTTAATATGCACCGTTGCTAAGACTCGTCGTTTCGAAGCATCACGTGATGATCGGGTGTGATAGATTCTACGTGTGCATACAACGGGTGCAAGCTAGATTTGCACATGCAAATACCAAGGTTAAAACTTTACGAGCCTAGCATGTACAGACATGGTCTCGAAAAGTCGTCATGATATGATGGATAAAATTATGAGTGAAATTGTTCATCATATTACAAGGTTACTAATTGTGAAATCCGGAACACTTGTCATATGATGATCAACTTCAAAATAAGAACCTCAAGGTTATTGGTATCGGACCAACAAACCTAGAAGTTATTAATGTTGAAGTGTTTTTCGAATAATGAGGAAAGGTAAAAGAGAAACCGCAAAAGATATTTTGGCGTAAAGAAAGAAAAGACTAGAAAGTCTAGCTCAGTGTGTATATAAATGATATACATGTTATGATTGTATTCCTAGTTAGGTCACACTATGAAATTCTTGGGTATTAGTACTATATTGGTTGGTATGAAGTGTCATACAAAAACAACGCAATACAAGAATTCAATGGCCTAAGTGATCGACAAGGAATATGATAGGAATGCACGCCCGGAACAAAAATAAAGTATTATTATGTTCATCGTTGGCATTCTATCTAACCCTTAGAATTTATAATAAAGAACTTAATAATTGTTATTTTGCTCTGGTCAAATGAAAACAATGAGTTGTTTAAATTATGACATTACTCCATGTACGATGGATAAGTTATTATAAATCTTAATGGTGAAACACACATACATAACACCGACGCTAAAATGCCATAAGGCAAATGATTTGAATTCCACTTATTTGTGGAACCGCCATTTAGGTCATGTTGGAAAGGAACGCATGAAGAAACTCCATGCAAATGGATTTTGGAGTCATTTGATTTTTTGAATCGTTTGGCGCTTGCAAATCTTTTCTAAAAGAGAATGACTAAAATACCGTTCATAGGCCAAGTTTTGAACGGGCAACTAACTTAGTGGAAACATACATGATGATGTATATGGATCATCGGGCATAGTTGTGTGCGGGAGATTCTTATACTTCATGAAAACTTCAAACAATGAATTGAGTATATATATGTGGATATATTCGATAAGGAAGAAGTTTGAAACATTTGAATGGATTCAAATAAATTTCAGCATGAAGTAGAAATCATCGTAATAGAAAAGTCAAATATCTATGATTGGATCATAGTGGAAATATTTGAATTACTAGTTTTAGCGAACATCTAAGAGAGTTATGAAATTGTTCTACAACTCACATTTCTTGGAGTATCATAGTGATGATGAAGTATCCGAGAGATGTATCCAAACCTAGTTGGGTCAATGATGAGATAAAATATTAATGCCATTATATTTTTGTGAATTATGCTTTAGAGACTACCGCTTTACACAGAATAGAGCATCATCATGATCCGTTGAAATGACATCATACGAGTTATGACATGGGTATAAACCCTAATAGTCTTTTCTTAAATTTTGGTATGCATAGCATAAGTAAATAAGTTTACAACCAAAATCGGATGAATGTCTTTGTTGGTTATCCCGTGAGAATTGATTGGGAATTCTTCCCACAATGGAGACAAAAACAAAAGTGTTTGTCAATGCTTCTTATTTCCAAGAAATTGTTTCTAGCGAAGTTTTTGAGTGGGAGGACAATAGAACTTGATAAGGTTTATGAACCTAATGATCAGAGTAGCGCAGCATCGGAATTGGTTCCAGAAGCGGCCACGACGATCATGGCTCCTATGACTACAAAGTGTTTTAGCCATGGAGATCGAAGTACATATTGAACCTTGTAGGTATGGTTTACTTTGTGATCAAATAAATGATTTGTGGACAAAGGATTGATTTTGAACAATGATAAACCAACTACAAGCAAAGCAGTTATGATGGGCCCTGACTCCGTTAAAATGGCCATGCACCATGAAATCCATAATGGATGAATACTTTTTGAAAGTAAATGGATCTATAGACTTGGATGAAATATCTTTGAAGAAGCTCGACTTGTTGAAAAATTGTTTACGACAAAGTTCAAAGAGTTGACTACGATAAGATTAGATCTTCCGTAGCAATGCTTATAGTCTATGTGGATTATTCTAGTAATCACTACATATTTCTTTTATGAGATATGCTAGTAGGATGGCAAAATACATTACTTATCAGAAGTATGTATTATAGGTGTATACAAGATACAACCAAGAGTTTTGCTGGTCCGTGGAATACTAGATAGGTATACGAACTTCAATTGGATGAAGTAAGTATTGCGGAGTTGGAATCTTCACCAGATGAAATAGTCAAAGAGTTTTTGATTTCATCAGAGACGATGAAGAGGCTTGCATTTGCAAGAAATTAAGTGGGAGCGCTAAGACACATTTATAATACTTTATGTAGGTGACATAGAGTTAGTTATAAATGATGTAATTATATACTTGATTAAAAGGTTTCATTGAGAAATTAATTTCAATGAAAGGATATGGACCGAAACATATCTAGTGTCAAGATCTATGAAGATAGATTGAAACACAAAATAAGTTTAAGTCAAAGTACATAGAATGGATATTGAAAATAGTTCAATATAGAAATATTAAGAAAATATTCTTGTCATGTGAAGTTTTAACAAGACTTGAGTGTATCCGACACTCAATGAGTAAAAACACATGAGTGATTATAGATCACGAATAATATGTACACAATCGGATATCATGTGCTATAAAGTGTTATGAGCATATACCGAATGATTCATATGATGATCATTGGATCGACGATAAGAATATCCTTGAGTACTTTAGAAGAACTAAGGATATATATATATATATATATATATATTTTTGTATGAAGAAATGACAAACAAATCGCTGTAAGGTGTTACACCGATATTGGTTTTGTCACATATAAAATATAATTTCAATCTCAAATTAGATTAAGTGTTGTTTAAAAGGTAGCACAATGAGCTAGAAGTTGTCTATGCTAGATTTAGAAGAGTTCTAAATATTGTGACGGATTCTACAAAAGAAGGCAGAGTATGTCATTGTTTTGACAATGACAAAGGATGTTAAGTCAAGAGGTTCTTTGAGAACTTGGTGTATTTCCGTGTGTGACAATATTAGTGACATATTTCAGACCGCGGAATTAAGGTTCCACCAAAAGACCAAACATATTTAATGCCGACTCATTTGGAAATGAGTGATGCGTTGAGACGCAAATGAATTACAAAATACATACGTTTCGAGCGTGTCGGATCCGTTGACTAAAAACCTCTCCCGTGAGCAATACATGATAAAGCACCATAAGGCCAAGGTGTTATATCTTTACAAATGTAAACTAGATTATTGACTCTAGTGCAAGTGGGAGATCGAAGGAGATATGCCCTAGAGGCAATAATAAAGTGGTTATTATTTATATCTTTATGTTTATGATAAATGTTTATATATCATGCTATAATTGTATTAACCGAAACATTAGTACATGTGTGATATGTAGACAAACAAAGAGTCCCTAGTATGCCTCTTAACTAGCTTGTTGATTAATGGATGATTAGTTTCATAATCATGAACATTGGATGTTATTAATAACAAGGTTATATCATTGTATGAATGATGTAATGGACACACCCAATTAAGCGTAGCATAAGATCTCGTCATTAAGTTATTTGCTATAAGCTCAGAAACCCCCTGGCGGGCAGAGACGGTCAACACGGTAGAGCCGGGAACAACTAGGGTTGCGGCTGGCCCCAGTCCCTCAGAGCGACGGCCCGCAAAGCCTCCTGGTCGCACGCACCGATGCTATCGCAAGGGCGTGCCACCTGACCTATACCTGGTCAGGAAGGTGTGGATGATGCCTCGCTTAGTTTCCCGCATGGCATACACGTAAACATTAAATACGAGCCTCGATCGGCTCTCAGGTTATCCCGTGAATCGGCTCAAAGAGCCGATCCACCCATGATTCGGACGAGGTGTCCGAATATATGGTGGTCCTGCTTGATCAAGATAAAGCTAATTAGATCTACGACGATTTAGGGTTTTCACCGCATAATCGGATCATCCTACTCACGATTGGGCCTCGCGCTCGCGCACGGTGACCGTAAGCCGATCCTAGACAGGGCCTAAAAACCAACACGAGGTTGATCCCCGAACATCCTTTCTAGGGCTAGCGAACGCCACCCTACACGCCGCCGGATCCTCCAACCCTTTGTAAGGCCTAACTATTGCGGATGTTAAACTAATCCTTGATGAAACAAGGAGCAATCGTAACGGATCAGATCTACTAAACTATGATCAAGCGGGTGCCGCCCCTACACCTAAGATAGGTGTAAGGGCGGCTAGATGTGCAAGGGTTGCATAACGAAAGCATGTAATTCGAAGAACAATGCTAACCCTAACACATCTAAGATAACTACGTTGCTCGCCATCAAAAAGGCATCGATACGAGCAACGCATGAACAACGTGGGCAGGCTTGTGCTGCCTAGATCGCAAGATGCGATCTAGGCAGCATGGTGCTTACCGGAGAAACCCTCGAGACGAAGGAGTTGGCGATGCGCCGAGATTTGTTTGTGTTTGAACGTTGGTTGTTGTTTATTCCATAAACCCTAGATACATATTTATAGTCCAGCGGACTTTCTAACGTGGGAATAATCCCCACCGTGTACGAGACAAATTCTAACTTTTAATCTAGATACAATCTACTATAATTAAAGATACACGGGCACTTAGCCCAAATTCTCCGTGCAAGGCCGCTTCAGAGATCTTCCACGTGTAATCTTCCAAGCCCATCCTGATCGCGGCCCACCTCCTGATTTAGCCAAAATCTGGTGATAACACATGCCCCCCTGGTTTTGGAAATGACATTTCCAAAATCATTATACTCTCTTTCGTCGGGTCATGTCGTGGCAGAGCAGAACCGTCGCAGTAAGTTTCATCATGACGACTTGCCTTCCCAACTTCTCTGCACGATTTGACAGTTTTTTGGCACCACCTCCTTGAAAACTGTTCGAACATTAAATCCCCACTTCTTTTACTTAACCGCACCGAACAGTTCTTCTCCTCATCATCTCCGCATTAGCACTCCAAAAGCCCTTCTGCGCACCATGTCTTCTTCTTCCTCCACCTCATCGGAACTCTCCCTCGGGTCCTCCTCCTCCCGCGAGACGCCGCCGGACATTCGCGCACCGTAAAAATGGGACCTCGAAGACCACGCCTCCTCCATCCGGTCCGAGGAAGACAAGTCCTTGACCAGTGGGGAGAGCGACCTCCGCTTCCTCGCTGACGGGGAATCGGAGGAGGAGAGCGATGACGATCGCTTCTCTTGGGATGACTTCACCTCCTCTGAGGAGGCGAAGGAGGAGGAAGAGGAGGAGGACGATGACAGCTCCTCCGACGAGCCGCCGGCCAAACGCCACTGCCTCTGGCCCGAGAACCTCAGCAACGTCGACAGCGACGACGACGACGCTGATGAGGAAGACGAGGACAACGAGGGCCCTGCCGGCGGTCGCTGGAGCAGCGACGACGAGCCGGCGGGGAGTAGCGCCGACAGTGGCGACGACAGTGATGACGACGATGAGGGCAGCAACGGCCCCTAGATAGGATCTTAGCATAGGGCCAGTAGTAGTAGACGGGGCAATGTATCCCCTAGTACTTCCTTTTGAGAGCAATCAGCTCTTTATGTAAGAAATCTTGTTCATCAATGAAGAACTTCCCCAATTTGATTTTGTCGATTTCCTTTATGCCGATTTAGCCGATTCCCCATTGCGCCGACTCGCGCCGATTATCCACTTAACCAATGTTCAAATGAGCCGATGGCAACACAATGGTCCCTCATAAACTATCCTTCATCTTTACTGATAAATTTGGGCTCTGGTGGATCATCATCTTCGGAGAAGATTGTGACGCAAGACCAGCCGACGACACTCCAATCGGCTTCTAAAAAACAGGGTATCTACCAGGCCAGCTGCCCCACACGCCTCAGTTAAGGCGAAGACAGTGATGAAGACACATAATTCAGACAAAAGGACCGGAGCTCGACCTTATCTGAGAGAGCTATCATGCAAGGCCAACCAGCCGATCACCTTTCTTCCGTTGACAGCCGAAACTGTAGATGACTACCCACAGTTCCATGAGCAGAAAGCTGTCTTGTATGCCAGAACTCCCCTGATAACACCGCCGAACTGGCACCCTAGCCACTTTGCGCATCGGCTTTGGATCATGAGACACCTCCGAAAGGATCATAAAACCTGATTATAAAACCAACCAACCCAGCAAGCTGGCAGTACGGTCTCGGGTAGGTGTCTTCAAGAGAGCCCCAAAACTGCTACTGAATAAGCTGGGATGTTGAAACTGATAGCTCCGTAACAAAAGCATCCCTCTTCAGCACAATTGTGATGCAGAGTTAGCCGATTCCAACACAATCGGCTCCCCAGAGCAGAGAACTTTCAAGGTGAGCTGCCCCCCAAGCCTTATCCAAGTTGCAATGCAGAGCCAGCTGATTCCAACACAATCGGCTCCTGAGAGCAGAGAACCTTCAGTGTGAGCTGCCCCCCGAGCTTCTTTAGACCAGATCGGCTCATCATCCTTGGCAGGCTGAAACAACTTCCGGCGAGGACGTCCTTGCATTTCTGATGCCCTCCAAACTCTGGGCGTAACCCCCTGGAAGTGGTAGTTACCAAGTCACCACCTCGGTCAAAACGTTACAGCCGATTGCTTTGTCATCGGCTGTTCTCCTGGTCTTAGAAGAGATATGCTCCCTTCGTTAGGTTCCTACTCCAATGCTCCCTTCGTTAGGTTCCTACTCCATTGATCCTTAAGTCGATGTCTGCTGCATCGGCTGTGCTTAAAAATTTTCGAATTTTTTGGATTTTTTACGGCCGACTTATGCCTCGGCCCCCATACTTCAATACCCATCACGAAAGGATGAGACGCTTCCACTGCATATCCTCGTGTTTTGTCCACCTGGGTGCCCCCCCGAGCCGATTCTGTCAAGAGAATTGATGGTATCGGCTCTGTTGGATAACATGTTGACCCCAGGTAGAATGGATGGTGAGGATAATTTTGGCCGATTGCTGGAATCGGCCTCCACGTTGCTTGCTTGGTGAAGGTTTTGTGATGTCCCTTCATAAAATTTTTGGGGCCGATCACAAGGATCAGCCTCGCCATGTTTGCTCATTGACGTGTTCTTGCTACACGTTCAGGCCGGTAGATAAAACCAGCCCAATCTCTGACTTTATCATGTTGGTGCGCTTGCTGTCGTCCACCTTGAGTGCATCATATAATCGTGGAGCACTAAGCTTCGTTGGAAGAACGAGCACCATGTTTGTGCCAGCCGATGTCTCATCATCGGCTTTCCTTTGCTTGGGGCGCCACTCCATTTTCCGTGGACGACCCTCTTCATCCAGGGTTCGCTGAACCTTCGCGGCCAAATCAGGCCGTGCCTTCCTCAGCGTGTGCAGGTACAATCTTTCGGCTTCTTCCAACCCACGCAGACGCTGAACCCTTTGCTTTTGGGAACGGCTGAGCCCATCAGGGCACCACCTGGGCCGATGATATTTATCTTCTTCATCATCGTCCTCCAGTTCCTCGAGATCTTCCACCCGAGCGGACTCAGCATGCTTGTTCCGAGGCGGGAGAGGCCCTAGACGCTTGAACACGGACACATTAGTGGCATCCTTCTTCCTTTGCTTGCATTCTGGGCAGTTCTCGATTGTTGGCAATCGGCTCATTCCTGAATCCCAGCAATGTTTGAAGAACGGACGAGTCCCGAGTGCCTATCCATGTCATCCTGCCCCCTTGACCTTCCTTCAGCGCGACGATTGTACCCGTCGTTTCTTCTATCATGTTGACGGTACCTCCTAACCTCTGCATCAGACCGACAATTTCTCTCATCATCTACGTCGTAGCGCCGACGTCGGTCGTACTGCTGCTCGTATTTGTTGAGGAGATGCTCGGAGAGTGGACGTTGATACCGCACGCTTCTCCCTTCCTCCTCTGTCGGGTACCGTCTGTCATCATCTTGGGGCCGGTCGCGTGGATCGGCCTCCTCTTCATCCTTGCCACGGGAGTGGCTGAGATCCACCATGCTGACGCCAAACAACGGACGTGAGTTTCTATCGAGCTTGACGCCGTGCGGACGGATCTTCTCAAAGGAGCCGATGAGTTCGGCTTCGAGGGTTGCCTTGATCTCGTCATGTTTCTTCTTGAGCTCATCAGGCAGATCCTCGTACTTGACCGGAGTGTCTTCCGCCATCTCGGATGTAGGTGGCGACGTTGTGGATGACGAAGGGTGTCCCACCAGGCGTGCCAGAATGTGTTGACGTCAGAAACCCCCTGGCGGGCAGAGACGGTCAACACGGTAGAGCCGGGAACAACTAGGGCTGCGGCTGGCCCCAGTCCCTCAGAGCGACGGCCCGCAAAGCCTCCTCGGTCGCACGCACCGATGCTATCGCAAGGGCGTGCCACCCGACCTATACCTGGTCGGGAAGGTGTGGATGATGCCTCGCTTAGTTTCTCGCATGGCATACACGTAAACATTAAATACGAGCCTCGATCGGCTCTCAGGTTATCCCGTGAATCGGCTCAAAGAGCCGATCCACCCATGATTCGGACGAGGTGTCCGAATATATGGTGGTCCTGCTTGATCAAGATAAAGCTAATTAGATCTACGACGATTTAGGGTTTTCACCGCATAATCGGATCATCCTACTCACGATTGGGCCTCGCGCTCGCGCACGGTGACCGTAAGCCGATCCTAGACAGGGCCTAAAAACCAACACGAGGTTGATCCCCGGAACATCCTTTCTAGGGCTAGCGAACGCCACCCTACACGCCGCTGGATCCTCCAACCCTTTGTAAGGCCTAACTATTGCGGATGTTAAACTAATCCTTGATGAAACAAGGAGCAATCGTAACGGATCAGATCTACTAAACTATGATCAAGCGGGGTGCCACCCCTACACCTAAGATAGGTGTAAGGGCGGCTAGATGTGCAAGGGTTGCATAACGAAAGCATGTAATTCGAAGAACAATGCTAACCCTAACACATCTAAGATAACTACGTTGCTCGCCATCAAAAAGGCTTCAGTACGAGCAACGCATGAACAACGTGGGCAGGCTTGTGCTGCCTAGATCGCAAGGCAGCATGGTGCTTACCGGAGAAACCCTCGAGACGAAGGAGTTGGCGATGCGCCGAGATTTGTTTGTGTTTGAACGTTGGTTGTTGTTTATTCCATAAACCCTAGATACATATTTATAGTCCAGCGGACTTTCTAACGTGGGAATAATCCCCACCGTGTACGAGACAAATTCTAACTTTTAATCTAGATACAATCTACTATAATTAAAGATACACGGGCACTTAGCCCAAATTCTCCGTGCAAGGCCGCTTCAGAGATCTTCCACGTGTAATCTTCCAAGCCCATCCTGATCGCGGCCCACCTCCTGATTTACCAAAATCTGGTGATAACAGTTACCTAGTCCTTATGACCATGAGATCATGTAAATCACTTATACCGGAAAGGTACTTTGATTACATCAAACGCCACCGCGTAAATGGGTGGTTATAAAGGTGGGATTAAGTATCCGGAAAGTATGAGTTGAGGCATATGGATCAACAGTGGGATTTGTCCATCCCGATGACGGATAGATATACTCTGGGCCCTCTCGGTGGAATGTCGTCTAATGTCTTGCAAGCATATGAAGTTCATAAGAGACCACATACCACGGTACGAGTAAAGAGTACTTGTCAGGAGACGAGGTTGAACAAGGTATAGAGTGATACCGAAGATCAAACCTCGGACAAGTAAAATATCGCGTGACAAAGGGAATTGGTATCGTATGTGAATGGTTCATTCGATCACTAAAGTCATCGTTGAATATGTGGGAGCCATTATGGATCTCCGGATCCCGCTATTGGTTATTGGTCGGAGTGAGTACTCAACCATGTCCGCATAGTTCACGAACCGTAGGGTGACACACTTAAAGTTGGATGTTGAAATGGTAGAACTTGAATATGGAATGGAGTTCGAATATTTGTTCGGAGTCCCGGATGAGATCCCGGACATCACGAGGAGTTCCGGAATGGTCCGGAGAATAAGATTCATATATAGGAAGTCATATTCCAAGTTTGGATATGATCCGGTGCATTTATGGTAGGTTCTAGAAGGTTCTAGAAAAGTCCGGAAGAAATCACCATGGAAAGTAGAGTCCCGGAGGGACTCCACCTTGCATGACCAGCCAACCCTAAAGGGGAGGAGTCCAAGGTGGACTCCCCTAGGGTGGCCGGCCAACCCACCTCAAGGAAAGGTGGGAGTCCCACCTTGGGTAGGACTCCCTCCTTGAGTAGGTTTCCCACATATGGGAGGTTTTAGTGTTGGGGTCTTATTCGAAGACTTGGACTAGAACTCTTGGTGCTTCCACCTATATAATGAGGGGCATAGGAGAGGGGGCTGACCACTTCAAGCCTCAGCCTTGGCCGCACCCCTTAGAGGGCCGGCGCCCAACCCCCTCTCTCCCCAAACCCTAGCGGTCTCTCTCCTCCACCACATCCCGCACGCTTAAGCGAAGCTCCGCCGGATTTCTCCACCACCACCGACACCACGCCGTCGTGCTGTCAAATTCAAGAGGAGCTACTACTTCCGCTGCCCGCTGGAACGGGGAGGTGGACGTCGTCTTTATCAACAACCGAACGTGTGACCGAGTACGGAGGTGCTGCCCGTTCGTGGCGCCGGAAACGATCGTGATCAAGATCTTCTACGCGCTTTTGCAAGCGGCAAGTGAACGTCTACCGCAGCAACAAGAGCCTCATCTTGTAGGCTTTGGAATCTCTTCAAGGGTGAGACTCGATACCCCCTCGTTGCTACCATCTTCTAGATTGCATCTTGGCTTGGATTGCGTGTTCGCGGTAGGAAATTTTTTGTTTTCTATGCAACGTTATCCTACACCTAGGAGTTCAGACACAAGTGGAGGTGCCAACAAGTGTTGGTTTCCATCCATAGCTTGCACAGATGCACAGGAATCATCACTGCATCAGCAGTTCATGCATGTTTATCAGAAATAGGCAAAGCTTCACTGACAAGCATAAGCAACTGAAATAGCCTACACAGATGCAATCCAGAGCATCAGGTAGATCACCAAGCCACAGCTATGCTTACACAAGCAACAACAAGCACCAGTACTTGGTGTAGAGCTCCAGAGATAAGCAAGGCACCATATAAACAAGGAATACTTGAATACAGTAAGCATCTGGTGATTATAGGATCATCCCAGATCACCAACATAAGTAGTAGTAACTGCAAGCAATAGCAGATGAGTATACAAATATAAATTCACCTTTTATAATTGTATCCAGAAGCACATCAAGGAAATGATGTACCACTGAATCAAATAACACATGGATTGCACAGCAGCACCCAACGTACATCACTGGCACTTGCTAAGGCAAGAATTGCTCAAGGCAATTAGTCAGAGACATTAAGTAGAGATAAACATGAATAAACAGAGGCACAGCAGCAGCTGGAGCAGCATGGCAAAGCCATGAACATCACAGTATGAGCATGAGCATGAACATGAGCACAGTAGTAGCTGCAGATAGTATAGCACATACACAAGCATTCCAGTAGCAGCTAGGAGATATACATGAACAACAAATAGGATGGAGCAGCATGGGTCAGTAGCATGAGCCCAACATCAAGAGCACAAGCATAGCAGTAGCACAAGCACAGCCACAGGAGCAACAACATAGCAGCAGCACATGCACAACAGCAGGAGCACCAGAGCAATGGATGCCAAGGCATCCAGAGGTAGGAGATGAGGTAGCACATGAGAGAGAGAAGGAGGAGTACACACCTGGGCGAGTAGACGGCAGACGCGGTCATGGCTGCCACGGCGGCACGCGCCAGACACACAGCGGCGCCAGGCCAGGCCATGCCATGCCACGACAAATACCGTAGCACCCCAGCGCGGCATATCACGCCCTGGATATCACCAGCACGAGCCCAAGGCACCGCCGGCGTGCAGCGGCGGCGGCAGCTGAAACCCTAGACGCCACGGGCAGGGTCGAGGACGAACGAACGAAGACGCGAGCGTCAGATCGACACGGATGATTCGACGCGCCGTCGCAAGACGCGTCCAACGCACCCCATGGCGATGGCGGAGTTGGCCGGAGTAATTCGGCGACGGCAATGGCGACCACGACGTCGCGGTAG
The DNA here is from genome assembly GCF_022539505.1 of Lolium rigidum. Taxonomy (NCBI): domain Eukaryota; kingdom Viridiplantae; phylum Streptophyta; class Magnoliopsida; order Poales; family Poaceae; genus Lolium; species Lolium rigidum. The sequence continues at coordinate 139,151,097 of NC_061511.1, forward strand.
AGAGAGAGAGAGCTAGGGTTAGAGGAGAGCGAGCGAAGTGGATGCGTGTGACCGAGTGGGTCGGACCAGGCCGAGTTGGTCCAGTCTAACCCACTGGGTTCACCCTGACAGGTGGCCCAGGGGCAAAATGGACTTTTCACAATTCCATTTAAAACAGAAACTTTGACATAAATCCATAAATTGTAAAAGACTCTAAAAAAATAGAGTAAAATATGCAAACCAGCTAAAATTTTGTTCTCTATCATAAACAAATATTAAATAGAATATTTGAACCAAGTGATTATTAATCATTATTAATCCAAAGAATAATGCATTAATAAAAGCAATTAAAAATAAACTTCATATTTTTAACAATTGAATAAGTCCATAATATACCTTGGACTTAACCAATACTTGGAAACAATTCCAAGAAACTATTTTCACTCTTAAGGAGTATAATTAATTGTTCTTATTCGCCACCTCCGACATTTAAATAACTAAGCATCGGGAGGGGGAAAACAACCCTAAAATCCAAAAGCATGCATATTTGAATCTTTAAACATTGCCCTTATCGGACAATGATGCTATCTTTCAGAAACAGAGGACCATGGTCAGTCCAAACAATCCAACTGCACTACCTTGCAGTCACCAGGCAAGTTCATCGCTTGCTCATGTCACTTTGAGTATTTTTATCAAATTACTTGCAAAGTACTATACTTATGACTTTTGAATGAAAACCAAAGATGCTAATTTCATAACTATGAATATGACTATGTGGTGGGCAATGGAACCATGGAATGAGTATGGTGGAGGTTCCATTGCAAGATTTTGTATCCATCTAGGATTAACAACAAATGTCGTCCAGTGATTCTTGTGCCGTAAGACTCGTGTTAACCATAAGATCTGGAGTGGGACGGAGTAGTCAGTTGTATTCTTTCCTCTCGTACATCAACGGATGCGCTTACCGTAGTAGTTGTGTCTTGCGAGAACAACCGGTGGTGGGGATCCCATTCTAATTCCCCACGGTAATGCGGTCTATGAGGGGTTGCAACGATCGGCGAAGGTATCAAGGTCGCGATACCTGATAGTAGTCGAGGCCGGATGGTATCCAATGGATACGCTGATCGGCGAGGACCCAAGGTCGGAATGCAACAAAGGGTGGGTGTGCGAGGTTGCGGAGGAATGCAATGCTGGACTAGGACCTTATACCGGGCCTCACACCACGGAAGTGTGGACAGGAAAGCTGCCCGGTCGGCACCAAGGTTAAGATCTCTTATGGGTAAAGCAACACACCTCTGCAGAGTGTAATGAATCGTGACCTGTCACTCCCTGTTCCGGGTTTTGGAACTGCGAACGCTGCCACAAAGGAACTCCATGAAGTTCTAGACACCCGCTGAAGGCTGACAGACATAGTTCTTAAGAGTAAAAACAACCTTTTGAAGAAATGCTTATGAAAACCTGCATTGGTATTAGACTTTTTGGTCTAATGCCGTAGCTAGTGCATCAAACACCTCTTTCCTATAATGAACTTGTTGAGTACGCTCGTACTCATACCTCTTATAATCTCATGCTTATATTGTCTGAATCACTTGGAGGAGACCACTGAAGGACCAGATGGGATCTGCTATGAAGAACCAGACCTCTCTGGAGGAGTAGAGGGGGTTGACTACCTGATCGTGTACGGAACCGGGGAGGTTCCAGAAGAAGACCACGCTTAAGTAATAATAGTAGTAGTAGTAGTAGTAGTAGTAGTAGTAGTAGTAGTAGTAGTAGTAGTAGTCGGACAACACGAACTTTATAGCATTTAGCTGCTCGAGTTGAATGGTGTTAAACCTTTTAAGACCTATATTGTATCAGTTGAGCAGGGTTCACCTCGAACCTAGGAGTGATCCTCTATGGATCCAGGAGGAGCTCCAATGTGATGTATTATATGGTTTGTAATATTATGTGACTGAAATAAAGACCAGCTATGTTTCTGTTGTACTACTCTGAGGGATGTAATATTTGCGGATTGATACTTCGCATATGTTATGTTAACGACTGGCATACTACAACATGCAGTGATATGCAGGGTCACCACAGATCTCGATATTTTTTACCTTTGTGTTGGCCTATAGACCTTTTTGTTTGCCTGAATGGTTTGGCGCCAAACAAAACTCCACCGACCTCTCAAGCCTTAGTATTGACAATGGTGGCCCCGAACCGTGAATCGTTGTTTATTTGCTAACAAAAATGTTAAATTAACAAGACCTGTTGCTGAAATGGCTAGCACCGAGGAGAGTCATGTTTGAATGGATAGTCGTTTGAGCCCAGTTTTGAATGGAGAGTCATGTTTTGCCAATTCTCACAAGAAAAATACTCCTACTAGCCAAATTCTTAAGTTCGCATGTGTACACTAAATTGCGGTCAAGCATCCTCCTCCGAGACAACTTCGCACCTCCCCTAACTTGTCTACAGGAAACCTCAAACGTCAATGCAGAATGTCCATCCTCCCTATTGTTGCTAATTCTGCAATGGCGTCTAAACAATGTGTAAACGTAGGCGCAGTCAAACGGACGCAACCAAAGCCTCAACGGGCAAATTCTGCAATGGCGTCTATGAAGGCTGATTTGTGGCTGCCTGCTGCAAGTTTCTTCCACGATTTTAGTTGTGAAGTGATACCAGTGGCTGGCAGAGAATGGACGTGTTTATGTTTTTTTGAAAATGGGCTCTTTATTACTTTAAGAAATAGATCTGGCCTGTGTAACACAGCCGTGGACGTGTTTATGTTGTCTTTATGTTGCTTGGAGGTGGAAGTTCTAGTTTTCTGGATATTGCGTGGACGTAGAAGTTCTAGTCGTGATCAGGGTCTGTCTTCGGAAAGTCTAGTAGAGTGTTCTTAAGTGTGTGGTTTGGAGGAATTGTACCTACCAATGAAACCGGGGCTATGCCCCATAATCGAAAAAAAGTTTCTTCCACATGTTGCCTCAACCTCAAACGACGGGGAATGAAAGAAGGCATTCGGCTGGCTGTTAGCCTGGGTTGCAATAATGTAATAGCCGAAATAAATTAAACGGGGATTATCGATGCTCTGCGTGATGGACTGACTCGGACAATATTTTTGCAGATCGTGTTTGACACCGCTGACAATTGGCAACGTGCTCTACCAACATTGTCTCCCTAGATAAAAAAACGAGAAGAACTCTCGCGAAAGAAACAACCGCATATGAGCGGTTCCAGGTTGTTTCTTGCCGGCGAGCTTGCCGCTCCCCTTCCCCTTCGATCACCATTCTGGCATCATGATGGGGAGGGGAGGCTCAGTTATCGTTTGTGTGTGTGTTGTAGTTCTTGGTTTTCTGGCTTTTGAGGTTCCTCTGTCAGCGGCATGGTGGGTCACATGTTGATGGTGGTCTTAGGAATAATGGTCTGCCAGTCCATGTCTCTGCTCATCAGATGTGTTGCTGACGCTGATGAGAGGCTTGTGGAGTCGAAGCTGTTGGAGTGGCTTCGTTTTGGCGCTGTGTCGTGGCGTGGCAGCAAGGATTGGCCGCTCTTGGAGTGTGGCGGCCTATGTTTGTGGAACATGGTGGGAGATCCGACCGCTTGAAGGGCGGGGTGGCGCTAGCCTCGGATCTGGTGTTGAAGAGGCTCGGAGTGCTCCTCCTACTGATATTCTTTATCGGGTTAGATCTAGTGTTATGGAGCTGATGGCTATTGCGTCTCGTTAACGCCTCATGGATAGGGGTTTCTCCAGCGCTAAATTGTGGACCAACAGCTGGTGCTCTTCTTCTCCGGATCCGACGGAGAGTGTGTGTTCTTGGTAGTTGCGGCGGTGGCAGTTTGCAGTAGTACATCCGTTTATATCCTCCTTATGTTGCTTATGTTGCTTGTACCAACTATGTACGGTTATGTTTATGAATACAAGTAATGTATGCTACGCATATATCGTAAAAAAAACATCGCCTCCCTAGGGAGGTAGATAAGATTGCACATGAATTATCTAGAGCTTGTTTAGTGATAAGCATCGTAAACGGCACGTGATTATTATCGATAATCAATAAAGCTTACGGAATAGCCATATTGATTCCTAAAAAAAGGGCATATTGGACAACTTTCCCCCACCTCTCTCTCTTGTCTACAGTAGACAGAGGTGCATCCGAGTTTGACCGGGCCGATCCCGAGCCCCTCCGGCGGCGATGCCGGCCGGAGGTTGTAATATCCCAGGTTTAGAGGCAATAAAATGAGAGAACATCAAAGTGTGCATTGCATTCATGCATAGAAAATCCGGGGAATTTTTGCGCTTTCAAATAAAACTTACCACAGTAACTGAAGTTTCACTTGACTTGCTGGAATTGAAGTAGATCATCAAGTCAAGCGCTATAAACTTCACTGTGATCTTTGCTAAAACCCTGTTTTGGGTAGAGATGATTTGATCTAGGGGCTAGATCAAATGGAATTAGTTTTACAACAAACAACACCTTAAGTAAGGGTCAACTACAAGATCCTATAAAAGATCTCAACATGACATTCCTTACAACAACACATTCTTTAAAAATCAAACCCTAACTTAATAACACTTAAGATTTGGCAACTACCTTTGTGTGTAATTTAATTCACTTATAAATAAGGTAAACCACAGGGTCTAAAGTGCATAAAGGCCACATATTTTTATTTAAATCATAACTTATTAAATATATGGAATATCATAAAACTGAATCCATTTACATTACAAATTATAGTTCAAACTATTTGAATAAAACTACTCATGAGTATTTTGAAACTCATATGATCATGCCCTGGTGAAATCAAACACCAACTATCCAAATTTAAGGAATAACTCTCAACCATTGACCTTTGACCAATATTATAATGTAAATCAAATAAAATATGATATAGTGACTCATCCATAATAATAAAACCATCCACAAGATATTTAGTAGCAAATGCCACTTGGCTATCCAAAGATAAATCATGTGAGAGGATAAGGATCATGCCACATGGGATGAAAATATCTACATGACTTGCACTCCAAGCTATGCCACCTCATGCTCCAAGGATTGCTATGGATGAGGGCATGACAACCAAGCACCTTACTCATCAAACCAAAACAAGAGTCACCCACCTATGTGTCATGATACTAGAGCTTGCCCAAGCCTATAAAAGGATCCACACCCTTCCTCCATTTGGTCATCTTGTAGCATGATACAAGAAAACAAACACATAGAGCCACTCCATACATTAGCTAGGATCCATATGAAGAAGCTAGGAGGTGGAGGCATGCCACAAGATGCGGGTTTATCGGATTTCCGGAAGAACAAGCTACATAAGATACCAAGGTAGAAATTCCTAGGCAAACCATATATTTAGAGAATCTTATCATCATCTCTTGAGTAGGACCTTAGGCTATTAGAAGACATTAGAAGTGAGAGAGTATATAGATGCTAATCCTAGCCATGACTATCTTAGAGAATATTAGAGTAGTATTAAATCTTACTTGTTCAAACCAACCTTTAATCTTGGAGGTGAGAGCCATATTCTATTAGTGATCACTACTAAAATCCTAGACCACATGAGAATACCAATCCAAGTATTACTTTGGATTATAAGTAGAACCCTGCCATGCCTCATGCCTATTTATATTTCAGTTTAGTGAAGAGTATGCAAAACCCTAAACCTTCACATAGGATTCACCCCACATAAAATATTATGTCCTAGCTTGTGTATCATAGATCCCAAGTATAAACCAAGCTAGCTATACCTAAGCTCAAATGCTATTTAAGTGAGTAGAGTGAAACCAATATCCAATTATATTCTGTTCCCTTAGGAATTTGCTTTGTGAACCAAATGAGTGTCATTTTATAAAATAGAATCACCTTAGCAAGTGAATTGAATTTGATGAGCTTAGGATTTATTTTAAATAATTCAAACAAGAGTTTGCTAAGTAAGATTAGTGAATATAGAGTGGATCCAAACCATCTTCTTCAACCCTAAGAAACCATCATCCACAAAAAAAATCATAACACAACTCATCCTCATTACCACTTATTTTAAACCCTAGCCATAATCAAATAAATATGAACAATCAATATTGTTAAGCACATTAGTTAAAAACTAATAATATGTTCACCATGCACATGTTTTAAATTTTAAAACATTTAAACAAATTTGATTTCTAAAATTAAAAGAAATTGGGTTGAACCCTAAAATTTATATCTATTTTTAATGTTAACTTGTGCATCATAAGAACCTCAAATTAATCAATTATAAAATGCTTGTTTATAAACAAAACAATACATTAGGTAGCATTGTCAAATTGTTTTGATATTCAAATATTTTATAACCTGCAAGACAAAACATAATTCAAATTTGAATTCAAACAACAAAATAGAAAACAGAAAATAAAACAGAAAATAGAAAATAAGAGAGGAAGCTTACCTGGCCGTGCAGCCCGATAGCGAGCCCGGGACCGAGCACCACCTGCGCAGCCCAGCTTCAGCCCAGCACCAATACAAATACCGTTTTGGTTGCTTTAAAAATCGTGCGAGGATATTTCGTCGTCGTCTTCATCTTCTCCGAGCACGACAGCGCGGCGAGGCCGATGAGGCCACGATCTCGTCGACGATAAGCATGTCCCGGACGCTGCAGACACACTCGAGCTTCGCCGAACCTCTCTCGCGTCCGTCCTATCCACTTGCGCTAAGATTCGCGCTCGAATCATGTTGATAACCAACCTTCCATCTGCGCCGGCCATCGTCGTCGTGTCGCCATTGCCGACCACCTCCGAGCCTATAAAAGCACGTGGAGGACCGCCGAAGAACCCTAATCCTCCGAGGCCCTTTCAATTTCCTTTTCGCTTCCTAAAAATCCCCCGATCATCTGAGAGCTATCGCCGGTGACCACCACGGTGCCGTCGACTGGAGTCACCCCGGAGGCTGTCGTTTGGTCGTGGAGGAGCGCATCGTCAAGGAGATCATCTGGGAGGAGCCCAGCATCACGGGGAGGTCCCCATCGCCGGAATCAAGCCGTTCCCTTTCACTCGGGTTCGCCGGGAAATCGCCAATCGTCGTCGTCTCCGTCGACAATCGCCGGAGCCGACCACACCTTGAGCTTCAACGTAAGATTGCGCATCCATAGACCCCTAATTCGCATCTTATAGCCGTCTGTAGCCTATTCTCGCATTTTGGCCGGAGCCCGCCGCCGCGAGATGCTCGCCGGAGTTGCTCCGGTGACCTATCGGTGGTGGCGTTGATGCTCACGTACTCAGCATCGACTCGCGGTTTTAACGCACTTGACGGTAGCATCTATCTCGCCCTGTAGCCTTGTCGCCGTCGCTCGCCGGCGCTCTCTCCGGCGAGAGTGACGTGGTCACAGACCAGTCAACCTTTGACCAGTCCACGCCCGCGTGGCAGCTGAGCTGGCCACAGGACCCACCTGTCTGTGTCCAGGGGTTAGATCTGTCTCGGTACGTTTAGTATTTAGGTTTAATTTTAAAAACCAGTAAATAGCTGAAACTTTGCAAAATCATATAAAATTCATTTCAACTCAGAAAAATATGAATAATATATCAAAATGCTCACAAAAATAAACTCTATTCAAATAAAATATAAAACAAAAATGTGTGTCAAAATCAAAATTCACTTATTTTTAACCTTATTAATTATGCCATTTCATTTATTTAAAATGCAATTTGAGTTCAATAATTAGTGAAGTTATAAAAATTAAATTTTAACTATTCAGTAACTAAGTAAAATGTTAAGATTAATTTTTATTTACCATAATTGCATTACCTTCATTATTAGTGGTAATTCATAAACCCTAAGTGGCATATTACTATTTTCTATTTTCTTTAAATAATAATAACTCAAGAAAATATCAAAAGCCAATATTATATTGGTAGCTTAAATATTGTGAACTCAAACATTTTTAATTAGCAAGCTATTATTTTTGAACCTAATAATTATAAACCCTAGTTCCTAATTAAACCCTGAGTTCTAAATTAAACCTAAATAGGAGTTACTCTAATTATTAATTCATGTGAAAATTAATAAAATGTCAATCTATTATTAATTTTGTGCAAAGTAATTAATCACATTAATTCTAGTACTAATTATTACTTTAAGAATTGTATCATAATTAGAAACCCTAGTTCTAATATAAGTAAGACCTTGAACCCATTATTTTATGTGCTCATCCTTAATAGTTGCAATCCTAAAACCCTAGGGGTTTAGCCCATGTGATCATACCCACTCACTTTACTTGTAGAACTTTGATAAGCAACCAATGAATGTATGCTCATGATCCACTAAGACAAAACCAATTCACATGAGACCCTCATTTCATGTTTTTATTTTTGATTAATACTTGTATGATCCATTAGTGCCACTTAGGAACAAACCCTAGCTTGCTAACCACATATTAGCACCATTGATCACCACTCCTATATACCACACCATTAAGATCAACCTAAACCATCAAACCCTAGTTGAACCCTAATGATAAACCCTAGTACCAATCTTGTGTAGCAATTCACATCATATGCTCCTATTCAACTAAACCCTACTTAGAAAGTAATAAACCATCTAGTTTAGAAGCCATTAGAGATTCCCTAGTCAAGAACATGAAAAGCTATAGTAAACCCTAGAAGCCATAGCTTCTATTTATAGTAGTTCTCATTCTTATTAACATGTTCTTCAAAAGTTATTCTTTTGAAGAACAAAGGTCAATCAAACCCTAGAAGCCCTAGTCTTAGTTGAAATACTTATTACTTCTTAATTAAAATATTCTTCAAAAGTTATTCTTTTGAAATATAGTATAAATAATCATCAACCATGTCCAATAGAACATAAAATTGACAATTGTCCTTTACATACTATTCCACTACTATCCTTTGAATATATGCTTGTTATGTTGCATCATATTACTTGCTTATGCTATTCATATCACCAACCCTAATAAGAACCTTGTTTGAGAATCATCCTAAAAGTGGAACACACCCTAAAGAAATCTTTACAACTCATCCATCCTAAATCATTGAGGTTAGGTTACGCTCGGGACGATTGCATCTCATACTATGCATTATAGCATCTTTGCCAGTTCTTTAAACATTGTCCTTACCGGACAATGATGGTATTTCAGAATTTGGAGTTCTCACGCATCGAAGCTTTTGCCTGCATAATCTTGCAGTCAAGAAAGGCAAGTTCATCGCTTGCTCATGTCATTTGATTATTTTTATCAAATTATATGCAAAGTACTATACTTATCACTCATGCATTGAAAAGCAAAGTATTATTTTACAATTATGAATATGACTATGTGGTGGGCAATGGAACCATGGTATGTGTTGATTGGTGGAGGTTCCATTGCACGGGTACTATTCATCTAGGACTAAGTACCAATGCCGTCCAGTGATTCTAGCGCCGTACATATCGCGTTAACCATAAGATCTATAATGGCTCTGGGAAGTCAGTCTGTATCTTTTCCCTCTCGCATGCCAACGGACTGGTAATAAGGGTTGCCCGTATCGGTCTATCTTTGGTAAAGGTGGGGACATGTGGTCCCGCACGGTCTACCATTAGATATAGGAGAGGGTAGACTTATTATCGGTCTATGAAGGATTGTAAGGGTTGTCCGGATCGGTCTATCTATGGTGTATAGAACAGGGCACATAAGTTGTTCGGATCGGTCTATCTTTGGTAAAGGTGGGGACATGTGGTCCCGCACGATCTACCATTAGATATAGGAGAGAACAAGTGCCCGTGTTAGTCTACCCATAGATATAGGAGAGGACGAGACTTACAAAAGGGTGGGTCCGCGAGGTCGCGGAGAAGGCGGTGTGGACTTGGATCTTACACTCGGCCTCACACCAAGGAAGTGTGGACGGGAAAGCTTGCGCTCGGTTGGCAACAAGGATAAGGTCTCTTATGGGAAAAGTAACGCACCTCTGCGAGAGGATACCGAATTGTGACTCGTCACTCCCCGTTCGGGAAGGGAACTGCGAACGCGGCAGGAAAGGAACTCCATGAAGTTCTAGTCAACTCGTGAAGACCGACGGGCATAGTTTTCAGAATAAAATAAACCTTTTGAAGAAATGTTTATGAAAACTTGCATTCGCCTATGACTTTCTGGTCTATGGCTGTAGCTAGTGCATGATACACCTATTTCCTAATATGAACTTGTTGAGTACGCTCGTACTCATCCCACTCTTAAATCCCCTGCTTAGCTATGGAGGCACCGAAGGAGAAACTACCGTGGAACTCGAAGACAAAGGAGTCAACTGCAACAAGATGAAGAATCCAATCAAAGAAGTCAATGGAGTCAACTTCTGCATCAGCTAGACTGGAAACTTAGACTAGTAATAGAAGGGAACCTTTCCCTAATCCTAGCACCTAAGTAGCTAGATTTCTATAGCAAGCCTAGTAGCTCTTTAGCTTGAGTTAGCAATAAGTTAGACTACGAGTCGTTCTTCCGGAGCTTTATTTGAAGTTTTACCTCAATGTAAAGTAGGAGGCTGTGTTGATCTTACGTAAACAGACTTGTGTATCCTTCTATAGACATACCTTGGACTCGCATATGTTTCGTTGTACCACTCGAGAGATGTAATATGAGTGGAACGGTGTTTCACTTGTGTTATGTCAACGACTTGTGTACTACACCATGCGGTGGTACGTTGGGTCACCACAGATGGTATCGAGCAAATGCTTTGACCCTAGGATTAAAACCCTTTAAAGGAGACCTATAGGTTTGGTAGTGTCTATAGGAAGTAGCCTTAGCTAAGTCAACTAGGCTAAGCCAACTATTCTTTTGACTTGAGATGGGTATTCACTTGAGAATAATCCTGACACACTTGAGTCAATCTTTCTTATCTATATTTCTTAAGTAGAGTTAGTGAGTTATCTTGCTTCATTCCCAACTAACTAGAACACCACTCTGGAGCTTAAGATAATTGGGTGGTAGTAGACCACGAGTTGGTATACAATACATGGTAGTCCAAAGAAAGGATACAACCACAAGGAAGATATCCTATTGGAAGAAGTATACCAATGCAAGTTATGGTTCAGTAGGAGTCATTTAAATGTTAAATGACTGGTGTTAAGTAATGTAGATAAGTAATATGAGGTAGTATATACCTATGATGAGTCAATCATAGGAGGTAAGGAAGAGTGATAGGAGTTATACAAGTCTACTTTTCATGGTAGAGTTGGTAATCATATATGATTCACTTGAGAGTCATGATGTGATGGAGTAGAACATCATAAATACGATAACAGAAGTATGATAAGGAGTAGGATTTAAGGAATAGTTCGAAAGCTTAGGCCTTAAAATCCTAATAACGGTACTAAGTATGCTAGAACCATAGTCCTTAGTTTAAAGAAGGCTTATTTAGAGCATACCACATAGAGAAATCCTGGAGTCATAGGTAGTATAATAGCCTCGAGATATCATGTGAGGTTAGTTTTCAATTAAATAGAAGGTAAGTTAGCACTTTCCAAGGAAATTAGGTCAACCACAACTGCTTCCGGACCAATTTGCTCAATTTTATTTGATTGCAAGTGAGCAATCGAGGTAAATATTGAGGCAAATAGTAGAAATCCATATATATATGTGCTAAGTATCACAACCTAAACCTATCTTATGTGGTGTTATATACTACACATCTGAGCCCGATGTTTAGGGATGTCTTACCCAACTTTTATATTCAGGCATATAAGGGTGTGTATTATAAGCACAAAGCTGGATTTTCTTGGATTTTATTGGATTTTCATTGTTTGACTAGATCCATACATAAAGTTTGACTTTGATATGCAAATGCATGTTGCAATATCAAGCTCTTACTTGATGTTATAGGTCTAGAGGGTAAAGGTGTTCGTGTGAGGAAGTGACGAATTCTGAAGATTTTGAAGTCAAGATGAAGGTTCACTAGAAGAAGGAAGTAAAAATGTGGGAAGTAACCACAATACTCCGAAGGAAGGACCAATCAAAACTCACTTCTATCCTTAATCAAGGAGTACTTCAACATGGAAGTACCATGAAAGTGAGAAAATAGTGAATATGGAGCAGTAGAAGTGGAGCCATATTCATTATGAAAGAAGGGAATGCAAGTGAAGTCACTTACAATACTATTTTCATAGTGTCAACAAGTGGTTATCTTGCAAAACAAACCTTAGAAGAAGGAAAATAGACAAGTGAAGTCGCAGCTGGTATAATAAGACCGCAGCTGATATAGGATAGTCATAAAGAGAAAGTATGTGAAGTGAGGTATATCTTAACTAAAACTATAAAAGTAGCCACAACTGGTAGGTAGATGTGGACTAGAACCATAACATAGCCACAACTGGTAACCATTAAGCCACATCTTGTGTTAGATAGTCTGCAGCTGGTAACAAATAGTCCACAGCTTAATCGTTCTTTCACTCTAAAGGAAAGAGGGATTCCGTAGCTGGTATTCCGTAGCTAATAAATATTTAGTCGGAGGATTCACATTGGATACCCACAACTGTGTGGATACACCACAAAGAATTCTTCGTGAGACTTTAGAAAGGTACAAAATATAAACCAGACTTAAACCAATCTTCTACCTTGGAGTTTAATGATTAGAAGAAAAGGAGTTTGAAGATCATTAGTAAACTCCAAGGGGGAGAGGAAGATTGAAGGAGAAGTATTAAGATATGATTTGGAATATGAAAGACGAAGAAGAAGGTCTGAACTGAGAGGAAGTCTGATCCTATTTTCATAAGATTGGTGGAAGTATCCATATAATAGTACTCTCAGGAGGTTGTCAGACCAGAAGCCGAGGTTCATATCTCGAGGAAGTAAGGGTTATACCTTAACTTGAGTGGGTAATTGATAATTACTCGAAGCGGAAGAGCTCAAGTAAGTCTAAGCTAATGAAGTTGGATGAAGAAGATGTCGGAGGACAATCAAAGTCTAAGAAAACAAAAGACCGAAGGGTTTGACCATACCAAAACATAAGCCTATTAGAAAGATTCCTTTCATGGAACCTAAAGAAACCAAAAGGAAGATAACTAGTATAAACTAGAGGCCATGATTGGATGGACTAAATGAGTCTAATCCATTCGTAGGACTAAACAACCAGGACCATGCCTATTGTAAATACTTTACGAAGTACCATTACTTTCGTTATGGTAGTAAGGGACAACAATACCTTACCTTAAACTAATCCTTTAGACTTAAGGTTTGGGTCTATAACCAAGCTTAGAGTACCCAAATAGGAAGACGTCACCACAACTATTAGTAAAGTCCATTAACACAATAAGATGTCCTAATCCAAGAATCTTTGTAGAGTAAGCCTATAAACTTAGAGTGTTGGAAGAAATCATGGAATTGAAGAAAGTATCAGTGCCAGACGTCAGAAGACTCCAGGAAGGATTTGGACAAGGGATTTATTCAATTATATCTAATGTGATCACCATGGAGTTGAAGGATGGTGATCTGTTCAAGACATTTCAACGTTCCGAAACATGAGAGCGTTCGAACTTCGGGACGAAGTTCAGTTTAAGGGGGAGAGGCTGTAATATCCCAGGTTTAGAGGCAATAAAATGAGAGAACACCAAAGTGTGCATTGCATTCATGCATAGAAAATCCGGGGAATTTTTGCGCTTTCAAATAAAACTTACCACAGTAAATGAAGTTTCACTTGACTTGCTGGAATTGAAGTAGATCATCAAGTCAAGCGCTATAAACTTCACTGTGATCTTTGCTAAAACCCTGTTTTGGGTAGAGATGATTTGATCTAGGGGCTAGATCAAATGGAATTAGTTTTACAACAAACAACACCTTAAGTAAGGGTCAACTACAAGATCCTATAAAAGATCTCAACATGACATTCCTTACAACAACACATTCTTTAAAAATCAAACCCTAACTTAATAACACTTAAGATTTGGCAACTACCTTTGTGTGTAATTTAATTCACTTATAAATAAGGTAAACCACAGGGTCTAAAGTGCATAAAGGCCACATATTTTTATTTAAATCATAACTTATTAAATATATGGAATATCATAAAACTGAATCCATTTACATTACAAATTATAGTTCAAACTATTTGAATAAAACTACTCATGAGTATTTTGAAACTCATATGATCATGCCCTGGTGAAATCAAACACCAACTATCCAAATTTAAGGAATAACTCTCAACCATTGACCTTTGACCAATATTATAATGTAAATCAAATAAAATATGATATAGTGACTCATCCATAATAATAAAACCATCCACAAGATATTTAGTAGCAAATGCCACTTGGCTATCCAAAGATAAATCATGTGAGAGGATAAGGATCATGCCACATGGGATGAAAATATCTACATGACTTGCACTCCAAGCTATGCCACCTCATGCTCCAAGGATTGCTATGGATGAGGGCATGACAACCAAGCACCTTACTCATCAAACCAAAACAAGAGTCACCCACCTATGTGTCATGATACTAGAGCTTGCCCAAGCCTATAAAAGGATCCACACCCTTCCTCCATTTGGTCATCTTGTAGCATGATACAAGAAAACAAACACATAGAGCCACTCCATACATTAGCTAGGATCCATATGAAGAAGCTAGGAGGTGGAGGCATGCCACAAGATGCAGGTTTATCAGATTTCCAGAAGAACAAGCTACATAAGATACCAAGGTAGAAATTCCTAGGCAAACCATATATTTAGAGAATCTTATCATCATCTCTTGAGTAGGACCTTAGGCTATTAGAAGACATTAGAAGTGAGAGAGTATATAGATGCTAATCCTAGCCATGACTATCTTAGAGAATATTAGAGTAGTATTAAATCTTACTTGTTCAAACCAACCTTTAATCTTGGAGGTGAGAGCCATATTCTATTAGTGATCACTACTAAAATCCTAGACCACATCAGAATACCAATCCAAGTATTACTTTGGATTATAAGTAGAACCCTGCCATGCCTCATGCCTATTTATATTTCAGTTTAGTGAAGAGTATGCAAAACCCTAAACCTTCACATAGGATTCACCCCACATAAAATATTATGTCCTAACTTGTGTATCATAGATCCCAAGTATAAACCAAGCTAGCTATACCTAAGCTCAAATGCTATTTAAGTGAGTAGAGTGAAACCAATATCCAATTATATTCTGTTCCCTTAGGAATTTGCTTTGTGAACCAAATGAGTGTCATTTTATAAAATAGAATCACCTTAGCAAGTGAATTGAATTTGATGAGCTTAGGATTTATTTTAAATAATTCAAACAAGAGTTTGCTAAGTAAGATTAGTGAATATAGAGTGGATCCAAACCATCTTCTTTAACCCTAAGAAACCATCATCCACAAAAAAAATCATAACACAACTCATCCTCATTACCACTTATTTTAAACCCTAGCCATAATCAAATAAATATGAACAATCAATATTGTTAAGCACATTAGTTAAAAACTAATAATATGTTCACCATGCACATGTTCTAAATTTTAAAACATTTAAACAAATTTGATTTCTAAAATTAAAAGAAATTGGGTTGAACCCTAAAATTTATATCTATTTTTAATGTTAACTTGTGCATCATAAGAACCTCAAATTAATCAATTATAAAATGGTTGTTTATAAACAAAACAATACATTAGGTAGCATTGTCAAATTGTTTTGATATTCAAATATTTTATAACCTCGCAAGACAAAACATAATTCAAATTTGAATTCAAACAACAAAATAGAAAACAGAAAATAAAACAGAAAATAGAAAATAAGAGAGGAAGCTTACCGGCCGTGCAGCCCGAGTAGCAGCCCGGGACCAGCACCACCTGCGCAGCCCAGCTTCAGCCCAGCCCAATACAAATACCGTTTTGGTTGCTTTAAAAATCGTGCGAGGATATTTCGTCGTCGTCTTCATCTTCTCCGAGCACGACGAGCGCGGCGAGGCCGATAGGGCCACGATCTCGTCGACGATAAGCATGTCCCGGACGCTGCAGACACACTCAGAGCTTCGCCGAACCTCTCTCGCGTCCGTCCTATCCACTTGCGCTAAGATTCGCGCTCGAATCATGTTGATAACCAACCTTCCATCTGCGCCGGCCATCGTCGTCGTGTCGCCATTGCCGACCACCTCCGAGCCTATAAAAGCACGTGGAGGACCGCCGAAGAACCCTAATCCTCCGAGGCCCTTTCAATTTCCTTTTCGCTTCCTAAAAATCCCCCAATCATCTGAGAGCTATCGCCGGTGACCACCACGGTGCCGTCGACTGGAGTCACCCGGAGGGCTGTCGTTTGGTCGTGGAGGAGCGCATCGTCAAGGAGATCATCCGGGAGGAGCCCGGCATCACGGGGAGGTCCCCATCGCCGGAATCAAGCCGTTCCCTTTCACTCGGGTTCGCCGGGAAATCGCCAATCGTCGTCGTCTCCGTCGACAATCGCCGGAGCCGACCACACCTTGAGCTTCAACGTAAGATTGCGCATCCATAGACCCCTAATTCGCATCTTATAGCCGTCTGTAGCCTATTCTCGCATTTTGGCCGGAGCCCGCCGCCGCAGAGATGCTCGCCGGAGTTGCTCCGGTGACCTATCGGTGGTGGCGTTGATGCTCACGTACTCAGCATCGACTCGCGGTTTTAACGCACTTGACGGTAGCATCTATCTCGCCCTGTAGCCTTGTCGCCGTCGCTCGCCGGCGCTCTCTCCGGCGAGAGTGACGTGGTCACAGACCAGTCAACCTTTGACCAGTCCACGCCCGCGTGGCAGCTGAGCTGGCCACGGGACCCACCTGTCCGTGTCCGGGGGTTAGATCTGTCTCGGTACGTTTAGTATTTAGGTTTAATTTTAAAAACCGAGTAAATAGCTGAAACTTTGCAAAATCATATAAAATTCATTTCAACTCAGAAAAATATGAATAATATATCAAAATGCTCACAAAAATAAACTCTATTCAAATAAAATATAAAACAAAAATGTGTGTCAAAATCAAAATTCACTTATTTTTAACCTTATTAATTATGCCATTTCATTTATTTAAAATACAATTTGAGTTCAATAATTAGTGAAGTTATAAAAATTAAATTTTAACTATTCAGTAACTAAGTAAAATGTTAAGATTAATTTTTATTTACCATAATTGCATTACCTTCATTATTAGTGGTAATTCATAAACCCTAAGTGGCATATTACTATTTTCTATTTTCTTTAAATAATAATAACTCAAGAAAATATCAAAAGCCAATATTATATTGGTAGCTTAAATATTGTGAACTCAAACATTTTTAATTAGCAAGCTATTATTTTTGAACCTAATAATTATAAACCCTAGTTCCTAATTAAACCCTGAGTTCTAAATTAAACCTAAATAGGAGTTACTCTAATTATTAATTCATGTGAAAATTAATAAAATGTCAATCTATTATTAATTTTGTGCAAAGTAATTAATCACATTAATTCTAGTACTAATTATTACTTTAAGAATTGTATCATAATTAGAAACCCTAGTTCTAATATAAGTAAGACCTTGAACCCATTATTTTATGTGCTCATCCTTAATAGTTGCAATCCTAAAACCCTAGGGGTTTAGCCCATGTGATCATACCCACTCACTTTACTTGTAGAACTTTGATAAGCAACCAATGAATGTATGCTCATGATCCACTAAGACAAAACCAATTCACATGAGACCCTCATTTCATGTTTTTATTTTTGATTAATACTTGTATGATCCATTAGTGCCATTTAGGAACAAACCCTAGCTTGCTAACCACATATTAGCACCATTGATCACCACTCCTATATACCACACCATTAAGATCAACCTAAACCATCAAACCCTAGTTGAACCCTAATGATAAACCCTAGTACCAATCTTGTGTAGCAATTCACATCATATGCTCCTATTCAACTAAACCCTATTTAGAAAGTAATAAACCATCTAGTTTAGAAGCCATTAGAGATTCCCTAGTCAAGAACATGAAAAGCTATAGTAAACCCTAGAAGCCATAGCTTCTATTTATAGTAGTTCTCATTCTTATTAACATGTTCTTCAAAAGTTATTCTTTTGAAGAACAAAGGTTAATCAAACCCTAGAAGCTCTAGTCTTAGTTGAAATACTTATTACTTCTTAATTAAAATGTTCTTCAAAAGTTATTCTTTTGAAATATAGTATAAATAATCATCAACCATGTCCAATAGAACATAAAATTGACAATTGTCCTTTACATACTATTCCACTACTATCCTTTGAATATATGCTTGTTATGTTGCATCATATTACTTGCTTATGCTATTCATATCACCAACCCTAATAAGAACCTTGTTTGAGAATCATCCTAAAAGTGGAACACACCCTAAAGAAATCTTTACAACTCATCCATCCTAAATCATTGAGGTTAGGTTACGCTCGGGACGATTGCATCTCATACTATGCATTATAGCATCTTTGTCAGTTCTTTAAACATTGTCCTTACCGGACAATGATGGTATTTCAGAATTTGGAGTTCTCACGCATCGAAGCTTTTGCCTGCATAATCTTGCAGTCAAGAAAGGCAAGTTCATCGCTTGCTCATGTCATTTGATTATTTTTATCAAATTATATGCAAAGTACTATACTTATCACTCCTGCATTGAAAAGCAAAGTATTATTTTACAATTATGAATATGACTATGTGGTGGGCAATGGAACCATGGTATGTGTTGATTGGTGGAGGTTCCATTGCAAGGGTACTATTCATCTAGGACTAAGTACCAATGCCAGTCCGGTGATTCTAGCGCCGTACATATCGCGTTAACCATAAGATCTATAATGGCTGCGGGGAAGTCAGTCTGTATCTTTTCCCTCTCGCATGCCAACGGACTGGTAATAAGGGTTGCCCGTATCGGTCTATCTTTGATAAAGGTGGGGACATGTGGTCCCGCACGGTCTACCATTAGATATAGGAGAGGGTAGACTTATTATCGGTCTATGAAGGATTGTAAGGGTTGTCCGGATCGGTCTATCTATGGTGTATAGAACAGGGCACATAAGTTGTTCGGATCGGTCTATCTTTGGTAAAGGTGGGGACATGTGGTCCCGCACAGTCTACCATTAGATATAGGAGAGAACAAGTGCCCGTGTTAGTCTACCCATAGATATAGGAGAGGACAGGACTTACAAAAGGGTGGAGTCCGCGAGGTCGCGGAGAAGGCGGTGTGGACTTGGATCTTACACCCGGCCTCACACCAAGGAAGTGTGGACGGGAAAGCTTGCGCCTGGTTGGCAACAAGGATAAGGTCTCTTATGGGAAAAGTAACGCACCTCCGCAGAGGATACTGAATTGTGATCGTCACTCCCTGTTCCGGGAAGGGAACCGCGAACGCGGCAGGAAAGGAACTCCATGAAGTTCTAGTCAACTCCGTGAAGACCGACGGGCATAGTTTTCAGAATAAAATAAACCTTTTGAAGAAATGTTTATGAAAACTTGCATTCGCCTATGACTTTCTGGTCTATGGCTGTAGCTAGTGCATGATACACCTATTTCCTAATATGAACTTGCTGAGTACGCTCGTACTCATCCCACTCTTAAATCCCCTGCTTAGCTATGGAGGCACCGAAGGAGAATCTACCGGGGAACTCGAAGACAAAGGAGTTAACTGCAACAAGATGAAGACTCCAAGCAAAGAAGTCAAGGAAGTCAACTTCGCAGCAGCCTAGAGTGAAAACCTAGATTAGTAATAGAAGGGAACCTTTCCCTAATCCTAGCACCTAAGTAGCTAGATTTCTATAGCAAGCCAAGTAGCTCTTAAGCTTGAGTTAGCAATAAGTTAGACTACGAGTCGTTCTGCTGGAGCTTTATTTGAAGATTTACCTCACTGTAAAGTAGGAGGCTGTGTTGATCTTCTGTAAACAGCTTGTGTATCCTTCCATAGACATACCTTGGACTCGCATATGTTTCTGTTGTACCACTCTGAGGGATGTAATATGAGTGGAACGGTGTTTCACTTGTGTTATGTCAACGACTTGTGTACTACACCATGCAGTGGTACGCTGGGTCACCACAGAGGTGGCGGAGGGGAGGCGCCGGAGTAGGTTCTTAGGGTAGGAGTAGTCTCCAGCGGTCTGCCGGTTTGTAGTGGAGTAGAAGCCCAGGTTTCTCGGCCAAATCTTGGGCGGGCTGTGGTAGAGGTTCTCCTCTCTGCTCCGGCGGCTGGAGCTCAGGTGGCCTCCACCTCGGCTGATCTCCAAATAAGGCCTTCGGCGCCTCCCTCGAGCTCCTGATGGCGCCTCCTTTTCCGATCTTGGCCGGCCTCGGTGGCGAGGGGGATCGGGCGGGCTCGCCGTCTTTGACTTGATCTAGAGGTGGCAGGGGCTGAGAGCCTTTCGGTGCTCCGGCGCAGCACCTGATGGCCCGTTGCTGGTGGTCTCCTTCCAGATTCGTGGTGGATCTGGGACTGTAGCTCGTCGGCGGCAAGGCTCCTCGATAAGGCGCCTAGGAATCAGCTACTGAAGAAGAAGGTGGCCTCCTTGTCTCCTTGGCCGGCCATGGTGGCGAGGGAGGTTGGCTTGGAGGCGGACTACGGCGTGTTTCTCCGACCTGACCGGTCGTGGAGGTGAGGAGGCGGGAGATGTGACGCAATTCCAGCTTCTTCTTCTAGTTCTGATGCTGTACAAGTCGCTGCTGGCTCTCTCTCTCGCTTCTCAGGGCCCATGGTGGTGTCTTGAGTTTGAGTCTGCTCGGTCGGCGACGATGGTTTCGTTCAGGAGCTCATCTCCGATGCTTCATCGGCGGTTTTCCGTCTTCGCGTCGGAATCAATGGCAGTAGGGCTGTCGCTCTGCCGCTGCTTTGCTCCGGCTGTCGGTGATCCCCTGGGCCTAGTCTCCAAGTGGCTTGTTCCCCGGAGGCCTGGTCGCAATCCGTCGCCGGAGTTCGTTCTGGAGGAAGAGGAGGACGAAGGGATTGATCGCGTTTTCAAGTTTTCTCTTTGGTCCTTTTTGCTTAATTCCTGGACCCCTGTGTAATTCCATAGTTACATAGGGTCTGCTTGTACTCCAGTTTTTAATAGCAGCTTTTACCGGGTTCTCCCGGTGACCTTGTTCAAAAAAAAAAATTCCTAAAAAAGGAACCGAAGATGAAGCAAATGGCTAAGGAGTTTCCTACATTTTAAACTGAAGCGGGATTTCCTGCATTCTTATACTTGGACAAAGAGTTGTTCACGCCGGTCGCTTGACTCGCCCGAGTGCGTGTCCGTGTTCACCGCATGCACGTACAGCTTGTCAGCCGCGTTTCAGCGCACGAGACATATCGATAGATCCAAACTTGTCAGCTCGTACACCGGGCACGCCGTCTCCGGATAGCAGCTGCACCGGGCAACGACGGCCGCGCCTGCTCGCTCCGCTTTTCATGCATGCACGCACCGGCAGCTGCATTTTGGAGGCAGCGTGACAGGCGTCGTCGGGTCGTCAACGGCGTGGCATAGGCCGATCCACACACACACAGCAGAAGCATCAGCAGCTTGCCAACTCGTAGACCAAACATCAAACCAGCGCGCCGCGCGCGGCATGTTGGGCATGCATATGCCTCTCCCAGTACCAGTAGCACCCGCACCAGGCAGCGCCCCCCGCGCGCTCGCGGCCACCGACGCGCACGCCACAGACAGTCACACGCCACGGTCTCGCGCCGTCGCAGACGGAACGGAGACGTTTGAGAGCTGAAAACGCAACGCACGTACGTCGGGTTCCTTCACGAGATGGCTCGTGCGTTCCTTTTGGCCGGGTTCCTTTTTTACGGCACCGTGAACGGACGGACCACCATCTCTCTGGACCACCGTGACGAACAGACGAAGTGGCAGCACCGTGTAGCTAGGTACGAAGAGAGGCCAAGTTCTCGCTGCAAAAGCAGTGTGACATATATATCCAGCAACGACGCGATGCGAGGGATCACGGGCCGGCTTGCCGAGACGCCCGCTTCCGATCCTCTCATGCGATCTACGCTCAGCTACGTACTCTACGTCTCTACGTACGTGTCTTCTCATCCACCACCCAAATTTGTTAACCACGTCACACATCCTTCTTGCATTGTCAACCCCCCGTGGACCGGGAAGGCCTTGCTACCTTCACGAGCTCCTGATGGCTGCCGCACCGGCCGGGCACGGCATAGATCGACGGTCACCGACTCCACAGCTGTCGCGTCTCCCGCTTTTTGGTAATTAAGGTAAGACCTTCTCCCTCACGCAAACGCGCGGCGCACCGCTCGTATCGCCGTCGCCGTCCGTGTGCGGTGTGCCGCTGCCGTGAAGCCGCGCGCCCCAGACGTCCGAAGCTCCATCGGCTTCCACCTCCCACGTTAATTAACTCCACAGTTTCTCGTTTGGAACCAGCCTCACGTACGTCGTTTTTCTTGCCTACCTCAACGTCGTTAACTGCACAATTCCTTTCCGCCAGAACCTTTCACAAGCGTCTATCTCCGAAAGCGTCTTTCAGAACCTGTGTTGGCTATATGGCTCACCTCCGGAACTGTACCCTACGCAAACCCCGGATGTACGTATCGGGAAAACTCACGTGCGCGCCTTCAACGCCCCGGTAAGAAGCTATGCGGTGAAAAGTGGCGAATCCAGCCCATTTCGTTAGGGTGGGGCAGATCTTACTTAGATGGGTTTTTGTATTTATTTTTATTTTTTTCTATATAAGACATATGGGCTAGGCCAAATCTTAGCCCCACCCTTTCACCCTGTTGGCTCCGCCCTCCACTGCCTAGTGCCTGCACGAAACTTGACGCTTCCGACCACAATTTTTTTTTGTTTAGCTTCCATCATCTCCGGAGGAACTGGGGATTTGCTTCATTGGGATCGATGTCACCAGTTTGGGGCCGCAAATTGTCAAAACAAAAACTTGTCAGGCGGCGTGCTACGTGTCCATAAAGCCATTTTTTGAAAATCGACTTGTCGTGGTGTGTGCAAAAAAAGATAAAATTAGACGCCAAAAATAATTTTTTACAACATAAGTTTTCCCTTTTATACATACATCTAAAAAATATGAGTTTTTCCACGAAACTTGACGAAAGCACACATATTGTGAAGAAAGTACATGTAGATTTTTTTGTTAATTGTTTTTTTACTTTTCGAAATATATTTTTCAGTAGAGAGAGTATATCATGTATGTGTACCGAGAAGTTGAATTGAGTTTACGCATTTTTGAGGACTTACAAGCCAAAGTGCCAAACCATGGTGAAATGCCAAGCTTACAAAAGATAAAAGCCTACTCTGTCCGTAGGAATAACCATTGGACATGTTAGTTAAGCTTTTCCCGTAGATGCCAAGTCATGCATGCACATGCTGTCAATATACCACCAAGGGATTATAACGACAAACCAATCAGTGCCTTTTTCCCCTCTAGCAAGCATCTATTTGCTCTTCGATGGGAAGATGCCCCGTAGGATGTTGTGCATCATGGCCGCAATTGCTTTCCCTCGGTGGAATATTCCTTGTCGCGTGGATATGCTACAGGCTACAACATAGCAAAGGAGCATAGTATATACTACCTTCGTCCCAAGAAATAAGCCACTGATGTCTACGGGTGCTTCTATTTTTGTAGACAGTGTTGGGTCTCCAATAGCAGAGGTTTGTAGAACAGCAGCAAGTTTCCCTTAAGTGGATCACCCAAAGTTTATCGAACTCAGGGAGGAAGAGGTCAAAGATATCCCTCTCAAGCAACCCTGCAACCACAAAGCAAGAAGTCTCTTGTGTCCCATCACACCTAATAGGTGCACTAGTTCGGCGAAGAGATAGTGAAATACAGGTGGTATGAATAAATGCGAGCAGTAGCAACGGCACCGGAAAAGTGCTTTGTCTGTCCAGGATCGGTGTGTGGTTGATGGTGATAATATTGCAGAAAGTAAAGATGCGATAAAAACGATGAACCAAACGGCGATAGCGATATTTAGGAACAAGGCCTAGGGATCATACTTTCACTAGTGGACACTCTCAATCATTGATCACATAACAGAATAAATAGATAAATGCTAGACTCTACACTCTCTTGTTGGATGATGAACACCACTAACTGTGTAGGATTACACGAACCCTCGGTGCTGGAGTTAACAAGCTCCACAATATTCAATGTTCATATTTAAATAACCTTAGAGTGCATGACAGATCAACACAACCAAACCAAGTACTAACATAGCATGCACACTTGTCACCTTCACACTACGAAAGGAGGCATAGATCACATCAATACCATCATAGCAATAGTTAACTTCATAATCTACAAGAGATCACAATCATAGCCTACGCCAAGTACTACACGATGCACACACTCGTCACCATTACACCGTGCGGGAGGAATAAACTACTTTAATAACATCACTAGAGTAGCACACAGATATATTGTGATACAAAACACATTGCAATCATAAAGAGATATAAATAAGCACTTCACTATGCCATTCATAACGGTGAATAAGTATTCTGTGAAATATAGCCTAAGAGACCCACACGGTGCACACACTGTCACCTTTACACACGTGGGACAAGGAGTCTCCGGAGATCACATAAGTAAAATCCACTTGACTAGCATAATGACATCTAGATTACAAGCATCATCATATGAATCTCAATCATGTAAGGCAGCTCATGAGATTATTGTATTGAAGCACATAGGAGAGAGATTAACCACATAGCTACCGGTACAGCCCCGAGTCTCGATGGAGAACTACTCCCTCCTCATGGGAGACAGCAGCGTTGATGGAGATGGCGGTGGTGTCGATGGAGGAGCCTTCCGGGGGCACTTCCCCGTCCCGATGGCGTGCCGGAACAGAGACTCCTGTCCCCCAGATCTTGGCTTCGCGATGGCGGCGGCTCTGGAAGGTTTCTCGTCCCGTGGCTTTTCTGTATCGAGGTTTTAGGTCAGGGACCTTTATATAGGCGAAGAGGCGGAGTCGGAAGGTCGACGAGGCGACGACACAATAGGGGGGCGCGGCCCCCCCTCTGGCCGCGCCGGCCTGTCATCTGGGGCCCACAGGGCCCTCCTCTGGCGGCTCTCGGGTGTTCTGGAAGCTTCGTGGAAAAATAGGATGCTCGGGCGTTGATTTCGTCCGATTCCGAGAATATTTCCTTACTAGGATTTCGAAACCAAAAACAGCAGAAAACAGCAACTGGCCCTTCGGCATCTCGTCAATAGGTTAGTTCCGGAAAACGCATAAATATGACATAAAGTATGTATAAAACATGTAGATATCATCCATAATGTGGCATGGAACATAAGAAATTATCGATACGTCGGAGACGTATCAGCCACGCGCGTATTTAAGACGAATTTTGACCATAAAAATTGAGTAACAAAATCTTGATTATTGTTAGGGCAATATATTTGATGTATTACCAGGGGGCCAAATGCCACAATATATAGTACATATACAGGTGCAAATATGCAGGAAGCCCCCTAACATACGGGGAAACTACAATATACAGATATATACATCTAACACCCCCCGCAAACTCATGGTGGATCCAAAACACTGAGTTCGGAGAGTAAAAAGTCATGCTGCGCTCGAGTCTGTGCCTTTGTAAAGAAATCCGCCAACTGCAAATCTGAAGGCACATAATGAACCACAACAACCTCATCCTGCACCTGAGCACGTGTATAAAAATCATCAACACCAATATGCTTGGTCAGCTCATGCTTGATCGGATCACGTGCAATACTGATAGCACCTGTAGTGTCAGACAAAAGTGGAGTGGGTGTCGTAACAGAGACCCCAAAATCTGCAAGCAACCACCGTAACCAGGTCACCTCAGCAATTAACAAAGCCATACCCCGCAACTCAGCCTCAACACTCGAACGGGAAACTGCTACCTGTTTCTTTGTCTTCCAAGCAACAAACGAACCACCAAGAAACACACAATAAGCAGAAAGTGAACGACGATCCGTAGGATCACTCGCCCACGTAGCATCCGAGTACCACTGGAGCTGGAGAGAGCTGGAACGGGGAAAGAAAAGGCGACGAGTGATCGTGCCACGAAGGTAACGGAGAACACGGAGGAGATGACTGTAGTGAACAGTGGTAGGAGCTGAGACAAACCGACTCAGAATATGAACAGGATAAGAAATATCAGGACGAGTGACAGCAATATAAACAAGACTCCCAACAAGATGGCGATAACGGGTGGGATCAGGAAGAGGATCACCATCAGTAGAACGAAGCTTAACATTAAGCTCCATAAGAGTATCAACCATGCGCTCATCCCCAAGAGCAGCACGAGCAAGAAGATACTGAATGTACCTTTCCTGAGAGATAGAAAAGCCATCAGAAGTGGAGGAAACCTCAATGCCAAGAAAATAGCGAAGAGGACCAAGATCAGTCATAAGAAACTGATCTCGAAGACGAGCCTTGACAAAGGCAATATACTCAGGATCATCACCAGTAATGATCATATCATCAACATAGAGAAGAAGAAGAGTACGTCCACGAGGAGAAGTGTGAACGAAAAGTGCTGGATCATGAAGACTAGGAGAGAAACCAGCAGCAGTCACCACAGAGACGAAGCACTCAAACCAGGCATGAGGGGCCTATTTGAGACCATAGAGAGAACGTCGAAGACGACAAACCATCCCATCGGGAACAGAATACCCATGAGGAGGCTGCATGTAAACCTCCTCACTCAACTCGCCATTAAGAAAAACATTCTGAACATCAAACTAGGACACATACCAGCGTCGAACAGAAGCAACAACAAGAAGGGTACGCACAGTGGTCATATGTGCCACAGGGAAAAAAGTCTCATCATAGTCACGGCCGTGCTCCTGCTGAAAGCCACGAGCCACAAGACGCGCTTTATAGCGCTCAAGAGATCCGTCAGAGCGAGTCTTAATTTTATAGACCCACTTACACGTGATAGGACGAACACCAGAAGGGGGAGAAACAAGATCCCAAGTGCCAGTGCGCTCAAGCGCAGCAATCTCCTCGGCCATGGCAGGCTGCCATTCAGGATGACGCTCAGCATCGCGATAAGAAGTTGGTTCGGAAACGACAGAGAGACCATACTGACTAGGAGAGTAACGGGCTGGAGCACGACGCTGAAGAACAGGCCGTGAAGGGGGAAGCTCATCGGCAGAGGACAACTCATCAGAAGAAGAGGAAGAAGGGACAACATCGGAAGGATCCGAAGCCGGAGAACGAGGAGTACTAGGTGGACTAGACGGACAAGAGGATTGCGCCGAAGGGGGCGCATCAGAACTAGGAGGGGGAGGAGAAGGTACAGCAGGGGGTGCATCCGGAAAAAGAAGAAAAGAGATATCTTCCACCGGGTAAGTACCCGAGGTGGGGCGAGGATAGAAGGGACGCGTCTCATCAAACTTGACGTCACGAGAGATGCGCATCCGACGACCAACAGGGTTCCAACGGCGATAGCCCTTATGCTCATCACTGTATCCGAGAAAAACACACTCAACAGACTGAGCGGTCAGTTTGGTGCGTTCGCGAGAAGGGAGAAGAACATAGCAAACGTAACAAATAAACGAAGAGTCGAGTAATCTGGAGAGTGACCAGAAAGACGCTCGAGAGGAATGCCACCTTGAAGGGCAGCAGAAGGCTGAATGTTAATGAGTTAAGTCGACGTAGCGGCAGCCTCAGCCCAGAAATGCGGCGGAAGAGATGAAGCAATCATCATAGCACGGGTAGTCTCAAGAATATGACGATGCTTACGCTCGGCGACACCATTTTGAGCATGGGCACCGGGACACGAGAACTGGGCAAGGGTGCCCTGCTCAGCAAGAACACCACGTAGGTGCTGGGAGATATAATCTCCTGCAGAATCAGCACGAAACACACGAATATGCGTGGAATACTGAGTACGAACCATGGCTACAAAATGCTGATAAATAGAGAGCACCTCACTGCGAGAGTGCATAAGAAACAACCAGGTGTACCGCGAAAAATCATCAATAAACAAAATATAGTATCGATGACCCCCTTTCGAAGGAAAGGGAGCCGGAACCTAAACATCCGAATGAACTAAATCAAAAGATGCTGAGATACAGACGCACTAGTAGGATAGGAAAGCTGAATCTGTTTGCCTAACCTACAACCCTGACATGAATGCAAAGACACATCTCCTGAGATAGACCCCAGAAGACCACTACGAACTAATGACGATAAACGGGAGCCACAGAGGTGACCCAGCCGATGATGCCACTGCTGAAAAGATCCAGTGATAGAAGAAGCGACCGGGACTCAAGGCTGCGAGGGCTAGCTCCAACCAGGGCCTGTGTACGACGGTCCTGAACAGCACAAGAATCAGCGTCAAGGATGACGCGACAACCAGAATCAGTAAGCTGACTAGCAGAAAATAGGTTCATCTTAGGACTAGAAACATGAGAAACATCAGAGAAGTAGAAAGGGTGCCTCGACTGGAAACAGGAAGAGAGGTACCATCAGCCGTGATAACACGGACAGGAGGAACAAGAGAGCGAAGAGCAGAAAGAATAGAAGACGCAGAGGTCATATGAAAAGAAGCTCCAGAATCCAGATACCACGGGGAAGACATACCTGACTGTGTAGAAGGTGGTGGTCGCACGGTGCCAGAAGAGCCAGGCACAGAACCAGCAGTATCCGTCGAGGAAGAGCCTGTAGCAGCGAGCAGACCACGAAGACCACGAATAATGTCCTGATCAGATAGTGCAACAGCAGAAGATCCTGAAGAACCAGCCTGGCGACGAGTATAGTGCCGCGGACGTAAGCTAGGATCCCTCTGCGAGCAAGTAGAGACAGTGTGGCCAGTCCTGCCGGCCAATCCTGCCACAGTAGGTGCAGGGAGGTGCTGTCATACCACGAGACTGCTAGGGCTGACTCTGGCCCTGGACTGGAGGAGTAGAGAGTATCGACGGTGCTGGAGACCGCAACAAAGCCGGCGGCGTAGGAGGTCCACGAGCAGACGGCACAGGAGGGCCACGAGCAGACGGCACAGGAGGGCCACGAGCAGCAAGTACAGAGGGAACCTCAAAAAGACCAGCACGACGAAGACGAGTCTCCTCAGCACGAAGCTCAGCCAGTACCTCAGAGAGCAGAACACGACCACAGACAAGCAGTTGTGCACGGCACGGCTCAAACTCCTTACGGAGCCGCGACAAGAACTCAAAAACGCGCTGAAACTCCAGATCCGCGCGCACAATCAAACAGCAGGGACAAGTGGCACACACAGCTGTACGAAGAGAATCAAGCTGACGCCAAATAGCAGCACTCTGAGTGTAGAACTCATCAATAGTAGAATCACCCTGCTGAAGGGCATGCTCCTGGCGGACCACACAAAGGTAAAGAGCATCCCCAGACGGCTGATAGCGCTGACGAAGAAAAGCCCACAGAGCAGCAGCAGTGGGAAGACTCATGAACTCATCAGCATACTGAGGCAGAACACTGGAGGTGAGAACAGCACCAGCACGAGCATCCTCATCTATCCACTGAGTGTAGTCAGATCCAGCCGGTAAGTCGCAACGGCAGTAGAGTGGATAAGGACCTTCCGATCATAGCCAGAGCAGTATCATCAGCACTCGTGGCTATATCCTTATCCGCCTGTCGTTGCCTAATCGACGGTACCTCGGAGGAGGGATCCTCACGAGGGGGAGAAGAAGTAGGGGCCATAGGGCGGAGTGCACACGGGACGGTGGTACGCGAGTTACCCAGCTTCGGAACACCTGCACGATGACGGGGCCTACTGCCGCTTGTCCGGAATTATCCGGGCGCTTTCGCGTTGTTACAATGAGTTGTGGTTGTGCCTCTAGGGCTCCCGGGATCCGGCTTATAAAGGCGCACGGATCTAGGGTTTACATGGAGAGTCCTAGCCGGAATACAAGTTGCCTAACTACGGTACAATGTCTTGCCGTGTACGTCAAGGATCCGCCTTCCTCCAAATACGTGCCGGATCCGGATACTTCATGGGCCGTCACGGATCCGGCTTCCTTCGTAGGTCGGTAGAGATCCGGCTTCTCGTTCCTGGGCTGGACTTCATCCTTCAGGATCTACAGCAACCGGGCCACCCGATGGGCCACATGCCTCACCACCATCTATGGGCCACCCGGGCTTGCCGGATCTAGGCCATGCCGTTGATATACCCATAAAGTATACCCACAACAGTAGCCCCCGAAGTTCTCCGAGATTCATCATTCCTCCGACCTCATTAGCTCGGATCCGAAGAGAATCTTGAAGAGCTTCAAAAACTTCTACTTGATTCCGGGTTCATTCACTCGGAATTCCTTCGTCTTCGGATTAGGTATCACAACGGAGATTCCGTTTTTCCCGCGCACAACCTCCTTTTTTCCCGCGCTAAATTTTCGCAAATGCCAATCTTTAGCCGGAAATTTCGGGGTGCATGGTCAAATTACCTCCACGTCGTTTTACCGCACTTGACCTAAGACACGTGTCATCCATCCAACGGTGCGACCGTTCCGTTTCAACCGTCGGATCCGAATCCCGAATCTCCGCACGTGGCCTATAAATACCCCGTGGCTCGGTAAATTTCCATTCTTTCACCTCTCCTCACCACTTCGTCTTCCTCCTCGCGCCGCGCCGCCCAACGGATCTCGATTCCGGCGAACTTCGCCACGGTGAGCTTCGCGCGCCGCCAGTCCAAGCTCCCCTTCGCGCCAAGATTCCTGCGGTTGAACGGGAATTTCTCCCCGCCGCCGATTCGTGGTCTTCGCAGGGCAGCTTTCCTCAAGTTCGGCGACCTCGTCTTCACCGGAGCTCCGTCGAGCCACCGCGCCATTAGCGGTAAGTGCGTCGGCCTTTTAGAAGATAGACTTAGTGTAGAAGATAGATTAAGTGATCCGGGTACTCAAACAATTTGTATGGGCGCAGCCGGAAGCATGCCACTCGATTCATCGCACCGTACCTGGTAGCTCTCCGAGTAGCCCGGATCCCAATCCAAGTAGAACCAATATGCCCGGATCCCATAGCATTCCTACCACCATATGTTTCCGACATCAGAGCTAGCTCAACCATTTTCCGCATCTTCCAAGACTCGCGCCAAGCCGGATCCCTCCCTCAAAGAGCTTCAAGAAGAACTCGAGGGACAAGCTAGGATGGCAGCCAAAGTACAGGAGACGGAAAACAAGAAGGCATCCAAGGCCCGGATCCGTGAAGGAGAGCGGGGTCAGTGGTGGCCTTGCGCAACTACCGATGCGGAACTTAGAGAGCTCCAGAACGAGGGCATGATCTCCACTCACTGGAGCTTCACTCGTGACTCCAACGTCCCCAAGCCTGAAGCCGGAGAAATCGTTATGACCAAGGCTTGGGTGGAACGCGGACTTTCACTTCCCTGTTCGGAATTCTTTCTCTCCGTTCTCAACACATACGGGCTCCAGCCCCACAACATCTGCCCAAACTCATACCTCCTCCTGTCCAACTTCGTAACTCTCTGCGAAGGGCACCTTGGGATCCGACCAGATATCAGACTATGGCAGTTCTTCTTCCGGGTGAAGAAAGAAACCAAGGACAAAGCAATGGTGAACTGCGGGAGCATGACGTTTATGCTCCGGCATAGCCGTATGTATCCTCCCCACGACTCGCACGAATCCGTCCGGTACTGGAACGCCGGATGGTTCTATGAGAAGAACGCTTCAGTTCCGGACGTCCATGAAGGCCTCCCCCAGTTTGTCAACAAGCCTCCGGAAGAACTCGCGAGCTGGAGCTTCGTTCCTTCGCTCGCCCACACCCCAATTCTGGAGAAGGCAGCGCGGAGAATCTCCTGGCTAGTCCATGATGGACTGACCGGGTCCCAGCTCACACTTAGCTGGTTTTCTCGGAGGATCCAGCCCCTGCGCCACAACGCACGCTTGATGTGCGCTTATACCGGGGCGGACGATCTCCTCCGGGTTACCCGCCATGATCTTCCGGCCGACTCCTGAAGAGAAGGTTCAAGACTTTGGTGAAGATTTCCAGGGGCCAACAGGTCCCGGAACTGATCAAGGATATTTATACAAACGACCAGTTTCCTCCGGTAAGCTCTGTTCTTTTCGTTGCTTCAAACTTCACAAGTTTCTTGGATATTAACTTTAACTTCTATGCATGCTCCTCCCAGCTCAACACTTTGGCGGAGGAAAACTTCCGCACCATCATTCGTGTCCCCGTCAGTGGCGACGCGGCGGAGGAGGTTCCGGACGACGATGAGGAGGAAGAGGAACAGGCACCCCGCAAGGCGGCCCCTCGTCCTTCGAAGCGTCCCCGCGCCAAAGCTTCCGGCTCAGAGGCTGGAGCTAGCGGCGAGGCCTCCGCCAAGAAGTCAAGAACCGTAAAGCCACCTCCGCTAG
Source organism: Lolium rigidum (assembly GCF_022539505.1). Classification (NCBI taxonomy): domain Eukaryota; kingdom Viridiplantae; phylum Streptophyta; class Magnoliopsida; order Poales; family Poaceae; genus Lolium; species Lolium rigidum. The sequence continues at coordinate 139,183,296 of NC_061511.1, forward strand.
ACTCGAGGAAGGCGGAACGTGCACGCCTGAAAATGCTGGAAACAGCTGGCAAACGCACGCGCCCCGTCATCCCCGGCGCCTCGTAAGTTTCCGAATATGGTGCACCTTTATATTGGCGAAATTATTTCTCATTCCACCCCTTTCACTTGTTTACAGAAATCCGAGTACCACCGCTACGCGAACCGCCGGCCAAGAGCCCATTACCAAATACATGAAGAAATCTCCGGCAGTCGGTCCTGCTACTCCAGCTCCGCCAAGTGCTCTCACCCTACTCCTCAGCCTTCTCCCCCTCAGGCTGATCCGTCTCCCCCTCCTTCCGCAAACACTCCACCGGAAATAATTCCGGTTAGCAGCGAGAAGGTAGGTGGGGAAGATCCTAAGGCCAAAGGCCCTGCCCAAGCAGATGCGGAAGAACAAGGCCAATGAGAAGCTGAAGTCACTTCTTCTGAGAAGGCCGGAGATGGCGCTGGCGACATCGTCGTTTTTCCGAAGAACTTTGGAGATCCGGCTGACATCACTTCCACCCCCAAAGCGTATGCTACCAAGTTTTTCAACAAGGCATGTCCGAGGCGGAGAAATGGGAGCTTGAACAAGACCTGCTCAACGCCATGCTGAACAACGCCTGGGGGAAACCTGATGCCGCGACATCGGAGATCCAAGATTTTAAGAAGGATGTCGGCCAATTCTTCGACAAGCTCATCTGCAAGCAAAAAGTACTCCCCAGTAGCCCCCAAGCATGTATGCGGAAACTCAAATAATAGTTAGCGCTTAGATGCTTAGAGAAAAATTACTTCCGGGAAAGTTTTTAAATTGGACCAGTAGCCCCCAAGCATTATGGCGGAAAGATTCCGGCAATGATGCTTTGAAAGAAACCACTGCTACAGGCGGAATTTTTACTCCTGCACTGTTTATGTTTTACGAGAACGAGCAGGCGCCGCATTACGAGCTTCACAAGAACATTGCCCTGCAGCGCCGCGTTACTCCGAGTCGGGCGGAAAATATCCGGACTCGAAAAATGAGAATGCGGAACTGTCGAAACAACCGGCGGATGCCCAAGGTTGGTTTCCGTCTCATTCGTCATTAGTCCTATTCCGACTTTGAACTTGTTTTTAACTTACTTTATTATAGGCGCATCCTCTTCCCTTGCTACAGCCTCATCCGAACTTGAGAACCTGCGCTCCTCGTACCAAGATCTGGAAACGAAACTAAAGGAGGCGGAACTAAAGAGGGAACAGGCCGAAAAGCAGTCGGCGGAGAAAAACTCCGAGTTCATCGGGGAAAAGGGCGAGCTGATATTGAAGAAAAATGTTGACAGCGAGACCATCAAAAGGCAGCAAAAAGAGCTCAATGGACTCCGGAAGTATATGGAGACCGCGGAGCAGCACTGGGATTTGCTCAATGAGAACATCTTGGGTACTTATACTGAAACCTTGTCCAGATGCTCCGACTTTTTCCTTTATGCTCAAATTGTATGCTTATATCCTGACTGTTTTATGCAGAGCCGCTTGGGTATCCGGAACAGCGCCGGAATTTGTTCCCGCGGGATGACCTTCTTCAACTTGCAAGCGATGACTGCAAAGATCTCATCTCCGCCTCCCGCAAGATATGCTATAACCTATCCATCAAGAGGAGTCGCACTTGCGATGTTCGCAAGCTTGTTGGAAAGATGGACGTTCTTCCGGAACTGGTGAAGGATCTTCAAGCATCATCTGCCCGAGGCGCAGCCTGCGATGGCCTTGACCATGTGCTTGGCGCACAACCCGGAGCTTGATCTTGACCAGGTGACCGCCGCAGTTCCCTCGGACGCGGATGTCAATGCGCTCTTAGACGCGATGAACGGCTACGACACCCGCATCGCGCGCGGGATCCGGCATGACGAATTCTACGACAAGTTCGTGCTTCCTGCGGACGAACCCCTGGAAGCGGAACTTCAAGCGAAGCTCGACGCGGAAGCACGCCCTGCGGAATCCGGCTCCCAGTTCACCTGGACCGGCTCCAAGGACGCTCCCCAAGAGGAACCCAAGACCAGCGCTGCAGCTGCAGAAGAAGAAAGTGATGAAGACGTGTCGTCTCCGGCCGAAGATGCCGAGAAAAAGATCCAGAAGGCAAGACTTCTCCGGCCAAGGGGGAGTGATAACTTTTTATTCTTGCGGGAAAAACAATGCATCATTTTGGCCCCAAAGTGGGTTTGTAATAAGACTTTTAAATTCTTAAGTAGCTAGGAAACGAAACGACTATGCATGGGCGGAAACAACTTATCCTGCTATCCCTTAATATTATTCGCATGTTTCGTTTTATGTTGGAAAGCAAGTGCTGATTTTACTCGTTTTCCGGCTTGCTCGCTTGACCTTCCGCGAGCCGGAAGACCTTAACCGAAACGCTCGCCAGCGGCGACGAAGCCCAATGGCAATCTGTCCATAACCGCGGAAACAAGCCCCCAGGCATAGGTACCGGAAATCGCTACTAGGAATCCACGAGTTCGCAACGGATAACAATTTAACCAGAAAACTTAAGCTTACGTCCTAAAGGACGATTTTGAAAATCTCAACTTTCATACACGCCTAGGCGGAAACATCCAGCTCTGCGGTTTTAGTCGGAAAAACATACACGATCTAAAATGAACAAGTAAAGGAGGTAAAAGACTCAAAGAGTGAACCATAAGCTTTATTTCATTGATCATGTATAACTATTACGAGTTTGTAACTCGGAAGAAATATGCTAAGTGTAGAAAGGACGTAGGCTGTGCGATATTCCAAGGGCGATCTGTTTCATCGTAGATGTCATCCGGATCCTCACGCTTGCGTTTCCGGCGCCAATTAGCAGGTCTATCCCTCAGCTCGCGGAAATCAACAAGGTAGTACGACCCGTTATGAAGCACTTTGCTAACTACGAAGGGTCCTTCCCATGGAGATTGCAGCTTATGGTCTTTCACCTGTCGAAGGCGGAGGACTAGGTCTCCTGCCATGAAGGAGCGATTCCGGACTCGACGACTGTGATAACGTCGGAGTTTCTGCTGGTAGATGGCGGAGCGCTGGTCAGCTAAATTCCGAGCTTCTTCGATCAGGTCCACAGATAGCTGTCTGGCCTCGTCAGCTGTTTCTTCATTATAGGCGGAAACTCGCGGTGAATCGTGGATGATGTCGGAGGGAATCACGGCTTCGGATCCGTATACCAGGAAGAATGGGGTAAACCCTGTTGACCTGTTAGGGGTAGTTCGCAAACTCCACAAGACAACGTCTAGTTCGTCGGCCCAAGCTCCAGCTGCTCGTCGCAGCGGTTCTTCAAGGCGTGGTTTGATTCCTGATAATATTAGACCGTTAGCTCTTTCAACTTGACCATTGGATTGTGGGTGAGCCACAGATGCAAGGTCCAATCGAATCCCCATTGTCTCACAATAATCCTTCAATTCTCCTTGAGCGAAGTTTGTGCCATTATCTGTGATTATGCTGTGTGGGATGCCGAATCTCATCACGAGGCTGCAGACAAATTTTAGTGCCGTAGCACCGTCGGCTTTTCTCACTGGCTTTGCCTCGATCCACTTGCTGAACTTGTCAACAGCGACCAATAGGTATTCAAAACCGCCCGGAGATGATCTTTTTAACTTACCAACCATATCGAGCCCCCGGACCGCAAATGGCCGGGTGATAGGTATGGTCTTCAGCTCTTGGGCTGGAGCGTTTGGTTGAGTAGCGTAGTACTCGACAACCTCGGCAGGTCTTGACTATCTTGTCGAGCATCTTCTTTAGCTGTGAGCCAATAAAAGCCTAGCCGAAAAGCTTTTGCAACGAGTGACCCGGGAGCGGCATGGTGCCCGCAGTCCCTCGCGTGGATCTCTCCGAGGATTTCAATGCCATCTTGATTGGAGACGCATTTGAGAAACACCCCTGTTGCGCTTCGTTTGTAGAGCTGTCCATCAACAATTGTGTAGGATCGTGCTCGTCTGATGATCTGGCGCGCGAGGACCTCGTCCTCCGGCAACTTCTGATCGATGAGGTAGTCCAGGAAAGGCTGTGTCCAAGCCGGAATGGTAGCCAATACCTCTCTGGCCGGAGACACTGCCACTTCTGGGTTTTCCGGGTTAGCGCCCTTCACCGAGGGTATCCGGAGATGCTCTAGGAAAATTCCAGGCGGAATTGGCTTTCTGCCGGATCCGAGCTTGGATAGCATATCTGCAGCTGTATTGTCGTCTCTCCGGACATACTTGACTTCGTATCCTAGAAAGCACTTGGCGATCTCGTCAACTTCGTCTCTATAAGCCGCCATGACGGAATTTCTCGGCGTTCCGGGTTCCGGCTACTTGCTCGTGCCACGAGGTCGGAATCTCCGCAACTGGATGATGTGCTTGATCCCCATTTCCTTAGCAATGCGCAATCCGTGTAGTAGAGCCTCGTACTCCGCCATGTTGTTTGTAGCTTCGAAGTGGATCTCGCGGAACATACTGCAGTTCTTCTCCCGGTAGGGGACTTCGGGGTGACTCCGGCTCCCGAGCCTTGATGCTGCTTGGATCCATCGAAGTGCATAACCCATGTCTCCGGTTCCGGCTCCGGACTTGCATCCGGAGCTTCGTCCAATCTGCAACGAAATCTGCCAAGACTTGGGATTTTACCGCAGTCCTTGGCTTGTAAGCGATGTCGAAGGCGGATAATTCAATGCCCCATTTAGCCGTCCGTCCTGTTGCGTCAGCGTTGTTGAGAATTGTTGACAGCGGAGCCTTGCTCACAAGCATTACTCGGGTGCTCTTGGAAGTAGTGTCTCAGCTTCCAGGCTGCCTAGGAAGACTCCATAAGCTAGCTTCGAAAGTGAGGGTATCTTTGCTTTGACTCCATCGAGCACCTCGCTTATGTAGTAGACAGGTCTTTGGACGTCGTATTCATGACCTTCTTCCTTTCGCTCCACCACGATGACGAGGCCGATGACTTTGTTGGTAGCCGCCGGATAAAGGAGCATTGGCTCGACTCTGCTGGGGCTGCCAAGATAGGTGGGGAGGTAAGTATTTCCTTCAACCCTCGAAGAGCTGCGTCGACTGCGTCGTCCCGGCACAAATTTGTCTGTTTTCTTCAACAACTTGTACGGAGGTAGCGCCTTCTCGCCAAGACGGCTAACAAACCTACCGATTGCCGCGACACAACCGGTTAGTCGTTGCACATCTTTGAGACAAGTTGGCCGTTTGATACACATGATTGCTTTGATTTTTTCCGGTTAACCTCAATGCCTCCGTGAGAGACTATGAAGCCAAGGAGTTTTCCGGCTGGCACGCCAAAGACGCACTTCGGCGGATTCAACATCATCTTGTACCGACGGAGATTCTCAAAGGTTTACGTGAGGTCGCTGATCAAGTCGGATCCTTTCCGGGTCATGACCGCGATGTCGTCGACGTAGGCGTGCACGTTCCGGCCAATTTGGTCCTTCGAGCACCGTTGCATCGTACGTTGGTAGGTGGCACCTGCGTTTTCAAACCAAAAGGCATAGTAACATAGCGAGTAAGTACCAAACGGGGTAATGAATGAAGTCGCCTTTTGGTCGGATTCCTTCATCCGGATTCGATGGTACCGGAATACGCATCAAGAAAACACGAAGTTCCGCCCCGCCGTCGAATCAATGACTTGGTCAATGCGCGGCAAGGGGAACGGATCCTTCGGGCAATGCTTGTTCAAGCCGAGTAATCGATGCACATTCTTAGTATTTCGGTGTTCTTTTTGGGTACAAGGACGGGATTCGCGACCCAATCGGTGTGGATAACTTCTATTACAAAACCTGCTTCTAGTAACTTTGCTAGTTCCATTCCTATGGCGCGGCGCTTCTTATCTCCAAAGCGTCGCATAGCTTGCTTCACCGGTTTAGCCCCGGATTTATGTTGAGGTAGTGCTCGGCGAGTTCCCTAGGTACTCCGGACATGTCAGAAGGTTGCCATGCGAAGATATCCATGTTAGCGCGGAGGAACTCGACGAGCGCGCTTTCCTATTTGGGGTCCATGTTGGCTCCGATTGAGACTTGCTTGCTAGGGTCGTCTTCCTTGAACTTGACCTTCTTGCAAGTACCTGCTTTGCCTAGGCGGAGTCAACTTCAGGCTGGCCGCCGTATGCATACTCCTTCACCTTGCGATCGAACTCTTCAGTGTCCATGGACTGGGTGTCTCCGGAGATTGGGCTTAGATTTCCCAAAATCGACTCTTCAGCCGGAGTTTCGCTTTCTCCGACAGCCTCTTGCCGATCCGGAGCAGCGTTGTTTTCCGGGGCCTCGACCTGCTCGGGACCAGCTCCGGCTTCATGAGGGCGGTTCCGGCGGTATGGGCCAAGAAGTGTACGAAGTGACACCTTTGCTTCTCTAACACCGGGAGACCCGGGCGGATCCGCATTGGTCTTCCACCGTTACTTCCTGCTCGGGGCGGATTGGGTGGGTTTTGATTTTTTCAGATCTAAGGCGGAATCTTCGCTAGGAAGTTCCTGCGTCTCGGATCGGATCTTCGCGACCGCGTCCCGCTCGGCGGCGGTCGCGTCAGCGCTACTTACCAGTGGGTTTCCGTCGGAATCGACGGTTTCCCCGATGAAGATGTGTATGCCGCCAACTGGGACGATGGAGAGCTTGACGGGGTCGGTTTTAGCCGGAATCCAACATTCATCCGGAGGGACGATCGGCAAATTTCCGGCGTAAAGGACACGGCCCACAGCGATGGTGTCGTCGTAGCTTCCCATGGCGGAACCCTCCCGGTTCCGGCCTCCAGACGCCGCAGGCCCCACGGTGGGCGCCAACTGCCGTTGCCTAATCGACGGTACCTCGGAGGAGGGATCCTCACGAGGGGGAGAAGAAGTAGGGGCCATAGGGCGGAGTGCACACGGGACGGTGGTACGCGAGTTACCCAGCTTCGGAACACCCGCACGATGACGAGGGCCTACTGCTGCTTGTCCGGAATTATCCGGGCGCTTTCGCGTTGTTACAATGAGTTGTGGTTGTGCCTCTAGGGCTCCCGGGATCCGGCTTATAAAGGCGCACGGATCTAGGGTTTACATGGAGAGTCCTAGCCGGAATACAAGTTGCCTAACTACGGTACAATGTCTTGCCGTGTACGTCAAGGATCCGCCTTCCTCCAAATACGTGCTGGATCCGGATACTTCATGGGCCGTCACGGATCCGGCTTCCTTCGTAGGTCGGTAGAGATCCGGCTTCCTGTTCCTGGGCTGGACTTCATCCTTCAGGATCTACAGCAACTGGGCCGCCCGATGGGCCACATGCCTCACCACCATCTATGGGCCACCCGGGCTTGCCGGATCTAGGCCATGCCGTTGATATACCCATAAAGTATACCCACAACACCGCCTGAGTAGCATCAGGGGCGGGCAACAGGGGTTGGTGCAGTAGGCGCCGTAGGAGCAACGGGGCGCATCGCACATGAGACCTCGCTAGAAAGCACACCCCAAAGACGAAGACAGCGCATGTGGACGCGCATGAAGGCAGCGAAATCAGGATAATTCGCGTCATCGAAAATCACCGGGCAGCGAGGAATCGCAACATAGCCCGTGAGGAAGACATAACTCTTTTTTTCTCTTTTTTTCTCTTTTTTTTTAGGATCAGATCGAAGTCAACCCGAACAGTTTCTATGCGGGACGGAAAACGAAGGAAAGCGACACCAGCCGGCGGCGGGAGAGGACCTGGCCGGGGAAGAAGACCGGCGGCGGAGCGGACCGGCGACGAAGCAGGCGGCAGGCGGCAAGGACCTGGCGCCGGCGATTCCCGGACTTGGCGGGGACGAGCGGGGCGGGAAGGCGAGCCGGGCGGGGACCTGCAGGCCGTGGGCGAGATCGATCGAGATCGATCGGATCGATCGGGAACAGCAGGGGCAGCTGGCGACGGAGACGGGAAGAAGTACGACCGGTGGAAGAGGAGACGGCCGGGGGCGGATGGAGACGAGCCGGCCGGAGGCGGGAAGGTCGGCCGGAGGAGCGGCAATGACGGTCGGGTAGATGTACAGACTAGAGGACCAAGTTTTGCTCTGATATCATGTTAGGGAATATGCTTGATGTATTACCAGGGGACCAAAGGCCACAATATATAGTACATGTAAATGTGCAAATATGCAGAAAGCCCCCTAACATATGGGGAAACTACAATATACAGATATATACATCTAATAATTATATATATGTAATTAGTATCGTTGGATTCGTATTGAAAAACACTTTTCAATGATGCTAATTTCATACAAATAATATTTATATATTTGAAGTAATTTTTGGTCAAACAAAAAACACATAAAACAAGGGTGCCTTATTCCTTGAATCGGAGGTAGTATACAACAAAGGCCTGGCTCTTTTGAAATTCCGACTAATCATACAATTTACACTCATTATTATTTCGGGCATGCATGCAGTATATAATTTGCTACAATCTTGTATACTCAAATGCACATTTTCTTACGGAGGATCTATAGCCTCCCTCATATGGGCGGAGCCATCATTTGTAATTTGGGTGTCCAGATCTTCCTGCATTACTTGTATTTTCTGCTTTGCATTACTTATATTTTGCCATTCTTTCAGGAGGTACTATCTCCGTATATTACGAAACGAAATTACACCATGCACACCACGGATCTCACTGGCGAAGCGATGAGGTGCTTTGGTATGTAGCCGACGAAACTTTGTTTTCAACGGAAAGATGGGTCAAGAGTCCACGGAACTGGGCCGCTCTCATTTCCCCCCTCACTACTAGAAATAGCCTTATAGACGCACTTATTATCGCCGGCGAGTTCGATTTGAAGATGCCGGCAGTAGTGTTACCGCCGGCGAGTTGAAACGGTTTTGCCGGGGGTAGTGTAGTTACCGCCGGCGAAATGTAATCGAAAATGCCGGCGGTAAGGTGGGCCGAGACCACCCGGACGGGCCTTCAATTACCGCCGGCGATTTGGACTCGAAAATGCCGGGGGTAATATAATTACGGCCGGCGAAATGGAGTTGCATCCGCCGGGGGAATTTGGCCTGTTATGGGATATTTTGGGCCAAAATTAAAATCATGTGGCTGCCTCGTCTCCTTTATCTCATCCCCAACCTCATCCGGCCATCCCCACGAATTTAGATCGAGCAACACGAAAAACGAATCAAGATTGAGCGCATCGACCAAAGCGCATCGACGACGACCTCCCCTGGGCCTTCCTCGACGCCGACCTCAGCGCCGACCTCGTCGCGCTCTTGAAGCTCCCGGCGCTCGCGGCCTTCTCCTTCGCGGCCGTGCCCGCGCTGCTCGGCTACCTCGGCGACACCGCAGGCGTGGAGCGCGTCCCCGCCTGGATGCCCCTCGCCTACTGCCCTACTCCCTCGCCTCCTTCCTCCTCGGCTCGCTGCGGAGGATGCCGTAGCGGGGGCCGGCGGCCGCTCGCGCGTTCCTTGACTTAGAGGAGGTGCTGCAGCGGATGCTGTAGCAGGGGCCGACGGCCGCGCCCGCGTTCACCGCGGCAGGCGAGGCGGCGCTGCGCGCCGTCGGGGAGGCGAACGAGGTCCACGACCTTCAGCCGCCGGTCTGGGTGATCTGCAACTCGTCAGAAACATCCACGACGCCGCGCAGGAAACTCTCCCGCCATGACGCCGCGCGGGAGGTTTCCCGCCTCGCCGCCGGTGTATATTAACCCCTCCTTCCTCGCCTCTCACTTCAGTCGTGCAAAAATGTAAACCCACAATGTATTCTCGTCGCAACGACACCGTGGAGGAGGACCCGGAGCTCGCAGAGTACAAGGCGGCGCTAGCGGCGATCGTAGATGTATTTGTCATGGACTCATTATCGTCCCATGAAGTTCCAACCACGTTTCTTGTAGAACTCGATTGACTTGATGAGCTCCATCTATGTGCAACACACATGGGTCAATGGCCATTATTATTGGCGCAAATGGCCGAAAATGGTTCAGGGGTTGTACCTCAAACTCGGCCACGCAAATGGCTGAACAATTCCGGGGCGCTGATGCCGGTGGGAGGGTCGGAGCCGAGCAACGGCGTCTTGGGACCTGTCCCGTTGCCGGCAAGTACGCGCTAGGACGTCATCATGAATTGTGGGCTCCCGCGAGCAGCATCCCGAACAGACGACGTTGTCAAAGTATGTTTTCGGATATGTTGGACATAAGAGAATCTCCAACCGCGTCCCCAAAGCGATCCCCAAAAGTACTTGGGGTGCGCCGGATATTTTTTCATTTTCAGCCGCGCGTTCCAAAGCCTCCTTCCGTCCGGCGCGTCCTAATATGGTGTCCGCCGCCCCAAGCCCGTCCCCGGTCCACAGGGGACGCTCCGGGCATGCCGGACACAATGAAAAGCGAGGCGAGGAGACGTGGACCCGATGCTTCAGCGGCACATTCAAGTTTAACCTAACCGTCGCCTACCTCGCGACGGAAGGCGCGCAGTGACGGTGCAGTTTTCACAGAGGCACCGTTTGGAGGTAACCATGTTCCAAACTATGTATTAATTTGTGTAAAATCATGTTCCCAATTATGTATTAGTTTGTGTAATGTTCATCCTCTCTGTTGAAATGAAAATGCAAAAAAAAGTAAAGAGAGTATTTTAAGGTAAAAATAAGTTTGGGGGCCGCGAGCGGGAGCGACGTCCCACAAACACGGCACGAAGAAAATACGTCCCCCTCGATCTGGCGTTGTTTTGGGGTCGCTTTGGGGGACGCGGCTGAAGATGCTCTAACTGTCTATTTTCAATCGTGCGAGAAATAGGTCTCCTCTATAATCGTGCGAGAAATAGGTCTAGTAAAAGTCAAACTTTCTAGATGTTGATTAAAATATAAAACAAATTACTAACTTTTACAATATAAAATAAATACCATTTGAATTATTGTTAAATATATTTCCGTATTATATATATCTAGTGTTTTAGATGTTGATATTTTTATCTATATGATTAGTCAAACTTTACAATGTTCAACTTTGACTAAACATAGAATACATGATAATTATTAACGGAGGGAGTATATTCAATCTAGGGTGCGCTCCGGTCATTCAATCTCCCACAAAAAACTAAATTCCTGATTGAGGCTGCTCATAGTGGGAAGTAACTTAGAGTAGTAACATATGTACATTTATAATGGATAGTAGCTTAGATGTGGTCTCATGCATTGTGTAATTTATTACATTGTAGACTCATATTATCTTGGAATGTGTGATGTTATGGTAACATAGCTAGTTACCACATCACTCTCTTTCTTCAATTATTATCATGCCATGTCACCAAAATATCTTAAAATGTGTGATGTTACCACCTATGTTACTCCCACTATGAGCAGTCTGAGCCTGTGTGTCAGCGGAGCGGGTAATCCTTCGTTGCGACCTAAATAAAAGGGCATTGATTAACATTCTGTGGAAAGGCGGTACAACCATGGTCTTGCATGTTGTTAATGTGTTTTTTTAGGATGCGTCGGCTAAGTGACAATGGTTAATTGGTTTAAGAACACATTGATATTGGAGGTTATTGCACCATAAGTACAACAACTTGCACTCTATGTGCATTTTCATACAACTTCTTCCAAAACGTGTTCCACTCATACAAGAACTTGTCCAATATGTGCACAACTCATACAATTCAATGTGGTGGCGGCACGTGGCAGTTTGGAGGCGGGAGAGTAGGGTTTGCATTGCAGCGTTGAAGAAATAGGATAATTACGAACAGGTCCTCGCACCTCTCTGTATAACCACGCAGAAATCACAGAACAGTACGTTGCATTCCTTTCTCTTCGTCGTGGGTGGCGACGACGCATGCGAGTTCGTGAGCGGCGGCGGCGGACATGGCGGACGATCCACGCCGGCGAGAATGGCGCGAGGAACCTCCGCAGTATGGTACGTCTCGTGGCCGTCCTCGTTTTCTGTTTCTCCTCTTCTTCTCTGCGTTTCTCCTCCACGGCCATGGATTTTCGTGGGGCCGATCTAGCTTATGTGTGGACGATTAGCTATGCAAAATTAGTCGGAGACGTCGTTGTAGTGCTTAGGTATAGGTTTGGGGAAGGTTTTGGTCGAGATGGTAGGTGTTTATGTTTGGCTCCAGAAAATTTTGATCGGAAAAGCACCGATTTTTGTGATGAACAAGTCGATTCAGCTCGGATGAATGCATCTACTCCATTGCTGGTATTGGGTTTGTAACAATGTAGCAGTAATCCATCTTGTTTAACAAAGTTTAGGTCCTAATCGAAGCTGCACAAGTTAACTGAATATGAAGAATGAATTTTTAACTGAATTTTGACAGTTCACTGTTAACTGAATTTTAACACTTGAGTTGAATTTTGTAGATGATCCAGATAGGTTAACTGTTGAGTTGGATCACAATGAGTTTTTCTGTGGTCTGGAGGAGAATTTGCAGTATATTGGTGGGATTGTGGATTTCTTTGACAATTGCAACACTGATACTTTCTCACTTCTTTGGCTTGAGGATTTTGTTAAGCAAGGAGGGAATGAAATGACAGACAAAACAAAATTCTACTGGTGTGTTTCTGAGAGTGACATGAAAGATGGGTTGTGTCTCATTGAGAATGATGGTGACATTGTTGCAATGATGGCAGCTGTGAGAGAGGTGAAGACACTGTCAGTTATGGTTGATCATAACAATTTCTTGCAGGGGCTAAAGACAGATGTACTAGTGCCAATTCCAAACAAATACATTGGAGCTGGAGATGGAGCAAGACAAAGACATTGTTGCTGAAGAACCTGTGTCATCTGCATGTGCGTCATCAGGAGAGTAACAAAGTGAGGATGAGGATGATGGTGACACTGACAGTGACTTCTATGACAGTGATTATGATGCTGAAGAAGATGATGATGATCTGTTTGTAGATAACATTGATAAAGATGTTAATGACCACAATGAGTGCACATACAGTGTTGAGTTTGAGGATGATGCTGGTCTTGATCATGATAATCTGAAACTGACCAATGAGCAGCAGAAACTGAATGAATTTGTAATGTTCTAACTGAATGATGTTTTAGGATCATATTTAAATTTGTAAACACTTGAATGCTATCACTGCTACTCAAATGATGTTTGAACCCTACAATTTGTCTTCCTCTATTACTGATGCCTGAATGCAAAGCAAGTACTGAATAAATTGAAGCAAGGATTCATATTTATTCCATAAACATAATTGGTTACAAGCATGGTTTTGATCTAAACAAGCATGGTTACCACCTACATTTCCCCATTCTACCTCACACTGATCATAGAAACAAGCACAAAGCAAACTGAGAACAAGCACAACATTACACATTCCCTCCAATCCCTCCTTCTAAGCTACTGTCTATGTTTCTTCAGCATTTTCTTGTTCTCTGCCTTCCTCATCTCTATCTCTAGCTCCACCCCCTTTAGCTTCATCAGCAGCAATGAATTCTCCTCTTGCAGTTTCTTCTTCTGCTTCTAAGAACAAACAGCAACATAGTCAATCCTAGCTTAACTGAATTTCACTAAACACAGCAATGAAATGACATGTTAACACTCACCAGTGTAGAAGGAGAAGATGATCCTCCTGCTGTCGATGACTCCATTGACCAACCATCACCATTCTTCTAGAAGTATTCACCTATGATCGTCGCCCACAGATCTCCCTCCTTCCAGATGCGCATGTCTTCCTCATTCAATTTGCTGGGGGTGGTGGCGGGGGAGGCTACCGCAGGCTATCCAGCTGAGCCTCCATGACGCGAATCTGCTCCTCCAAGCTGACATTGCTTGGGATTGGCGGCCGCCAGCCATTGGGCTCTGCCATGGCCGCCCTCTCCTCCTCCGATGCTAGGCAGCAGTACAGCAGCATGTACTTCTAGACCAGCTTGTCGTACCTCCATTGCCTCTCCTCCGCAACCCTCTCCTCTGTCGCCGCAGTACTGCCATGGCCTTCCTCCGCCGCCGCATGTCGCATCCCTCCGCGACAGGCAGGAGCAGGAGCAGGTGCTAGAGCCACGGGCCTGCCCCTCCACCGCGGCCCTCCGCGACGGGCAAACCCTGGCGGCGGCGTTCGGCCGGTGCTATCCATGCTCCCCTCCCCTTGGTCCGCCATGCATCAGTCGCCGCAACTAGGGTTCTGGCCGCCGCAGAGAGGAGAGGAGAGGGGAAAGAGACGAGTGGAGACGAGAGGGGAAAGCTTCTGGTCGCGCGTGAATTCTAGCTTTCTATAAGGACTTATCTGCAAAAAATGCTTCGACGGTGGACCAGGGACGCGTGGCAGCTCCAGACACCACTTGTACAAACGGTGCACATCCAGGACAAGTTCTTGTACCACCTGAACATGTTTTGGAAGAAGTTGTATGAAAATGCACATAGAGTGCAAGTTCTTGTACTTGTGGTGCAATTACCTCTTGATATTGGTCACATTTCTGCGTGGTTTCAAAGGGAAGAGAGAGATCAAGTGCCTTTTTGCAACTATTCCGTGGTTGTCAAAGGGAAGGACCTGTTTGCTATTATGTATGTTCGTTTGTGCTTCTGCGAAAACCAACAATTACCGTCTGACAATGACACGTGTCGCCTCTAAATTGCATTGTATGAGCTATGCACCCACCTGACAACGTTTTGTACTATCCGGACACAATTTTAAAGATATTGTATGAAAATGCACGTCATGGACAAGTTATTGTACGTGTGCTGCAATTACCTCATTCTCGCAAAAAAGTTGATGCCATGTGTTAGTTCTAAAATGATTTTGTACTAATCTGCACCTAGATTACAAGTTGTTGTACTACCACACCACAGTTTGCAAGTATATGTACCAAAATGCACCCACTTCGCAAGTTGTTGTATTAGCTCGATTTTAAATTGGCTCGCGGTTGTCGTGAGTCCGTGAGGGGGCAGTTTGGAATGCGACCCACGCACTGACTGTACACCCGCGTGCGAGTTTTTTGCGCAAAAAAAAAAAAAAAGAAACAGTGTGCGCTCTAACATGTTGCATGAGTCGGTTACATGGCTTCTTTTCAGAGACTAATTCCACGATTAACCAATTAACCCATTTCATCAAAGGTACAGATATGGGTCCTAAAGAAATTTTGGGTCATACATGACTGGTTCTGACTCGGATAAGCATGGATCAAATCACCAGCACGATATGAACTGTAGGAGAATAATTGCAACAAAAGTTTGCTTCTTTTACGAGACAAGATCGGCAAGAGAGTCTCAGCCACGCAGCTACACATAATGAAAAAAATGGAAAGAGTCTTTGGCAACCTTGATTTTATTTTATGAAGTTTGATCTTGCTTTTTTCTGTCTCTAAGGCTTAGTCGACTGGGACTTAACTTATGTCTCAGTCGAATTATATTAGTATGTTTCAATGTGAAAATAAAGTGCAAATAATACCAAACATGAATCTTCAAGCAGAAATAAAACCCAACGGTGAAGCACGTGACTGAGACATAAACTACATCTTAACTAGCTGAAACTTAGCAATTTCCAAGATTTTATTTGATCCTGAAACTGATATATATACAAAACAAAAATCTCCAGCCGCGAATTTGCATCATATCGACATGTACATCCGCTGACGCTGTTTATTCTCAACCACGATTCTCCATGGCCAATATTGACCCAGCGGAGTTGCTTGGATACCTGCGAATCGATTCTATTCTTTCGTGCAAAAAATGCATGCATGTGTACCCGCATCATTTCGAGACACGTACCATATAATAGCAGCCGGCGTCGTAATACGTATTATAAGCAGTTTTGGCCGGAAATATGGTAGAGAATTTGGGTAATAGCGCACTTTTTTTTAAGTTCCTCCATCCAAAAATAAGTGTCTCGACTTTTTTTAGATACGGATGTATCCACAACTAAATTATATCTCGATACATCGAAATCTAGATAAAAGTAAGACACTTATTCATGGATGGAGGTAGTATTAACTATTTTAAAAATATTGAAATAATGCATACATGTACATGACACCTAGATACCTACTCGTTCAAATTTTCAAGAAAAATTTAAAAATGTATTTTATATGCACAAAAAAGAAAAATTACAACTCTATTATAGCTGAATAGTTTTATATACATTTATATTTTAGGTTCAGTCTTGACATTTTGTATATGCATTTACTTACACGCATGGGCTTAGGTGTTTTCGTCACCGTCTATTTTGCGTTGAGATTCGAATAAAAGGACGAAAGAGAGAGAGAGAGCTACTTTTTCATCTACCACGACAAATATAAATCTCGAGAAATAAATCGATGGTGACGGAAACTAGAAACACCCACACACATGCATGTTTGTACAAAATCCCTTCTCTGCTTTTATTTCGTACTTCTACTAATTGTTTCAATTTTATGGGTTTTGGCGCACAAAAGAAGAAAAAAATTCGCGTCCATGTTATAGTATGCTAGATAGATATGGAGGTGATAAGATATATCAACTTGCCGAGAATATTTGCAGCCAGTGGTTGGTGCGTGCGGCGTGGCGACATCCTCCCTCTTCCTGCTCTCTACTTGTATGTGAGAAAAGCCAGACATCTTTTGTGTGTTCGCATGACCAACAAGACGTGATGCTATTTTGTGTACTCATGTATCTCCAAAGAGAAAGACATGCATACCAGTGGACAGCGTTGTGAGCCGCAGCTAGTGACGGTACTATCTCCTGCCGCGGAATCCTATTCCAAATGCCAACTAGGAATACTAAGAAGAATAAAGCTAAATAATCGAAGCTTAGATGCAGTGGTGTGGATTTACTCCATCCATTGATTTTTACTTGACGTTGTAGAACCGGTATCGTTAAATTCTAAGTGGATGTACTAAAGTTTTATATATACATTGCATATAACTTTTACGTACTTTTAACTTTTTCATAGTTATTTGATAAAGTACAGCACTTCTGTTAGTGTACCATGATGAAAGATACGCCTGAAAGTTTTGAAAGTCCAAAATTACCTAGTAAAATCGAAAACATGCATGGCACAATGTATATATTCGGTGGACTCAAACCATTGAGGATGACCATTGCCTGATACTTGAACCAAATATGACCTAATTTGCTGCTCGATGCTTCAACCGGCTCCGGATAGTTTAGCTAAAGATGACGAGCATAGCAGCTGCACCTGGCCGCGCGTGCTCGCTCGCGCGCAGCGTCTCCCCGCTTTTATGGGTGGTATGGTCTGCTTCATTTTTTTGAGATAAGTTTAATTTACCCCCCTAAACTCGTCTCAAAGTTCAGATTACAACCCTTAACTTTACTTTGGTTCAATCTTCAACCCTGAATTCTATAAACCGTTCGGAATTGAACCTTCTACCCTTTTTGACAAGTTTTGAACCGGTTTTTCTCCCTATATATTGTGCCAACTCATCAACATACAACATACAACATACACGGTACATGTACTTCCTCTCTCTCTCCATATCGCATGATCACCTCATGCCTCATCATGATCGTCTTCCTCCTGGAACGAGGCCATGGCGACCAGAGGGGTGCCTCCATCGGACAATAACACCCGGCGTCCGCTCTCTACACATCACATGTCGTGCCCAGCCTTCCGCCAGCATGGGGCAACCACCACGCAGCGCAGCGAGCCGCGGGGGAGACATTTTTATTCCGGCGGGTGAAGAGTTGAAGATGAAGCATAGATTTGAAGATGAAGAGTTATATACATAGAATACATGTACGCACTATTTTACAAATACAATACATTACGTGACAAGAAAACCCGGCTTAAGACAATGCAAGGGGTGATTCTGAACCGTTTTTAGAATTCAGGGTTGAAAGTTGAACCAAAATAAAGTTCAGGGTTGTAAGCTAAACTTTGAGACAAGTTTAGGGAGTAAATTGGACTTCTCTTTTTTTTTTTTTGAGGGGATGGTCATTGGTCTGCTTCATTTCTTGTTATCGGACGTCCGTCACCGGACGCAGCACCTGTCAACGGCGTAGGGCGGTCTACACACAGCAGAGCAGCTTGCCAACTCGTACACCAACATCTTTGGCCATGCCTCTTCCAGTAGCACCCGCACCAGGCAGCTCGCGGCCACCGACGCGCATGGCACACGTGTCGCGCGCCAAGCCTGCTCTCTGGCGGACTGCACACGGCGCCGCTCGCGCGCCGGCGCAGACGGAGACGTGCGCGAATCAGTCGCAAGGCCGCGGCGGGGGTTTTTTTTTTTCGCTGGCGTCGGGTTCCTTCACCAGCGTTTTTCTGTTGGGTCTCCTTTTTAATTACGGCGCTCGTGTGGAGTGTGACCGACGGGCGTGCGCAGCTGGCCGTCGTCCTCGCAGCCCGGAGAGATTTGGAGGGCGACCCGAGCGGTGGCGTGCGTCCGGCTTCCAAGTTTCGCGTCCTGCACGCCACTTCTTAATTTCTCGATCTCTAGTTCTGGCCTTCTTTACATCGTTTTCCGTAGCACCACGGGTAAAGCGGACGAATGTGGCCAAATTTGGGTGTGACCTCAAACACGAGCACGCGAGGGATCATGGACTTGCCTCCACGGCCGCTTCCTCCTCTCATGCGATCTACGCTCAGGTACCTACGTCTACGTGTGGCCTCGACCACCTGGCAACGGCGTGACACATCCAGTTTGCATTGTCAACCCCCTGGACCGGGCAGGGGCAGGCCAGTCTTCACGAGCTCCTGCTGGCTGCCGCACCGGCCGGGCACGGCATCCACCGTCACCGACTCCATCTTTCTGGTAACAAGGCCTTCTCCCTCACGCAAACGCGCGGCGCACCGCTCGCCCGTGCCGCCGTCGCCGTCTGTGCCTCTGTCGTGACGCGCGAACGATAGATAGAGGTACCGGGTGGGGCTTGTCAGCTATCGTGCTCCTGCGTAGAGGCCGCGCGACCCAGACAGAGGGACGGTTACGCCTTCCTGACCTCACGGCGCGCGAGTTCTCGCACGGGCCAAAACCCCAAAATCTTAAACCGCTCCAAAACCCCTTTGACTAGTCACAATAAGAAGTATCATACACTAGTATCACGTACATGATACTCCCTCCATACCGGATAATAAGGCAAATTTTCCCCATAGAAGGCAAACCGAATTACTAGGCAATTAGGAGAATTTACTCTCCTCAATTATTGTACCGCATGGGGTGGTCCTTTCCTTTTCTCTGCATGTGTTTGAAACCGTTGCATGCAATGTGTACAGAAACCGCAGCTTCTTCTTCATCCCCCGAGCTTCTTCTTCCTGGACGCTTGTTCTTCCTGGACGCGGTCCCTCCTATAAAGCTACTCGTACCATCTCATGGAACCTGTACCATCAGATGAGATGGAGAAAGAAGACAGCCTTGGCGCGGGAGAGGGAATAGATTGGCCAGTTTGGGAGAAAGAGAAGGCAGTGCATGAACTAAGTTCATCGATGGAAGAAGAATCCGTGGTGGCAACAAAGAGGAAGGAAGAAGAGTCCGCAGTGGCTACGAAGAGGAAGGACAAAGATGGGAAGATCCTAACCGAGAAGAGGAAGTCGGAACAAGACATGGTTCAACTCCTCTAATTACTCCCGCTAATGGACTAACGAAGCAAATCTCAACCAATCAACGTTTGCCTTAATCCTGCTGCGCCAGGTTAATTGCCTTTTAATCCGGTATGGAGGGAGTACTGGTTTGTGATACCATCCTCCACAATGCATAGTATCATAATATGGTATCATATGTATGTCATATTTAATGTTTTCTAGAATCTCAATGCAAATGTGTGTACATGATGTATTTATCATGAACTTTTCTAGGTTTATGTGTCATGATATGGTATCATATTATGATACTACTCTCATATCTCACCTCATTAATTGATGTGACACATCAGATTTTTGCCAACATGGCATGCATGATACTACTTAGGCTGCTCATAGTGGGGAGTAACATAAGGTGGTGTCATGCATAAGTTACTAGTCTATGTTACTACCTTCATAGTGGAAAGTAACTTAGAGATGGTATCATGCAAAGTCTTATTTATTTGTTAGTAGACTCATTTTATCTTGGGATGTGTGATGTTATGGTAACATAGCTAGTTACCACCTCCCTCTCTTTCTTCATTTATTGCTATGTCATGTCACCAAAATACCTTGAAATGTGTGATGTTACTACCTAAGTTACTCCCACTATGAGCAGTCTTATGATACTTCCATTGGGACTAGTCTTATAGGGGTAGGATGTGCGAGCGTTCATGGAGATGAATGTGTGTAAGTATTTATGAGTGTCCTCGTAATGTGTTTCGCAAACAAAAAAAAAACCTCCAAATTTTACTCCGCTCCTTGGCGCCGGTAATATCTACTTATCAGGCAGTAAAAATATCCAAATTATTTTTCAGAGCAGGAGTTCTGATTTTCTGAAATATCCGCCAGTTCACACGATACTCAAATAGCGTTTTTGCCCCACCTTCCATATACGTTCATCACGTCGTACATTCTATAGAGGCCGTAACCTAACGTGAATGGTGCTTGTTTGGCACGCCGCAGTTTTTCAAACAGCGCTTCTCCATTCCCGTAGCCCCAACGTTTGCACGTGCAGTTTGGTGCAAGTCCGCCAGTGAGATCATCGTCCGTTTGGAGTGCGACCCACGTAGTGACTGTGCTCCCGCGTGCGAGTTTTTGTACTACATCGTGTTGCACGAGTCGGTCACATCTTCCTTTAGGAGATTCATTCCTTGATAAACAAATTAACCCCGTTGATCAAAGGTGTAGAGATATGGGTCCTAAAGAAGTTTTGGAGTCATATGTGTTACGCGTTCTGACTCGGATAAACACGGATCAGATCACACGCGCGATTTGAACTGTGTATAGGAGAATCGTCGCAATAAAAAGATGGTAAAGAGAGTCTTAGCCACGCGGCTACATAAACAAAAATTTGGAAAGAGTCTTTGGCAAACTTGTTTTCATTTTATGAGGCTTGGTCTTGTTTTCTTTGTTTTTCGACAACACTATATTCCATCCAAATATTGAAATACACAAAACAAAATATTCCAGCCACGAATTTGCATCATATCTACATGTGTACAAATGCAAATGCGATCCTACCAAAATCTAGCTTCTAGTTTATTTTATCATTTCTGCTGTTAATTTTAATCTTAAGTTTACACTAGAGATGATAAAATGAACCATAAATGAGATTTTGACAGGATTCCACTTGACTTCTTATCGACATGTACACTCAATCGTGATATTCCATGGCCAATATTGATCTTGTGTTATCATGGAGTTGCCTGAAAACCAGTAAATTGATTCCAGTGTTGTACTATTTTGTGCCAAAAATTCATGTGTCCCGCAACCGCATCGATTCGAGACATGCCCTGCGTACGTAAGATATATCAACTTGCCACGAATATTTGCAGGCAGACACATGTTGTACGAGAAAAGCCAGACACATTTTCATGTGTGTCTATGCTGGACTAACAAGACGTGAAGCTATTTTGTGAACTCATGGATCTCTTTCTAATAAAGGCAAAGGAGACAGCGTTGTGAGCCGCGTCTAGCTAGTCACGGTATTATATATCTCCTCCCATAGAATCCTATTCTAAATAGTAGTACTAGCTACAAAAAGTGTCTTTGACACATGGACACCAGTGCTCCCTTCAATTTCAGATTTTTGAAAATTTTAAAATCTCACACTTTTGTATCTTTAAAAATTATGGTATTAAATATATAAATAGATATGTACAGTATGGGTGTACGCAAAAAAATCCCGTTAAAAAATATATTGTATTTTTTAAAATATAAAAAAGACAAATTTGTGACAGTAAATGGTAGTACAATAGTATTAAAATAGTATGTCTTTTGGTCAGAAATTTGTTTATTTTGTATTTCTCAAAATATAAATTATTTTTAACCGGGATTTTTTTGCGTAGACTCCTCCTGTACATATCTATCTACATATTTAATGCCATAATTTTTTTGGAGAAACAGAAGTGTGAGATTTTGAAAAATTTAAAAATCTGAAAGTGGAGGGAGCACTGGTGCCCATGTGCACCAAATCCCTATCCTACTAGCTAGGAATATTAAGAAGAACAAAGCTATTCGCAAAAAAAAAAACAAAGCTAAATAATCAAAGCTCGGATGTATTGGTTGGGCTTTACTCCGTCCACTTGTTTTTATTTGGCGTGTAGAACAGGTGTCCTCAAAATTTGAGTATCTTAATTGCCTATTATTCTTACTTTTTTCTTAATAATTGTTTTTTATATGCTATAGTAATGTTATTAGTTTATCTGGATGCAACGTTGTAGTAAGAACTTATGATGAAAGCTGCATCTGAAATATTTGGAAGTCCAAAAAACAAGTAAAATAAACAACACAGATTACTATGTAAATTACTACATACATACATGGCCAGTCAGGGTTTAAGATTCTGAATATAAAAAATATTCCGTCCTCAATGTAATACGCAATTTCAGTACTTAAAATTATTTCAAATATAATTTGATGAATATTGACCAAAACTCCAGCAGTAGTTCGATTTTAGTCACAAAAAAATTGCCCAGAAATTTTAATATAAAAAGTGTAAATATTGGAAATCATGTGAAATTGGTGCCATGTGGAGTACTGGTAATAATATAAGAGTGCATTCAGTATGAAGGGTGCATAGATAACGGTGGCACCTACCGAACTGTGAGTCGCTGTTTGAGTTGCTATATTTTGGTAAACAAGACCTGTGGCGGTGAGCTGTATATCCAGGCCCTGCGCCGCTGGCGTCGAGGAGAAGAGCCGGATTTGGTTTAAGGTTTCAAACTAGTCAGTTTACCCCAACTTTCATGCCATCTGCCCAGCCGGCCGCTACCTTCTTCTCATGCCATCTGCGCTCAGGTAGGTACGTACGTGTCTCCTCGTCCACCGTCCAAATTGTCAACCGCGTCACACATCCAGTTTGCATTGTCAAACCCCCGTGGACCGGGCAGGGCCTGGCTACCTTCACGAGCTCCTGATGTCTGATTTTTTTAGATAATGGGCGCTTTATTACTCAAGAGAAGCAATTACACCCGATCTCTGCATAGCTAAGATGCACACGTACCGTTTAAACCAGTCTTAACAAAATTTTGGAACTAAAAACTGTCAAAATACACAACACTTATGAATGTAAAACGCCTAGGAAGATGTAGGAGGACCAATCCGTAGATTATGCTGCCACCCATGTAGGGAAAAAGTATCCCTCGCCATATCCTCCAACCGTGTACTGCACCTCCAGTAAACAGGTCTCGGTTCCCGCACCTTCGAAGTGCGGACCACGAACGGAGAGTAGCCGTACATCCGTAAATAACTCGCATAAGAGAAGAATCTTTGTTATTAAAAACTTTGTCATTTCTACTCAGCCATAGCGACCATATCATGGCAAACGCCCCCACCCTAATAAACGTTCGAATCCGTGATCAATACCGTGTAGCCAATTACCAAAAATATTGGTCACACTAGTTGGGGATACAGATCCGGTTATTTGGATGCATGACCATATAGACTCAAGCAAGCGGCATTGGAAGAACAGATGCTTAATTGTCTCATCTTGTTGACAAAAAACGCACTGTGAATTCCCATGCCAATTTCGTTTCAGAAGATTGCCTTTGGTTAGGATTACTCCACGACGCAAATACCAGCCAAAAATCTTAACTTTTAGCGGTATCTTCATCTTCCAAATTTTTTTGTTCTTATCGACTGGTATATCTGGTTGGAGGATGGCATTATATAGTGAACTTACAGAGAATTTTCCATTGGACTGTAAAAAACAAGGCCTCTTCCCCCACGCAAAGGCGCGCCGCGCCGCTCCTACCGCCGTCGCCGTCCGTCCGTGACGCCGCACGCGCCGAACGATAGAGAGGGACGGATACCGAGCGAGACAGCCGTGTCGTGCAATAATTGCCCGATGCCCGGACCTACTTATCATTGAACGGTCCAGACGCTTTGCTTGAGCGAACCAAGAAAAAAAATTCAAAATTCAAGGCTCCTTGCATTAACGAAGCATAATGGAACCGATGTACGCTCCCTTTGATCGCACGTCCAACTCCAATGTGAACTCCGCAGCTTCTCATCTCGTTTACGGAACAACCTTGACCAGAGAACCAACACGTGGTTAGATGGTTAAAAGGGCAGTGATATCCTCAGTTCATCAGAGTTTAAATCTTATGTTTGAAATCTTCGTGTCTCACAAAAGCGGAATTTTTTTCAGCGGGGGGTCTGTGGTGACTTCGTCAATACAACAAGCCCCCCATATAGCAATGCATACTTTGCAACGCTTCGAATATGCGGTGCAAAGCATTGGCATAGCTACGCATATTTGCGTTGGTACATCCATCCGTTGCCAGCTAGCTATATAATGGAGAACGAATACCATGTGGTGTGGTCTGTGCGTAATAGGATCATCCTACCATAAACAATACACAACTATTTTTTTTATCAAAGACATGTCAATTCAAAAATATGTAGCAAGCTAGCCTGATAACCAACCATAAAAAGTCACGTCGCTTGTCAATTTCTCTTTGTAGATATAATTTTTTTGCCTTCAACATTGCAAAAGGAAAATAAGAGCAAAGTCAGGCGAAACATTTGTGGAGGTCGAAGCTTATTTTCATCTCTCTTTCCGCCTTTCATCCCTCCATTTTTCTGCTCCACTTTTTTTATTCTCCACCAATTCGTTTCTACTATTATTGATTATACCCGCTCCTTTTCTCTAGTTTTAAGGCGAAAGAATTTCTGAAACGCATGATATCTATAATATCTAAATAGGAGCAACCCACTAAGTTGAATTCTCTCAACATGCAAGCTATCCACCT
The DNA here is from genome assembly GCF_022539505.1 of Lolium rigidum. Taxonomy (NCBI): domain Eukaryota; kingdom Viridiplantae; phylum Streptophyta; class Magnoliopsida; order Poales; family Poaceae; genus Lolium; species Lolium rigidum. The sequence goes on from NC_061511.1 coordinate 139,207,949, forward strand.
CAACAATCATCTTTGAGCAATCATAGCCTGCCACATCATCACATTTTTCTACAATTAATCTTTTTAAACCAACTGGAAATTTATCATTTTTTATGGCTCTGGATTTTCTACCGAGGCATGCTTCAGTTTCTCTCTTGGCTTTTGCACTTCCACTCTAAGACGTTAATTTTGTTAATGTACACTTTCACTTCTACCCAACCCAAGATAGCACTACCGCTTCCATTTCTTGTGCGGTTCATACAAATCGACCGGTTGCTAGCCAGTGACGCCTGATCTTCTCCTTAAATCTATTAACAAACCAAAAGACAGCATAATATGTTGGTTCCCCACAGTTCCCACGAGAAGCAATTCCACATGAACTGATGAAGATCATTGGCGCAGTTTTTCTCCTCTTAACCCATTGTTTATTTGCTCGGTCAAGTACCCTCCTGACATTGTTTTCTTTCCCAGTTCCCTATAGTGGTCGCACCTGCTTCCTCAAGAACTTCTACCATGCGCTTTGAGATTCAACGACGACATGTAGCAGTCCTCTGACCAGTGAGTTTGTGTGGCACTACTCACTCACAGATGTTCCAGAACTCAAGGATTCGATACAATTCCAGGCGTCACGCCATGGATCAGGAATCACGAGCCATGCTCGGAAGAGGGAGGAGAGAGGATCCGCTCGGGATGTGTTTAGTTCTTTACAAAATGATTGACTCTCCCCCACCCCCGATGGCTGGTTCGACGCCTTGTACACGCCAGCTTCTCTTGGGTCGAGATGGCTACTCGGGCCTCCATCTTTCTTGCCGGGTGGCCCAGCCTCGATGGACCGACGGTGGTCAGTCCTTCTCTTTTCCTTCAACGCCATCTCCAAGTATGAAGTCGTGACATTACCTGCCCCTGAAGACCCAGCTTGACCCCAAGCTGGTGCGTTTGGGTATGCATTGACGATGGTGAAAAGGGGCTCCCAGGACGGAGGCAAGCCCGCCCATTCCACTTTGAGTTGTGGCACTTGTTTCCCTCCACGCTGGACCGAGCGATCTTGAAGTATCCGCACTGGTTGGACCCCTGCAACATCAATCATGGATAAGGGTAATTCGTTGCATACCGTGTCAGTAGGGCGGATGGCTTTCTTCAGTTGTGATACGTGGATCACAGGATGAATTTTCGCAGATTCCGGCAGCTTGAGCTTGTAAGAGACATTTCCAACCCTATCGATGATCTTGTATGGTCCAAAGTACTTGAAGCCCGGCTTCGCGACACCCGTTGTGCCAATGAGACTTGCACATAGGGCTGGAGCCGCAAATATACCATGTCGCCCACCTCGAATGATCGCTCAAGCCTCTTTTTGTCTCGCCTCGTCTTTTCATCCTAGCCTCGTGCACGCTCCGGGTGTTGTCGAATGACAGGGATGATTAGTGCTCTCTCCCGCAACCAACCATCCAACTCTGAACTTCCAGCTGAATCACCTTGTTGGAAGCCAAAGTGCCTTGGTTTACGTCCATACAGCACTTCAAAGGGTGACCGGCCCAGAGCTGAGTGATATGACGTGTTGTACCAATATTCAGCCAGAGAAATCCACTTGGACCAATCTTTTGGTTTGGAATGGACAAAGCATCTCAAATATGTCTCTAGGCATTGGTTCAGACGCTCTGTTTGACCGTCCGTTTGGGGGTGATAGGAGGAGCTCATGTTCATAGTTGTCTCGGCCAGCTTGAAAAGATTTTGCCAGAAGCTGCTCACAAATTTTTTGTCTCTGTCGGATATGAGTACCTTGGGCATGCTGTGCAGCCTGTAGACGTTGTCCATATACAGTTGCGCCACTGAAGCTGCTGTGAAAGGATGGCGGAGGGGAATGAAATGGCCAAACTTCGAGAATTTGTCCACGACCACTAATATAGTGTCAAACTTGCCAGATTTTGGAAGTCCCTCGATGAAGTCCAAGCCGACAGAGTGCCAAGCTTCCGGAGGAATGGGTAGGGGTTGTAGTTTGCCTGGGTACTGATACGTCTCCGACGTATCGATAATTTCTTATGTTCTATGCCATATTATTGATGATACCTACATATTTTATGCACACTTTATGTCATATTCGTGCATTTTCTGGAACTAACCTATTAACAAGATGCCGAAGTGCCAGTTCCTGTTTTCTGCTGTTTTTGGTTTCAGAAATCCTAGTAACGAAATATTCTCGGAATTGGACGAAACGAAGACCCAGGGTCCTATTTTTCCACGGAGCTTCCAGAAGACCGGAGAACATTCGAAGTGGGGCCACGAGGTGGCCAAACCACAGGGCCGCGCGGCCCAGGGGGCCCGCGCCGCCCGTGGTGTGGGCCCCTCGTCCGGCCCCCGACTGCTGCCCTTCCGCCTACTTAAAGCCTCCGTCGCGAAACCCCGATGCGAAAAACCACGATACGGAAAACCTTGCGAGACGCCGCCGCCGCCGATCCCATCTCGGGGGATCCCGGAGATCTCCTCCGGCACCCTGCCGGAGAGGGGATTCATCTCCCGGAGGACTCTACACCGCCATGGTCGCCTCCGGAGTGATGAGTGAGTAGTTCACCCCCGGACTATGGGTCCATAGCAGTAGCTAGATGGTTGTCTTCTCCTCATTGTGCTTCATTGTTGGATCTTGTGAGCTGCCTAACATGATCAAGATCATCTATCCGTAATTCTATATGTTGTGTTTGTCGGGATCCGATGGATAGAGAATACCATGTCATGTTAATTATCAAGTTATTACACATGTGTTGTTTATGATCTTGCATGCTCTCCGTTTCTAGTAGAGGCTCTGGCCAAGTTTTTACTTTTAACTCCAAGAGGGAGTACTTATGCTCGATAGTGGGTTCATGCCTCGCATTGACACCGGGACGAAGTGACGAAAGTTCTAAGGTTGTGTTGTGCTCGTTGCCACTAGGGATAAAACATTGGCGCTATGTCCGAGGATATAGTTGTTGATTACATTACGCACCATACTTAATGCAATTGTCTGTTGCTTTGCAACTTAATACCGGAGGGGTTCGGATGATAACCTCGAAGGTGGACTTTTTAGGCATAGATGCAGTTGGATGGCGGTCTATGTACTTTGTCGTAATGCCCAATTAAATCTCACTATACTTATCATGTCATGTATGTGCATTGTTATGCTCTCTCTATTTGTCAATTGCCCGACTGTAATTTGTTCACCCAACATGCTTTTATCTTATGGGAGAGACACCTCTAGTGAACTGTGGACCCCGGTCCATTCTTTAATACTGAAATACAAATCTCGCTGCAATACTTGTTTTACTATTTTCTCTCGCAAACAATCATCTTCCACACAATACGGTTAATCCTTTGTTACAGCAAGCCGGTGAGATTGACAACCTCACTGTTTCGTTGGGGCAAAGTACTTTGGTTGTGTTGTGCAGGTTCCACGTTGGCGCCGGAATCTCCGGTGTTGCGCCGCACTACATCCCGCCGCCATCAACCTTCAACGTGCTTCTTGGCTCCTCCTGGTTCGATAAACCTTGGTTTCTTTCTGAGGGAAAACTTGCTGCTGTGCGCATCATACCTTCCTCTTGGGGTTGCCCAACGAACGTGTGAAATACACGCCATCAGGTACTTGTTGTGCTCACTTTTTGCCTGTTGACAAATGCTACATTGATGAACAAATTGGTACACCATCTGTTTCATTGCTGGCCATGAAAACATTTGGTTGACTTTCTGATAAGTTACCAATGGTCCAGAATGGCCACCCAACCCACTGTGGTGTAAGGCGGTAAGGACTGCTCGTTGTGCCTCCACATGGTTGCCCGAGCCAAATTTTTCCTTTGTGTCCGATGATTCCATCAACTAATGAGAATCCTTGGTCATTTGTCTTGCTTATGCTCGAGTTCGGTATATAGCTTTTTTGTCTTCTCGTCTTTTGTATACCACTCTGTCACCACTTCCATCCACTTGGGGGTAACTATTGAAACTGCATTCACCTCTTGTGGCTGCGAGATAGCGAGTCCGCCGCCGTGTTTGTGGTACCCTTTTTGTATATTATCTTGTACTGGAGCCCCATTAGCCTAAAAAATGCCTTCTGTTGGATCATGGTGTTGAATTTGTGCTCACCTAGCTGTGTCAAACTTTTTTGGTCAGTGTGGATCACAAAGGTGCCATGTTGCAAATATGGTTTCCACTTCTCAATTGCTAGCAGTATCGCTAGACATTCCTTGTCATAAATCGACAATGCCTGATTTTTTGGCCCCAACGCCCTGCTGAGGAAAGCCAAGGGGTGGCCCTTCTGCATCAGGACGGCGCCCACTCCAGTTGCACATGCATCCGTTTCCAGGACGAATTCTTGAGAGAAATCTGGTAGCCCCAGTACCGGTGCTTGCACTAAGGCTTTCTTCAATGTGACAAAGGCATCATTGGTTAGCGGAGACCAAACGAACGTTGTGTTTTTCTTGAGCAGATTTGTCAATGGCCGGCAGATAACCCCAAACTGTCGAATGAATTTTCTGTAGTACCCCGCTAGCCCCAGAAATCCACGGAGTTGTTTGATGTTGGAAGGCCGTGGCCATTGTTGGACTGCTTCTATTTTGGCCGGATCCGTGGCTACCCCTGCTGTGCCGATGATGTGTCCAAGGTACTCCAATGACTTTTGTGCAAAGGAACACTTGCTGCGCTTCAAGAAAAGGTGGTTCTGTTCTAGGACTTGAAACACCTGTCTTAGGTGCTGAACGTGCTCCTCTAGATTTTTGCTGTATACCAACACATCATCCACAAACACCAGTACAAATTTTCGAATAACATGCGCAAACAGAGTGTTCATGGCTGCCTGGAAGGTTGCCGGCGCTGAGGTGAGTCCGAATGGCATCACCCTGAACTCAAAATGCCCATTGTGTGTCTTAAAGGCAGTCTTCGGCTCATCAGTTTCTTTCATTCGAATCTGGTGATATCCAGAGCGTAGGTCCAGTTTGCTGAAGAATTGAGCACCAGCCAATTCATCAAGGAGTTCGTCGACGATCGTCATTGGATAGCGGTCCTTGACCGTCACTGCATTTAGTCGACGGTAGTCCACACAGAATCTCCAAGTCCCATCTTTTTTCTTTACTAGCAACACTGGGGACGCAAATGGACTCTGACTTGGTTTAATGATGCCCTGTGCCATCATTTCCTTTACCTGTCGTTCGATTTCGTCCTTCTGTTGAGGGGAGTACCTATAGGGTTTTAGGTTAACAGGTTGCACCCCTTGCATGAGTTCAATGTTGTGATCGAAGGAGCGATGTGGTGGCAGTTTGGTTGGTGTTGCAAAGCTGGCCTCATTGTCCTTAAGTAGCTGCTCTATTTCATCGTGCAATGCAAGTAGGCTCATAAGATTCTCCCACTCGGACATAGATGTATAACTTGAGCCAATGCCCCTTGCGCCATCAGCTTTTCCATTTCGTCGACTGATATGATGTCACAACTCTGGACCTTGTCTCTTATCCCCCTCAGTGTGATTCTTTTGCCTCTGTGTTTAAACCTCATTTTCTTGTTCGGCCAATCGACCCACATCTTGCCACATGCATCGAGCCAGTCCATGCCCAGTATGAGGTCATAGCATGGAACTGAAAACACACGGAAGCTGTCCAGGAAGTTGCTACCTTGACAGTTCCATTCCAGCTTCTCAACTGATGTTGTTATCCTTGTCTTCCCGCCGTCAGCCACTTGCACAGTTACTGGATCAACTTCAGTTGTGACCAAACCTAGCTGCTCGACAGTGGTGCTGTTAATGAAACTTCCACAACTACCACTGTCAACCAGGATCAACACCTGTTTCCCCTTAATGGTGCCCTGCAACCGTATACTTTTCCTGTGAGATGTGCCAGCCAAGGCAAACTGTGATATATGCATGAAGGATTCATCGCTGCTGCTTGCTGATTTGCACTCTTGGTCACTCTCTGCACTGGATACCTGGAGCACCTACATGAGTTCTTCTATCACGTGCAGGGGCACATTCTTGTTGCATTTGTGGCCCGGTGTAAATTTATCCCCACATTTGAAACACTCATTACGAGCTCGCCTCTGTGCCTTCAGGGTCTGGAGTTTTTCATTCCATGGGGCTTTACTGGGAGATTGCTCTTCCTTCTTCTTGTCAGCGTCATCTGGTGCGTGTGCTAACATGCCCTTCCCTGGGAATCCTGTTTTACTGAAGCGGTTTCTGTTATCATATCGTGCTCTGGTGTTGTTGTATGGTCTGTCTTCATCAAGCAGCTCCTCTTGTTTCTCTGCCAACGCTAAAGCAGCATCCACCGTTCGAGGTTGGTGTAATTTGATGGCTCTTCTGATGTCATACCTCAACCCATTGACAAATTTGGTGACGAAGAACGCCTCATCATAGTGCTTATTATGGACTAACACTTGGTGCCGAATTGTCTCAAATTTCTGATAATACTTCTCCACTGTGTGTGTTTGCTTGCAACGTTCCAAAGCCTCCAAGTACTTGTGGTGTTTGTCTCGACCAAATTTTGTGTGTATAGCCACGCACAGTTCTTCCCATCCGTCCACATCGTGTTCTGCCTCATATGTCTGCAGCCACAACGCTGCATTGCCAACAAAATGCATAGTGGCAAAGCTCGCCCACGTCTCATGATCCACCGAGTACAGGTCGAAATATTTTTCACATACCTTCTTCCACCACTTGGGATTTTCGCCATCAAACTTGGGGAATTCTGTCTTAGGAGGTCGCGATCGATAGCTACCTCCCCTCGAACTTGGGTATCCACTGTCCTCCAATGTTCCCATGTCGTCTCCCAGGTCAAAGTTCACGGGCGTCTGCGGAAAGCCTCGTCGATGAGCTATGGTACGACTTGGAAGAACAACTTTCAGAGAGGCAACTGATTTCCCCATGTCCTGAGTCTCCATATCCACCGCCGGTGTTCGCAATTCCTCTCCTGTCACCTTCTCTGCCTCCAACGCCGTGACTCGCTGCCCTATCTGCATCCAAGTTTGCTCGCAGGACCTTCGAGAGAGTCATCCACTTGCGGCACCCACGCCCCGAGTTGCTTGAGCGTTTCGTTGATGGCCTTGAGTGTTGTTGTTGTCTCCGCGCTCGCGCTCGCAATTCTTCTCCTTGTTTCTTCAGCGCCGCTAGATCCGCTTGCGCCGTCTGCATCGCCGCCGCTGGTCCCCACACCGCCGCACGAGGAACAAGAGTCAACCGCCGCCGAAGACCCTCGCCGCCGATGGCACACCGGTCCACCGCCAGGCCGGAATTTTACCGCTCTCGGGGATGTTCGAAAGCAACCGCCCGCCGCCGTGGTACGTGTGCCCGCACAGTCTACCACCGTCAACTCGCCCTTGAATCGCCGCCAGAACACCAGATCGCGAGATCGGCGTCCAGATTTTCTCTCTCTCTCTCTCCTTTTTTGTGGGGAATTTTTTTTTCGTGGTGGCCGCCGCAGATCCGGAGATCGTCGGCTCTGATACCAAGTGTGGCACTACTCACTCACAGATGTTCCAGAACTCAAGGATTCGATACAATTCCAGGCGTCACGCCATGGATCAGGAATCACGAGCCATGCTCGGAAGAGGGAGGAGAGAGGATCCGCTCGGGATGTGTTTAGTTCTTTACAAAATGATTGACTCTCCCCCACCCCCGATGGCTGGTTCGACGCCTTGTACACGCCAGCTTCTCTTGGGTCGAGATGGCTACTGGGCCTCCATCTTTCTTGCCAGGTGGCCCAGCCTGATGGACTGACGGTGGTCAGTCCTTCTCTTTTCCTTCAACGCCATCTCCAGGTATGAAGTCGTGACAGTTTGTTGGCTTAGTCCAACATTAGCGGTATGTTTTGTCTTTCCGCACTAATTTCTTCACTACACCTTCACGATTGGTTTCCTCAACTGCTCAATCCCGAGCCTAGCTGCAACAATGATGGCAGATTGTTTAGAACATTGATGTATACAATTATGTTTTTTTTCTTGCACGCAAATAATCTACTTTTCCAAGTATCATTTGGTGGTAAATTTATTTAAATAAATTGATGAGCTTTTCCAGATTTCTTAATGGTTCTGTCGTGTGGTCGACCTGAGCTTCACCAACCAGGTACTGATAGCTTCTCATGTATAATGTATTAGAGGAATACATTATTTTTCTTGGTTCTTAGGAAGCGACAAAACTATTTTTCTACTACTCTTAATGCATTGTTTGTTGCTTTTTAATTATTGTAAGACATTATCGTAACAATGTTCCCATTGTACCACTGGGTGGTCCTACAAAAATATAATAATAAAGTTTGAGATCAATTTTACTAAACATACTTGATGAATGTATCATTGAATTTTCTTGAATCCATTAAATCATGTGTCCCCGCAGCAACGCGAGGAAAAGCATCTAGTTCATTAAGTGACCCCGACCTTCCGTAGAAATTAATCCCTGAAACTGGGTATGTATATAGAAAAAAGGTAACTGCCTCTAAATTTCCTCACCTCCCGATCTCATATACTCAAGTCGTGGGTAATCTTCTTCAACAACTGCTCAAGCGAATCTCCGTTGGCTGGTGGATGCCGTCGCCTCTCGTCCTCGTCATCCTTATTGTGGATGCCATCTTGGACAATGGCCCCGCCTCACCTCCGACACTGGACGCCGAATTATCCTCCTATCTTTGTTTTTTTTTGAGAAACACAGTACAAACGCAAGCGCTCACATACACGCGCATACACTCACCCCTATGAACGCACACACGCACACCCTACCCCTATGAGCACCTCCGGAAGACCGAGCCGGCGGATTGGATCTTGAAATTGACGAAGTCACCACGAGGCGCCTCGCTGTCGACGGGAACGTCGCCTCCCACTGAAAGAATATTCCGCCTTTATGAGACACACAGATGTCAAACCTGAGGTTTGAACTCTGGTGGGCTGGGGGTACAACCACCCTCCTAACCACCCAACCTCAGGTTGGTTCTCTATCCTCCTATCTTTGTGTTCCGATCTCCTTACCCCTTTTAATTATTTGTCATCCTCTGTTGGCCTGATCTGCTGCTCTGCTCCTTTTAGGTACGTGATGTTGCGCCTCCTGCCATTGATGGCTATTGAACGTGTACTCGCTCCTTGGTCTGCTCTCATGGGTGCCAAACTGCCAACCCCACCGCTCAGATGGCTTCATCCACCCTACAAAGGTGACCTCTAAATTCCGGATCAATCTTGCTACATAATCCGTTCCTCTAAATTTGACAGCATGGTGGTTCTTTATCCCATTGGCATTTTGGTGCTCCTGCGATGTTCTACAAGACCTCTCTTTAATCACCATGAGTACTCATAGGTGTACAAATTAGGTGCGTGACTGGACAACATGTATGCCTTATTCATTTCAATTGGTCCATAAGCATTAGTACTACCTGCTTATATTTTGGCTAGCGATCCTCCTTTTTTTTAACTAAAATTGTTCCTCTTATTTATTTGTGCAAGTTTTGTCTAATGGTCCTCTACTTTAGTTGTGCATAACACAATTCTGTTTGCGCCTACATGCAGTCCGTTTATCATTCTCTTATATCTATCCTACTCGTTACAACCAGAATAATCGTTTTGGCTCAGATGGATATTCGCAACAATTGTTTTGGATGTCGGTGCTATACTGAAACAGGGCTAGCTACTGCGTAGTTCTTGGTTCCTTTTATTATTTTATAGAACCATCTAGTGGCTAAGAGGCAGTAGTATTTCAAGCTTCTTAACCCCACGTTATTCACTAATTATAGAGTTAGTCCTGTTATATTGACTCACAACTATACTCACTGCCTTTAATATTCAAAAAAATGTTATTCTTAGTTCATTGTTATAACATGTATACGACAGGTGAATCTTCAGTTTTTTTTTCTTCGCAATTACAAGAAATATATAGTAGGTGTGTCCAGAAGGTTAAAATGATCTATAAAATCATTGTCTAAACATCTCACACTTGACAGGGTGCACACGTATGCAGGTATAATTTTTTTCACATGTGCATTAATTTTTTTAAATCGAGGTACTTTTCAATACTAGAATATTATTATTTATTGTGAATTGCAATCTTTTTGTCAGAAAGATGCATATGCCCGAAAATGCTTGCCAGATTCCATGCTATCCTTTTTCACACGATTATGTTTGCTAAAGATGTTACTCAGAGGACTATAGTCTAGCACGTTTAACTTAAGAAGCTATACATCAAATCAAAGGTACCAAGCCAATTTGTGTATGTCAGATTGCGCATCTGTACGTACAATTTCGTGTAAGCTCTTCTTCTTGCAGCATCAGGAAAATAAATAGGATCAGATAGACAAGAAGAAATGTGTGAATTTTCTGCACTAAAGGCATTATGCATGACTAATACATCTCTCTTCTTCTTATGCAAACTGTGTCCAGAAAAGTGAAGCATCAGGAGAAAAGAGGCGAGACAAGATACTTATCAGAAGAAACAAGAAGTAATTTAGAAGGCTACTGCTGTGTTGATAGCAAGTTGGAGAATCTGGCTACTACTAGATAGTTATATATTATGTTTTAGAATGTAATTTCCATGGTTGACGTCCGGAACAAAACATATATTACTCGGATGATGTTCTTTGTAATGCAACAAAGTTGATTTAATATATGATGTCTTTACAATCACTATATTCTGCTCATGTGCAAATGACATTAATTGTTCATGATATATAAATTCCAATGATCTGTTTTGAACATTTCACAATTCATTTGTTCACGATAATCACCAACGCATACGAAGTGTTGTTACGCCCTAATTAAATGAGTTGCTACGTTATAACGCTTATTCACATCGATTACCAACACATGCATATACGTTGTTGTAGATCCTTGCAACGCCACCTATAGCCACGCATATTAAATCCGTTGGTGTAGACCTCAACAACGCTTATATGAACATTCCGCAACGCATTGTTGTGTTGCTGAAGGGGGGTTCCTGTTGTAGTAATATTTTTTTTGCGAGAAATCCACCGATCTATTAATAATCATCAATAGTAGTACAAATAATCTAAAAAGTAAAGAAAATTACAAATTGGTACTCGGACCACCTAGCGACGACTACAAACACTAGCACGAGCCGAAGGCGCGCCGCTGTCCTCGCCCCTCCATCACCGGAGTCAGGCAAAGCTTGTCGTAGTAGAGCTTGTTGTAGTAGATAGACGGGAAGTCGTCGTGCTAAGGTCCCAAAGGACCAGCGCGCCAGAGCAACAACCATCGCCAATGATGACAACCGTAGATCGGAAGAGACTGACATGAAACCACACCAACAAACACGAAAACCGACCGGATCCCAGGAGATCTGACGGGCACACAACTCCACGCGTCCTCCGTCAGCGCTAGATGCACCACCGGAGCGAGGATAGGACGGGGAGGACCTTATTCTGACTTCGGGATGTAGCCACCGCCTCACCATCCCAAAAAAGAGACTAAAAAGCAAACTAAATTAAGAATGAAAACTCCCCGCCGGCGAGGGACCGTGGTCCGCCACACCTCCAAGACCCCAAGGCCACCGGAGGCGGAGCGGACCGGCGGTATCGCCGGCGAGGAGGACGGAACCCTAGATGGGTTTGTGACTTTTCCGCCGCCTCCTGGCTTGCGTACCGGTTCGTTAGTCCTCTCGGTATTGTCGGCCTACTTGTTGTAGTAATATGAAGATCCGTTGGATCGGTTTCATATTTTCAGTGTGAGACAATGTTGATAAAGGTAGGATGCACGTGCCTGCGTTGATAGGAGTATATGTACATACGTACTTATAAATGTTTGCATTTATATTGTATTTTAGAAAAAAAAAACTCAATTAGGTTTATCTCTCGCGTGCATGAACGTGGGCAAATTGCTTTCCGCCAAAACCCTTTCACAGCCGTCTCTCTCTCCAAGCAATTATTTTGAAGAGTTCTTAATTAGAAGCACTACATAGCGAGCCAGAATTACATAGCGCACAGTTGAAAACGAAACCGTATGGTCATTGTCTGTTTTCATTGCTGAAACGATATGCCTACATTGTAGGAATGAATATCCATTTGGACATGTCGGTAGAACTGTGCCCGTAATAAGCAGATGCCATGCTGCACATGCACTAAAAATACCACAAGGGTTTATGCGAAGGAAAAGCCAATCAATGACATTATTTTCTCTAGGCGCAGGTTGCCACAACATCTATCGCTCTTTGATGGGAAGATTCCCTGTAAGATCAGCTTAAGATTTCCCGTAAGATCGGTGCACGGTTGTTGCAACCAGTGGCGGACGCAGAAAAAAATTGGAGGGTGGGCACACCTCAAAAAAAAATTTACACTCCCATGATTGTAATAAAAGTATGCCAAATAAACAATATAAAAGGCCACTCGACTAGCAACATTGAAATTTAATAGATCTATATATCAAATATGCACAATTACAATCCAAATATTCAAAGGCGAGAATAGTCTTACATGATAGAAATATAGCATGAATTTTTTAGTTGGGAAAGTATGTTCCTGTATTCGGTTTATAGACACAAGTGAGATTTTTGTAGTCTTACATGATGGAATATAGCATGCATTTTTCTAGTTGGGAAAGTAATATTTTCTATATTCCCATTATCAGTGATTTTGTAGTATGTAACTATTTTTCTAGTTGGGAAATAAATTGGGCAATCTTTTCTATTCCCGTGATCGGTTTCTATACCAAATCATCATACACAGTGGACGGAATGATAGTCACGCTGTCACGCAAAAGATTCAAGTCAATCTTCTATTCAGTACTAGTAAGTATGCCCGTGCAACGCACGTGTCAACTAATACATGTTCGACCAAAAATATTACTAACACAAAACTTCAAAATGGTGCATAACGTGAAACAACATATAGCTCCCGTGTTCAGTTAAAAAAGAAATGAGAGAAGTTTCTATTCAGTTGGAGAAAGTAGGATCATATCAAACATCCTCAGATTGGAGTAGATCAGAAAGTGGCCTAAATATTTATACGGATGCGGCATGGAAAGGCGGAGATCACTCTTTAAAGGCTGGCATTGGTATCTATTTGGATTGGAATTGTGAGGATCACAAAGATATCTATGTGCAGGCATCCTCTTCAGCTACTTCAGCATTACAAGCAGAAGCACAAGCGATGGAAATAGCAGCCCAAATTGCTAAGATGCTAAAAATAAAGAAACTGAACTTTCTCATTGATAACTCAATATTAGCCCAAACTCTGAAATTTCAAGATCTGAAAAAGTATCCAGGACATTGGATGATAAGACCAAATCTGCAGCAATTCATTCACCATACTCAGGGTATGCAAGCCAGTATCTACAAAATCAAGAGGGAAAATAACAAGGAAGCTCATGGACAAGCAAAAGAAGCTTTTAGTGCTCATAGTATTGGAACTTGTCTTTTTAATTGTACTAAACATCCATCAGATCAATGCCCTGAAATTGCTGTTTTCAGCAATCAAAATCAAAATGTGCATCCTGGCACATTACTATCTGTAAAATGTCAATGATATTAATGAATATATTTTGAATTGCCAAAAAAGAGAAGTTTCCATATTGAGTATTGACGCTAGCATATATTGCACTAATTGTGCACATGCTCCATGGTTGGTGCCCTAGCGAATTGCCTCCTTGGTCGGAGACCAAAGTTTTACCTAAGTGCATATGCTACGTCTCAAAAAGCTGTGGTATCTTATGGACCAACATAGGTCACATCCCTCACGGCATAAGATTAAAAGATCCATGAAAATTAACTACTAACCACAAAACTGAATTTCTAGGCCATTCTTTATACCATGTTTATATATGAACTACATAAACATATGTTTCAGTTTTTTTTCTCTAATATGGTTGATGGTAATAATTTCTCATGTAATATAGTTTTGAAAAGACCAATATAACCTGTACACATATTTACCTGTACTGAACCAAGTCATCCAGAAGCACAATACGTGCCAGGGACAAAAAAAAGTGTGCAATTTGACACAACTTAATCTGACGTAAAGATCAATAGAGAAAAATAGAAAATACTCCCTCCCTCAAAACATGTGTAATACAATTTCAAATTTGCATTACATGAACATCAGAACAGGTGTAATATCATTTCAAATTTGCACTATATGAACTAAAATCTGGCAGGAGTTTCCACTTTCCATCAAAGCATCGAACCGGGACTGAACATACCATGTTTTTTAACATTGTGAAACAATAATCAGAGGCGTTAGCGAAATCCCACCTCTTTAGCAATGAGAATGGACATCAGAAAACATAAGCTTGCAGTATCACCCTGGCCACAGGCCTCGGCCGCTCTTGGGAAGCTAGAAGGAAACATGACACTCCAAGCAACATTGATGATGATCTTTCTTCACTTTACCAGCCGTTGACCCTTCGTGTGACCACCAGACTCTGACTACCAAACACGTCACCAGCTCTAGCAATTGTGAAGGCACCGATGACTTCTGGATAGGCTTTTGTGCATGGTACCAGACCAAGGTAAGATTTCCTCCGTCCCTGAAAGCGTCCACCTACTCCAAACAGAATAATGGTCACTCTGCAACACAAACTAACCAATAATAGTTCAATCTGCAGACTCAACATTTAGATACAGTTGCATACCTTGGAAATAAAAGACCAAAATAGAATAAATGTTAAACAAAACTTTATAATGGGATCAATAGTTTATACCAAAGCACCAAACTATCCACGCATATATATCCAGCCACAGGATTTTTCAATGTAGCCGGGTAAATTAAAAACATAATGTATACCATTCAGGAATTTACATATGCACTGTTTAAAGATAATATAAATATCAAAATATTGGTCCCCATAAAAAATAGGAACAAAGATATCTCTGTGTTTAGAACATAATTTCAGAGATATCATGTTTAGCTTCTAGACAAGCTTACATCAGAAAAATCAAAACTGAATGGAATGATATATCAAAGCCTGTGTCTAACCATCTATATGTATGAAACAATTAAATTCTCATGCTGCAATACACAATTCATATACCCATGCAAACATTTCACCCTTACAAAAATGATGTTTTGCAGTAATCTGAACCTTGGACGTATAAGGAAAGATGGACACAGAACCACTCCCATAATAGATAATATAGATTCGAACCGAATTAGTGAGCAATCAGATTGCTTCTTAAATATTTATAAATGGAATTTGGTAATGAAGACAACTGAGACAAGAGATATAGGCTAGTAACATATAACAATGACTTTAACCTCTCGACCATCTTGTTGAATCAGCAGGAGATAGCTAGCATCATGAACAACTATTCCATTTTTTAACCACTCCATGAACCCCTTCCGCTGCACGATAGAATGTTAACAACACTGCTCATCTAATTTCACATATATGATCAATCATAGTTTCATGACAAAGAAAATAATCATAATTGTGCGAAGGTTGTAAATCTCAGTGATACTGCCATCTTCGACAGTCTATATTACAATATGCTCCCCATAATGATGAATCTAGATGGTAATGATATGCACACAAGCTTTGCAATTATTAGCACAGATGGGCTAGAAATCTACTGATTTTGCTACCTGCAAAAGATATTTCAGAAAAGAAAGTCACAACGGATCAAAACTGAGAAGCAATCTGCAGTGGAATGATATAATTTTCATGTAAGTGGAATTATATAATTGCTGAGAACCCATCCGCGGGGTTACCCGCAAGGTTCCTCCGGTGCCTCGACCTCATCGCGTGGTGCGTCGAGGGGATCCCATCCTCTAATGCATCACCCACCTCGGCGCCTCTACTTGTGTGGCGGCGCTTGGAGGAGAGGTGCCCCGTGGAGCGGCGGTGGGCGGAGGGGTGCGGAGCTGCGGGAGACGTCACAGTGGATGGAGCGGTCGGCCGTGAAGGGCCGAACCTCAGGCCACCGAAGCGGCCGGGGCACGGTGGCATGCGGGCGTGGCCATGGGCGTGCGGCGCGTCGGCGGGGACGCGTGTGGGCTATGCTGGCGGGGAAGATCGTGGGCGGGCGGCCCAAAGGGCAGTCAGGAGCCGACGCGGAGATGGCAGGATAGACGGTGAGCGAGCCACGGCGGCGTGATTCATGGGTCATCGTGGCGTCGATGTAGACGTGGGGAAGGAGGTCGTCTGGTGGTGGGGTTCATGGCGGCGGGGCAAGTGAGGGAGGAAGATTGGGAGTGTGAGAAATTGAGGGAATACGTTTTCCGGAACACGTACTGGCAGAGGAAATATTTGGCGGAGTGCGGTGCGGTAGGCGTTATTGCTAATTGCACTTTTCCTAAACCATCAGGTTAATTAGGACGGTTATTCTAAAAAAAAAAGGTTAATTAGGACGGTTAGATCTCCTTACCGTGGATAATCAAATGATTCTGATTTCTCGGTGTACACTTGACGGGGGTGACTGTAGAAAAATTCAAGTTCGCTCTTTTATTAGTAGTAGAGAAGTAGAGATAGAGATTCACTAGCCTGCTGCTATTCAGTATTCACTAGCCTGCTGCAGCTAGCTGCTACCACTGCGACTGCTCCGGTCTTGCCTGGGCCGAGCGCCTCTGCGCCTGGGCAGCCAGAATTTGGGAGAGAGTCGAGAGAAAAGCTGGATGGAAGCCTGGAACGATCAATAGGAAAAAGACCAATTGGGCCACGTTCTGCAGCAGTAAATCAGGGGTAGTAAAGGAATTTCAGAAAATTTAGGGTGGGCCACGGCCCACGCGGCCCACCCTGTGCGTACGCCCATGGTTGCAACTGCTTTCCCTCCGTGGAATATTCCTTGTCGCATGGATATGCTACAGCCTAGAACATAAATAGCACACGAGTATACAACAAAGGCCGGGCTCTTTCAAGCTTCAATAGTTTTATCGGTATTTTCTTTGTCTACTACTGGTACCCCTCTATTTTAAAATAAACGGATGATGTTATTTCGATTCTAGTTTCACTGGAATGGGGTTAGTTCTGCTTTCAAGCGTCGGTTTAAAGTTCTTCAAGATATTTTGGGCTCTCATTCCTGAGTTTCATATACAATTATCATAAAATTTCTCCCGTGTTTCCAATAAGTAAGGTTTATATAATTTTTCAAAAGTTAAGCTAGGAAAAATTTGATCAAATTATTAGAAAAAACTACGATGTTACATAGATATGACAGGAAAAATTATTTCATCATGTGTCTAACCGTGTTAATTTTGAATAGTAATGATCTTTAAAAGAAACTTGGTCAAAAATTTACGCAAAGTGACTTTTAGCAAACAATACAAAGCCTTCTTCATTATACTGGAGGTAGTACATACTAATATTGTTGAGGGTCCAGTTAGCACATACTTCCTCTGATCCTAAATATAAGTCGTATAGTTTTTAGCACAAATATTAAAAAACCCACTTGGAGGCAAAGCTAGAGCAGATTTGGGCAAGATATTCCTGACTAATTGATGCAAGAAAATAGAGGAGTTCACATTAGATAAGTAAACATAATAATAAAAAATAAAAAATTCTCGATACAAGTGATACAACGCAATATATCTTATATTTTAAATTTTTTTAAAAAATATATATGGCTTATATTTAGAAACCAAGGGAGTACGTATTGTCTAGTGTGGCCTTGTTGGTAGTTTTGGGCTTTTTGCCCGTCGCCTCTTCTTCGGTTCTGCTTCCATGCCATTTCCTTGTAGTCCCTTCAGTTTGAGAGAACTGAGAAGTTCGTGAGTTCTGGTCTCTAACCCTAGCCGCCTCCAGTTCATTCTTCTCCATAGATTGGTTCCCCCTCCTCCGGTCGGCTTCGCCGGCGTCAGGAGGAGTGGGGAACCCGATCTATGCGTGGAGTTTCGAATAAAAGTATTATTTTTATTAGATTATGTTAGGATTTTGGTAGCCGCCTTCTTGTTGGTTTCCCCTCAATGGAGATGGCATCGTCTGCAATAAGTGATCTTCGGTCTTTCGTTCGGCGACGAGATCTTCTTCCCGGTGTCAACGATGGTGTTGAACAATCACAATTTTCTAGGTATGGGTCTTTGGATCTTGCTTCGCCAGATCGTTTTTGGATCTTTTGTCGTTGTTGCCGCGAGGAGGATTATCCTCGCAGTTTTTGTCCCGGCTGCTACGTCCTCGACAATGGTGATTCGTACTCTCGGCTCTCCATCGACGATGACAAAGCTAGTTGGTTATTATTCCCCGATATACTCGGTGTTGGTACTCTTGCCGATGTTGTATGACTGCTTTAATGGTTGTGTGCGTGCACGCAGCCTTAGCATTGCGGCTCAAAAAATTATGGGAGAACTTTCATCGGTATCTACAGTGTCTATGGTTCGATTATCTATCTTTGGCTGCCTTAGGAAGAGTACAAGATTGTGTTCGGAAGAAGAAAGAAATTGAAGACCTCGAAGATTTGTTACTATCTTTTAGACTTTATTTTGTAATCGTTGGAGTCAGTTCATGTATCTCTACCATGTACTATTTGTTACTATGAATATATGTGGTATTGATTGTCAAAAAAAAAATTACAAACGGGGCGAGGGACATCTCCCGAATTTCCGCGGGAAACGGGTTCCATCTCATCAGACGAGGTTCAGGTTGACAAGACAACCGTGTGGTATGGAGAAGCAAAATTGGTCCCTGTCTGGCATGGCTTCGACCGAACTCCTCACGTCAACTGCATGCAAAAGACTGGTTCCCGTCAAGGAAAACCTGAACTAAAGAATGCTATCACCGGCTGCTAATCACGCAGCTGGCAGCACAGACAGAGGCGGCAAGCTGACCACCGATTTGGCACGGGGACGGGTAGAGCCTGGACACGTTCATCCTCCGCCCGACGTCGCATACGTGGTTTCCCGACATATTCTGGGAGCATGTGCGCACATACGTCATACGTGTAGACAACGGCGGCGCCACCAGGGGGTCGAGCCTGGTCGGCCGACCCGGCTCGCCACGGGCCAAATGTCGAAGCCCAGTAAGTAATCCTCTCGCTCGGTCGGTCAGCAGAGAAAAAAACGTCGTTCGCCCCGTCCACTCGGGAAAACTCCCGAGCCGCCGAGCGCCCTATCCCTAATTCGTCCGCCACGCCACGGTTCCCGTCCTCTCCCGCCGCCGGCCGCCCGGTCGCCACCACGACGTGACTCCTCTCCCGCCGCCCGGATGCCGCCACGCCCCGGCCCCTCTCGTTGCTCCCGGCGCCCGGCTCTGGTTCTCCCACTGCGGGCAGACCGCAGACGAGCAGTTCGTCCGAGCGTCCGGCCGTCCGCCCGGTTCTAGTTCCCGCCGCCATTTCCGCAGTGATGGACGCCGAGGACGAGGTCGCACTGGCGGCCTGGATACTGGAGAAAGAAAAATTAGAGGCTGCGGAAGAAGAATCCGGAGGGGAGGCCGAGGAAGGAGAGCAGGGCCAACAGGTTGTTATTCCCTCTCTCACTCTGATTTTAGTGTAGTTATAAACATGTAATTGTGTAAGATTGTGTAAGGTTTTGCTCATTGTTTGTAGAACACTGAAGAAGCAAATGTTCCTGAAATGTTTGATCTAGCAAATGTCATCTCTGATCGTGGAATACGGAAACCAATTGATGAATTTGGTACCCCACAGATTAGAGATAAAATGAGATGAGCATAATTGTCGAGAGGTCCGAGTCGTTTGGTTGGTCAAAATTTTCCCAAAACCAAATTTAGTCCGAATTGGCATCATTTCGAGATGCGTTGTTGCAAAATCTTTAATCAGGTGCTTGATAGAAACATTGTTGAGATGAATAACAAATTAGGTGGGACTTGTACACGTCTATTGAAGTGCATTGCATGCCTTGATCCTAGAGACTCATTTAGCAGATTTGGTCATGACAAGCTAGTTGAGCTTGCAAGTATGTATTCTGTTGATTTCTCTTCACATGATTGCTATCTCCTAAGTGACCAACTGAACATATACATTGATGTGATGAAGAAAAGCCCAGAGTTCTTAGCTTGTGATAGTCTAAGTGGTCTTGCTCTCAAGTTGGTTCAAAATGGACATCATTTGATGTTTCCATTGGTCTTCGAAAGACAGATCTTCAAAACAGGATGTGTGATGATTGGGTCAATGACTTGATGATTTGCTATGTTGAGAAAGAAATATTTACAAAAGTTGATGACAAGAAGATTATGCTGCGTTTTCATTCCTACAAGGAACGTCGAGGTCATCTACCTCGACAATCGTCTTCTTGGCATAGATACAACTTAATGGTATGATACTAGTCTTCTTGGCATAGATACAACTTAATGGTATGATACTAGTTGTCTAGTTTCTAAGTTATTACTATTTTCATGTTTTTGCTAGTTGTATTTCCAGAATTGTGAAAACTGAATGTCCGGGGCCATTTATTTGTTGTATAGACTTCTTTCTCCGCTTCAAAAAATTATAGCTTATATGTTCGACCCCCCTCATCTCAGTTCCTGGCTCCGCCACTGCGTGTAGACAAGAACAAAGGTGCGGCCTGACATTGGCACGCCTTCTGACTCTCCCAGCCGAACCTACGGCTACGAGCGCTCCGGCTTGTGCTGGACTTCTGGTTTCAGTCATACTACTTCAAGGTGAGAATGGGGCGGAACCCACCCCTAATCCAACCCCCCACCGCATGTAATTGACCTGCTACCCAGTCCAGCCCAAACCAGCATTTTTTCACCGCACTGCCCCACCCCGCACGATATTTTCACCCGCACTGCCCCACCCCGCGTGGAGAATTTGGGTTGGACCCACGGGTTCAACCCGTGGATTCACGGAAAGCTGATGCTATTTGATAGTTTGATATAGTGCTCTCTGCTGCTGCTTGCCGTTGACAGATATGCTGTGCTCTTTGTTATTGCTAGCTGTTGCCTGCTAGCTGTAGCGTGTACTGGCTGACATATGAGAGTGAGAGTGGTAGCATTTCTTTTGTTGCCAAGGAAATTCACTAAAAATTTCTAAAAATATATATATTACAAGTTCAGAATTACTTCACCAGATAGCATTTCTTCATCCAGCATAATTGTTTGGACAAGAAAAAATATCTATATTGTCCTAGAGCATCTCCATACACTTGTATTCACAAAATTGCAAAACATGTGCACACACAATATCTGATAAACGCAGTGCAAGCATGGTGTCTCGGGCGACAACAAGAGCGATGATGGTTGACGATGTCATGGCAATGCTCCCAGCCTATCATGTGCAATTGCTTCATACTGGTACCTGATAGAATGAAAGTTCATAAGTGGGCACATTTAGGAAGTGCAAGCAAGTTTCAGAAAATATTGACAGTGCAAGTTTCAGCACTGAATGTTCTTCTACTTAGAAACTGGTAGAAATATTGACAGAAATATTGACAGTGCCATCTTAAGCTCCTACTGCTTACATCCTTAAACACTAGCTGCTGGCATGCCTATCTTTAATTGGTGGATGTACATGTTCTATGGGAAGGACTCTAGACAATTCAAGTAATCAGCCATCACAATATCATGTAAACTGCTAATAGCTCTAGTTTGTACTTGTACGCACGTCATTCACTGCTACTTAAACTAAAGTATTTGGAGAGTCAACAATCAGCAAGCATCAAGTTTGTAGTACCTTTAAATTAGACAATCTGACCATCCAACTCCTGAACTTCGACCTCCGAGCTTGGACCTCCCGTGCTTGAACCTGCACATGAAAAATATATGTTAATCACCAAAATTAGTTTCATGAACATAACTTCATTGCTCGGGACTTTATTATACCTTCATTGCTCGGGACTTTAAGAAGCCAGTCCTTTCCACAAACTAAAGCTTCCAGTGCATGTGGATGATAATAATTACTACTCCCTCCAACCTAAAATATGTTGCATATAAGGTTTGATTAAAGTTAAATTTCATAAAGTATTATCATCCATATTGACAAAAATATAAACATATACAATAAAAAAATTAGAAAAATATTTTAAAATTATTATGAAATATTTTTTCATACTATTTGCATTTTTCATAGTAGATCTTTACATTATTATCTATATTTTTCTAAATTTATATAGTTTAACTTGCACGAAAAATTATACGTAACATAAAATAGACAGGAGGGAATACAATAGCATTACTAGGTGCCGGGCCTCTGGTACAAACAAATTGACACTGACCCTGTGATTTTTCTTTTGACGATGACACCTACTACTACTTTTGTTTATTTCCTCACCCCTATAAGCATCTCTAAAAGACTGAGTTTAACAGACGAATCTCGCGGGTTTGAGATTGACAAAATCATTCTACGTCTCCCTGTCATTGAAGAGCGTCGGTCAGAGCGTCTGTTTTGGACAGTGAAAGGCGAAGGTGGTGAAAGTTTAAAAACAATGCCCAAGTGTTGCCACTACGCGCCTGCGAAAAAGACGACCTCCATGGACGCATCTGGAAAGCTCCACGAAACGAATGAAGCTCGTAAGTGAAGTTAGTACAACTCTGATTAGCATTACAGTGACTCGCGTTTTCTTTAACGAGCTAGCTACCAGTCCAGAGACTCCAGAGCACTATGCGCACCACACGTATCTTCCTGGCGAAGCGACGAGATGCTTCGGTGCGACGTGACATCTCCCTCCCACGAGACTTTGTTTTCAACGGAAAGATGGGGCCAGAGTTCATGGAACCCTCTGATGTCACTGCGTGCCACTTATCTTCTTGCTAGCTAAACAAACAAATCTTCCACGATGTAGTTCGTACGACATTAGAGCATCCCCACTCGTTGGCGCTCCCCACGCCCAAATCCGGCGAAATTTTCGTCCGGATTGGAGGAAGATTTGGCGTGGGGAGTAGTAGTTTCCCAGCCGCGTGCCCCGGCGAAGTCGACGATGCGAATTTAAAAAACGGAAACTTGACAAACTACGGCTAAAAACGGGTGAATATAGACTAAATTTAATGATATTTATTATATTACGGGCGGAGTTCATACATAGAGGCCGAATTCGACTATATTTCGAATTCGGCTAGGGGAATTCAAACGCTAATTTTAAAACACGGCGCTCTACATGCCGAAATGGCGGTAGAACACCGTGTAGTCGCCGCCGTCGTCGTCGGAGCCGTCGTCGTTGGCCTTCGGCCGCGCGGCTCGGCTCGCCGCTGCTCGGCCGGCGTCTCCCGCCCCGGGGATGGCTTGTACCCGGTCGTCGTCGGAGGACTCGAGGTCGACGACGGGGACGGCGACGCCGGATGGAGGTGTCGCGAGACGGCGGTACCGCGCGACATCGTCGTTGGCGGTTGGAGCGGCGCGAGCGGCGAGTTGGCGTGCGGCGGCCAGGTCCGGCGGCCGCCGCTGCTGCTCCGCCTCCCTCGCGCTCCCGGTCGCGCTCGGCCCGGTCCGGTGCGGCGTCGTCCGCGCGCTTCTCCTCCTCCATGTCGTGCGGCGACCCGGCGATCGCCTCCGCCATCGCGGCGTCCTCCGCGCGCTCGCCTCCTCCCGGCGAGCCGGCTTGCGGCGGCCTCTTTCTTCGTCTTCTTCCGGCCGCCTGCGGCGCGGAAGGCTGTTCGCGGATGACGAGGGCGCCGGCTGCTGCGCCCTCCGGTCGTCGGCGGAGACGCCGGCTCCTTCTTGACGCGCACCGGCGTCGAAGGCGACGTCGCCTCCTCCCTCTTCACCGGCGCCAAGGATGACCTCGACGCCGATCCGGAAGACGACGAGCGCGGCAGCCATGCGCCGTGGCGCGCGGACGTTTCCCCGACGGCGGCTCGCCGATGCCCTCGATGCCGATGGAGGGGGCATCGTGAGCACCGGGAAGTTGCCGCCCTCGATGTGCGCGAGGACGTTCGTCGCCGTCCTTTCCGGCGCGCTCCACCACCGTCGGCGGCCCGCGGCGTTGTTGCGCGCAGGCGGAGGCGGCGGGCCGTCGTAGGCCGCCAGCTCCCGCTCCCACCGCCGGAGGAAGTAGGAGTTCCACCGCGTGTAGTTCTCGGGGTGGTGGCGCGGGTCGGCGCGCTCCTCGTCGGTCATGGTCATCCTCGCCTCCTCGATGGCGACGTCGAGGGCCTGGCCCCGCGGCGGCGGCGGGATTGGAACGCCGCCGGCACTTAGCCGCCGGCCGCCTCCGGGAGGCCTCGTGTCCGGCGGGCAGGGGTACCCCGCCCGGTGGAGGAGGTGCCCCTCCCACGCGTGGAGCGACCGGCGGGGAAGCCGTTGTTGGCTGCGCCGTCGTCGTCGTAGAACGCCATCTGGAGAGTAGAGGGAGAGTGGAGGGAGAGTGGAGCACGGGGTACGCCTCGCGGCGAGCGGACCGGCGTATATAGGCGTGGCTGGCGCGGGGATTAAATGCCGCGTGGAATGCGACGCGTCCGCGGCGAGCTGACCGGCGGCGGCCTTTAGTGCGCGCGGAAGACGATGCGTGCGCGGAAGACGACGACATTAACTCGCCGCGTGGCCGGCGAATGCAGACCGGCGGCGAGGCTTTACGGCGCGCGGAAGACGATGCGATGAGGACGACGATCGGTTTCTCTCGCCGACAAGTTGGGGCCACCAGACGCGCGGGAAGTTTCCTCGCCGTTTCGCGTGCTTTCGTTTCGTCCGGAGTCCCCGAGCGCTCCCCGGGGGGCCGGGGATGGCGTGGGATCGCCGGATGAATTTAGGCCCAAATCCGGACGAAAACGAGGAACCGGGGGCGCGACTGGACCGAATTACGCCGTCCGGATGGAAAAAAGGCCCAGTGGGACCCTTCTCTAATCTCTTTCCGACCAAGCCATTGATATGATATCTATCCTGCTGTGTGGATATGGCCGGAGTTCAGTGCATGGAATTCGTGCTCTCATTCCAGACAAGAAAGTTGCGGTACTACGTAGATAGCACTGTTGAGAAAGTAGTTTTGGACTTTTAAATATAAGACTCGACGAACTTGATAATAAATTAACAAAGCCTTCAACCAACTAAGAGTATAATGAAAACAACAATAAAAGACCACCAACATCGAGAGAACGAGCTAACTGCGTTAGTGGGCAGACGAGTCTCCAGAGTTCAAAAGAGAAACCTTCACGATAATGCCTACATAAAGAGGAACGACGCTCACGAACGTCGTTGTTGCCAGGGGAGCCATGCGATGCTTTGGCGCGCGTAAACTTTATCACCCACCCCAAGGAAAGCCTAAGAAATTGCACCTGCCGAACAGCCACCAGCTGTTGAAAACCACCGGTGTCCCCCGTGCCACCACACTAACTTCAACAACCACCCTAGGCTCGAGAGCAGCCGCGCAAACCGGAGGCACACCGTTTATAAGAAGCTGGTCACAACATGACTCAGGGCATCGACGAGTAGGGATTCCGAGGAGGACCTCGGAGAAGTCGCAAGTCAATAGGGCAGCAGAGAGTGCCCAGGGGAGGGAAACCAGCAGCAGGATCAAGGATATGTGTCATGGCCATGAATCCAAGGAGGTAAACGACATCCGTAGGCTGTCGGTGCTAGCAATGGACAAAGCCATGCGGTGCTTTCGTGGACACACCATCAAGCTCGCTAGAGTCCCTGTAGGCCAAACCCAGCGCAACCAAACCAGTCTCGCGGGAGCCACTCCGAGACGCGTTGTCCCCACAGTCGTCACATTTGGCTGGATGGAATCAAGCAACCGGTGGCAATGAGTCACCACCGCTCCATTGAAGGGCCACCCTACTAGCCATGAACCCCAAGCTCTCTCGAGCCAGAGCGAACCCAAGAGAGGAAAACGTGATGTCTCCGCCCCTACCGAGAACACCAACCGCTTGTACGGGACAAGGGGGCTAGGGATTCCTAACCCGGCCCATATCGTATCGCTGATCAACAGAGCCGCCATGCACTGGCATCATCCTATACAAGCAAGGGAGTGACCTTGCACCCTAGGAGGCTCTAACTCCATATGCATATGGCCCGCCTAGACCGAGGCTGCCCATATGTGGCCCAAACCTAGGCCCATTGGTCCAGATTTGGCCCACCGCCACCCATGGCCATGACCGTGCTAGCGTCGGGTCATGCCAGCCACTGGCGACTAGGTCATCGTGCCGCGCCGCCATCCCCAGGATCCGGCGGCACATCCCTCGCCAGCTAGAGGAAACGCAACGCACCGCCGCGAGGAAGGGCCGCCTCGTGAGACCCTCACCTTGCGCGGGTAGATGACAGCCGTCGGCGGCTGATACGTCTCAAACGTATCTATAATTTCTTATGTTCCATGCTACTTTTATGATGATACTCACATGTTTTATATACATTTTATGTCATTATTATGCATTTTCCGGCACTAACCTATTGACGAGATGCCGAAGAGCCGATTCTTTGTTTTCTGCTGTTTTTGGTTTCAGAAATCCTACAAAAGAAATATTCTCGGAATTGGACGAAATCAACGCCCAGGGTCTTATATTTCCACGAAGCTTCCAGAAGACCGAAAGGGAAACGAAGTGGGGCGACGAGGCCCCGTACCCATAGGCCGGCGCGGCCAGGGAGGGGCCCGCGCCGCCTGATGACCCACAAGTATAGGGGATCGCAACAGTCTTCGAGGGAAGTAAAACCCAATTTATTGATTCGACACAAGGGGAGACAAAGAATACTTGAAAGCCTTAACAGCGGAGTTGTCAATTCAGCTACACCTGGAAACGGACTTGCTCGCAAGAGTTTATCGGTAGTAACGAGTTTTATAGCGAGTAGCAGTAGTAAAATAACGGCGAGCAGAGTAACAAAGGCAGCAGTAGTGATTTTAGTAAACAGGAGGATTAAAATACTGTAGGCACGGGGACGGATGACGGGCGTTGCATGGATGAGAGAAACTCATGTAACAATCATAGCAGGGCATTTGCAGATAATAATAAAACGGTATCCAAGTACTAATCAATCAATAGGCATGTGTTCCAATTATAGTCGTACGTGCTCGCAATGAGAAACTTGCACAACATCTTTTGTCCTACCAGCCGGTGGCAGCCGGGCCTCAAGGGAAACTACTTGGATATTAAGGTACTCCTTTTAATAGAGTACCGGAGCAAAGCATTAACACTCCGTGAACACATGTGATCCTCACGTCACTACCATCCCCTCCGGTTGTCCCAATTTCTGTCACTTCGGGGCCATTGGTTCCGGACAGCGACATGTGTATACAACTTGCAGGTAAGACCATAAACAACGAATATCTTCATGAATCAATAACATGTTCAGATCTGAGATCATGGCACTCGGGCCCTAGTGACAAGCATTAAGCATAACAAGTTGCAACAATATCATAAAAGTAACATCTACGGATACTAGGCACTATGCCCTAACAATCTTATGCTATTACATGACCAATCTCATCCAATCCCTACCATCCCCTTCGGCCTACAGCGGGGAATTACTCACACATGGATGGGGGAAACATGGCTGGTTGATGGAGAGGCGTTGGCGGTGATGGCGGCGATGATCTCCTCCAATTCCCCGTCCCGGCGAAGTGCCAGAACGGAGACTTCTGGCTCCCGAGACGGAGTTTCGCGATGTGGCGGCGTTCTGGAGGGTTTCTGGCGACTTCGACTTCTCCCCGTGCGTTTTTAGGTCGAGGCCAATAAGTAGTCCGAAGGAGAGCGTCGGAGGCCGGCCGAGGGGGCCACACCATAGGGCCGCGCGGGCCCCCCTAGGCCGCGCCGCCTTATGGTGTGGGGCCCTCGGGCCTCCACTTGATTCGTCCTTCTGGCTCCATTAGTATTCTGGGAAAATAGGGCCTTCCGTCAAAATCCCGAGGTTTTTCCTGAAAGTTGGATTTCTGCACAAAAACGAGACACCAGAACAGTTCTGCTGAAAACAGCGTTAGTCCGTGTTAGTTGCATCCAAAATACACAAATTAGAGGCAAAACAATAGCAAAAGTGTTCGGGAAAGTAGATACGTTTTGGACGTATCACCGCCCTATGGTGTGGGCCCCTCGTCAGCCCTCCGACTCCGCCCTTCCGCCTACTTAAAGCCTTCATCGCGAAAACCCCAGTACCGAGAGCCACGATACGGAAAACCTTACAGAGACGCCGCCGCCGCCAATCCCATCTCGGGGGATTCAGGAGATCACCTCCGGCACCCTGCCGGAGAGGGGAATCATCTCCCGGAGGGCTCTTCATCGCCATGATCGCCTCCGGATCGATGTGTGAGTAGTTCACCCCTGGACTATGGGTCCATAGCAGTAGCTAGATGGTTGTCTTCTCCTCATTGTACTATCATGTTAGATCTTGTGAGCTGCCTATCATGATCAAGATCATCTATTTGTAATGCTACATGTTGTGTTTGTTGGGATCCGATGAATATGGAATACTATGTCAAGTTGATTATCAATCTATCATATATGTTGTTTATGTTCTTGCATGCTCTCCGTTGCTAGTAGAGGCTCTGGCCAAGTTGATACTTGTAACTCCAAGAGGGAGTATTTATGCTCGATAGTGGGTTCATGCCTCCATTGAATCTCGGACAGTGACAGAAAGTTCTAAGGTTGTGGATGTGCTATTGCCACTAGGGATAAAACATCAATGCTTTGTCTAAGGGTATTTGTGTTGATTACATTACGCACCATACTTAATGCAATTGTCTGTTGTTTGCAACTTAATACTGGAAGGGGTTCGGATGATAACCCGAAGGTGGACTTTTTAGACATAGATGCATGCTCGGATAGCGGTCTATGTACTTTGTCGTAATGCCCAGATTAAATCTCATAGTACTCATCGTGATATATGTATGTGCATTGTTATGCCTTCTTTATTTGTCAATTGCCCAACTGTAATTTGTTCACCCAACATGCCATTTATCTTATGGGAGAGACACCACTAGTGAACTGTGGACCCCGGTCCATTCTTTACATCTGAAATACAATCTATCGCAAACTACGTTCTTTACTTGTTCTTCGCAAACAAACATCATCTTCCACACTATACATTTAATCCTTTGTTTACAGCAAGCCGGTGAGATTGACAACCTCAATCGTTACGTTGGGGCAAAGTACTTTGATTGTGTTGTGCAGGTTCCACGTTGGCGTCGGAATCCCTGGTGTTGCGCCGCACTACACTCCGTCACCAACAACCTTCACGTGCTCCTTGACTCCTACTGGTTCGATAACCTTGGTTTCTTACTGAGGGAAAACTTGCTGCTGTACGCATCACACTTTCCTCTTGGGGTTCCCAACGGACGTGTGCTTCACGCGTACCAGCGGCACCGCGCGGGCTTTACCTAGGGGCAGCAGTGAGGGAAGGGGGGTAGAGATGGCCTAATGAGAGGGGAAGAGGAGGTCATCCTTGTCACTGCCGGGGGAAATGCTGAGTGACTGCGGGTGAGAGGAGGAGGACCGAATCACATGGTAGTTTTAGACTTAAACCAAGAAGATTAGAGAGAAGATAAGAGAGAACCGGTCAAAGACTAGGAGTGGTCAAAACACACATGGAGACGACCATGTTTGAGCGGCGTGCCTCCGGGTCTCCCAATTTTGGGGCTATCGCGACTGGTTGACACAGAGGCAATATGTGCCAAGCTCCTCGTTGTTTCCAGCCAAATGATCGAGTAGTGATTGATGACGATGATCGCAGTTTACCCGTGGCACATTCTTCCCGGATCATGCTCTTGCTTATGCCAACATGTTGTATAAGGCCATCTCTAGCCGATTCCTAAAACCGGTCAGAGAAGTAAAAGATTTGATTTTACTTCTACATTGTGGATCTAGCCAAACTCTTAAAACTTTTATCAGAGTAAAACTTTTACTTCTCACCTCCGCTGACTCCTAAATATAGTCGACCTCGGCCTCTTGGCCTCTCTAGAGAAAGAGGCCAACAATACACCCTGTGGCGACTTTTTCCCCCATTCTCGCCGGCGACACCTCTGGTGACCACGAAAACCCTCTGCCGCCACCTCGACCACTGCGGCGCCCTCCCACCCAACTCACCGTTGCTCCCCGGTCCTTGTTGACGCTGGAATCAACTTGCAAGAGATTTCGTCGCCGCCCCGATCTATTGCAAATCTTCTACCGGCGAGCTCGATTCCTTGCAGCTCACCCATTCCGGATGTATCATATGACATGGTACTCATGGACGATTGGTCGCTGACTGTACAGGCCCCGCCGCAGAAAATAACATATCAACGAACAATTCGTTTTGAGCTGAAAGCAACACAAACCATTCAAAAACTTGCGCATGGCTTCGTAAGGATCCGTAGAGCAAAACAGAAAAAGTGTCCCTGTTGCTTGGAGAAATAAAAAATTCCAATAGCCGGCGTGTTCCAATCAGGAACGTGGCGAACTTGAAAAAGGAAAACACAAGTTCTACAATGTTCTGACAAGGTGCTTGATTATAAGTTCATTTTAATGGGAATATTATTTTCTCAAACAGCTAGTAGGCCTCAAAGTAAACATCACAATGCATTTATACGAAATTACTGCCTGATCACGCATGAAGATCCTAATCATGATTCCACCTTGGCTTGGTTGGCGAAGCGCCGGATCAAGCGTTCAATGCCAGCCTAGGCTGACGCAAGTCGTCGAGCATGATAAAATTCAGGCCATTATAGGGACAACTTGCCACCACCTAGACCCAATATTTTCTCACTCGTCTCTCCCATATTGGAATTTGCCCGGAGAGATCAAAAAAGCAGCTGTACATTTTCAAGCAAAAAAAAAATGGTTATCGTGCAATGTACCACAATAAGACGCCTTTCATGAGATTGCATAGATCAGAATCAGTACCTCTGGCTTATTATCATACAAGGCATTATCAGGGTATAAGCTTTTGTCAGACATGTTCCAATAGGATCTTCGAGTGCCATGAAAAGGAACAGAGCCACAGAGGAGCAGTTAGGCCTCAAGTGGAAGAGTTTAATGAAGGAATCAGGAAATTTCAGTCAGATGGGCATCTTAAGAAAAACCGGACGCAGCATCTGTCAAAGGGCGTGGCAGAGGCTGATCCACACACACACAGCACGGCAGCTTGCCAAGTAGTAGACCAAACGGGCGCGACGCGCGCGGCGGGTTGGCATGCCTCTCCCAGTAGCACCCGCACCAGGCAGCGCCCCGCGAGCGCTCGCCGCCACCGACGCGCACGCCACTGGTGTCGGCGTGTGGCACGCCAGGCCTGCTCTCTGGCGGCGCAGACGGAGACGTGCGTTAGTCGCATGGCCGCGGCGGCTTTTTTCTCAGGGCGAGAGCTGAAAACGCACGTCGGGTTCCTTCAAGAGTGTGACGGACGGGCGTGCGTGCGCAGCTTGGCCGTCGTCCTCGCAGCCCGGGCCCGGGGAGATTGGACGGTCACCAGAGCGGCGGCGTGCGTCCGGCTTCCAAAAGTTTCGCGTGCTGCACGCCACTTCGTGTTCTCTACCTCTCTGCTGGTTCCGGCCTTCAGGGCTAACTTTACGTCGTCTTTTTTCCTAGCGCTAGCGCCATAACACTAGTGGAAAACTGCTCTTTTGCACCGGTTTTTAAAGGCCATATGCACCGGATGGCCAACCGGTGCAAACCATCCGTGCAGGCCGCTTTGCACCGGTTCTCTTACGAACCGGTGCTAAAGGGGTCTCCACGTGGCCGGCTGTGGGGCGCTCGGCGGGGGAGCTTTGCACCGGTTCGTAATACGAACCGGTGCAAAAGGGTTGAGCCGCGGCAGCATTTTAGTGCCCTTCCCTGCGCGGCGGACTACTGCCGCGGCGGGGAATTGCACTAAAACACTGCCGCGGCGGAGACTCTGCCCCATTCGAAATACGGTATAATATTAATGCAGACAATTCACATATATATATATATAGGAAACCATTGTATTACATATATCGATCAAAGTGACACACGTTCATGCATATATATATATATATATGTCTACATCAACATTGATATTGGCGGTTGTCCACATAGTGTTCTCCATCTGGAGCTATGACTTGCTCAAGTAAGAACCCCGCCAGTTCTTCTTGAATTGCTCGTACACGCTCTGTTGCTAGAAGACCGTTCCGCAACCGTTGGATCTAATAATTTGAAGAAGGTACGATGGTCAGTATATATATATATGTGTGTATGTGAATGAAACACAAGGTGATCGATAAAATAAAGCCACGAATGTTGTTTAATTACTTACATCAAGTTGTTCCAAAATGTCCCTCTTATGGTGGGTATTCTGGCGGATGAACTCGCAAACGTAGAACCCGCATAAATTATTCCCGTCCTCCTGCCTCAAGCACTTTACGAGAACAAAGTTCAATCAAAATAATATATATATAATCAAGGATGATAATAATGGTATTGAAACTACAATCAAAGAGATGCGCGGCCTAGCCAGTAGTACTTACCGGTACATGTTTTATTCGAAGTTCTTTATTCTTTAAACCCGGAGACTTGTTGGTGAACCGTTTCCAAGCCTTGAGGAGGATATCAGCCATGTCCCCCCACGCCTCAAGGGGTTTACTCTTCGAGTCCATGACTTCTACTATCCCGGTGTCGGGTTCAATGACTAGCAGGATATAGTGAAACCTGCGGACACACATATATATGCATAACTCATCAATTACACTTAACACATGGAGTAAGCGAAAAAGATTTAATGTGTGAAGACAAGTAACACTCACGCGAAGTTGTAAGGAAATAGTATTGCCCTTTTGTATGAGTTTTTCCTTAAGACATATACCAAGTTATTCTCCGTGTCCTTGGGAGAGTTGTCGACAGTATACCCATTCACGGTATATGGGTCAACGAACCCAATATCATAGATTTGCCCCTTGCGGCATTCGCGAATCTTCATTCCGCATAATACGGTGAGAGTATGGTTATATGCTAGCAATAATGGACGAGTCGCGGTAGAGACTTAATTACATAAATAATACTTACGGACGAGTATGCACTCAGCAGAGATTTGTCGAGGGCGTCTTGGTTGAATAACTGAAATAATTCACAAAATTCGATGTTCATCACGTCGGTTCGCCCGTAGTGCTCATCTCTTATTGCCACCATGATCCGAGTTCTGGCCGTCCTTACATGCATCCAAGTACCAATTATGTAGTCTTCGCAGCTGTGTTGATAGATTAGGCAACTCCGCAGCTCTGACAAGAGGTTCCCCGTATGTGTAATGGTATGCTAATTGGACATCGTCCGTGGCCATGAATTCGATGCGGCTTAAGTACTCAGGAATACTCATACCGGCCGCATCCGCCTCATCTTTGTATAGTTTTACCATCGTTGGATCAAGGCACGCTAGGACATCGGGATACACTTGGAGCGGGGGGCACGAGTTTTTACGGGCTCCAAGTCTGGGAACTGGTTTCCCATCTACCTTACTTTTTTCCCACCGCTCTTTTGCTAACACATTTGACTTGCGAATAGACCGGTCATAGTTCGATGAAAGACTTGGCTCAGGTTGATGAAGGTTCTTCGGCGAGTTTCAACTTCTTTTCCGGAGATATAGCTGGCTCCGGCTCAAGCTCGGGGCTTTTTAAGTTTCAACATTTGTTGCTTGTCGCTGTTCAGCTACGATCTTGGCATTTTCCTCAACTGTATAGTCATAAGGTCTCTTGGGAGCAACCTTAGGCACTCTTGGGAGGGGCTCTTGTTTGTGTTTCGGTGATTTGTTACGACTCAGCTGTGTCGTAGCGGTCCGCCTAATTTTCCTCTTATAGTTGGGCGGCGGAGAAGGCTCACGCGGCGGCGGAGATGGCTCACGCGCCGGCGGGGAAGGCTCACGCGGCGGCGGAGATGGCTCACGCGCCGGCGGGGAAGGCTCACGCACTGGAGACGGCTGCATCGGTGGAGAATGCTGGCTCGGTGGAGACCTTGTTGGCGCCTTCCAACCCGGAATCACAATGAATTCCTTTCGCCATAGAAGCCGTAGTGTTCTTGGCCTCTCCCAGCTCTAGCAAATCCCCTTCACCGGCAGGGTGGTCAAGCCTCGGCGGCCCATACCCATCCATAACTTGATCCACCCCGGCAACGAGCGTATCCAGGTGGAACCGGCTTGAAGTGATATCTTTGATCGAGTACCGGCGGTAAGACATAGCCGATCGCCGCCTTGAGCGTTAAGTAGCCCATCGTTTGGAAATGTAGCTCACAAGGTGTCGACTGCGTGATAAAGTCCACGGGGTAGAGATCGAGAAGGCATCTGCGGATCCACGGGGAGGGAGGAGCCATCTGCGGATCCACATTCGCATCATCACCGGGCAGCTCCGTGGAAGCCACGGCTGCTCTTCCGCTGAGATCCCTGGCCGGTAGCATCGAATGCAACTTCTTCTATCCGCGGATTAGGTTGAGGTTGGGTGAGCTGTGAGCTGAGCACGACATTATCATCCTCACTTGCTCCTCTAGCTTAGCAACGCGTTCTTGAACCACATCCTTTTGCCTCGACGGCTTCTATCGGGATATTTCTTCGTTTCGCGGAAACCCAATACACCACGGCTTGCCACCTGGTATGGTTCGTGTTCGTCACGGGTGTTCGGGATTCCCAAGGGCGCGTGTGAGCTGGTCCTTCTCTCTTTCGGGACGGAACTTCCCTCTTCAACTTCCTTTGCGGCATTTCTAAAGGCTTCGATGGGAAGTGGGTTTTCCCGATGTCTTTGTGTATATATGCGGAACCCTTGTGCGTCCAACGTGCCCCCATGCGCGTAAAACCAATCCCTTGACCGCTGGTTCCATTTCCGTACCTGCGGCTGGATCCCGTTCTTAATTAGGTCATTCTCCCATTTCTCCCACTTAGGTCCGCCGGCCTTGTAGCCTCCTCGCCCCATGGTATGGAAGTACATCTTATTAGCAGCATTTTTCTTGTTGGTGTCGACCTTGTCTTTGCCCTCTCCGATGTCTTGTACTTCACAAATGCCTCCCAGTGGTCTTTTATCTTCTCATAGGGGCCGTTGAAATGCGGAGTCTTCTTTTTCTTGACAAAGGAGTTGTCCAATTTCTTCTTGTAGTCGTTGAACTGCGTTGCCATCTTCTTAAGAGCCCACTTCTTGACTCTTCGTTGTATGCTATTCAGCTCGGGATCCTCGAGGTCCGGCCTTTTATTATCACTATCGAGTCGGCTGGCTCCGGAAATGTGAAATTTACCATGAGTTTCCTAAACATCATATTTTTGGATCTCGTATCGACGTAAGTAACTCCTTCGTCCTCCTTTGCAGGTTTCTTCCATTCTTGAGTGGTGATCGGGATGGTGTCCCTAACAATAACTCCACATTGACTTACAAACTTTTTTGCGTGATCCTTGGGAGAAATCGGTTCGCCGTCTATAGCGATTTCCGTGATGACGCACCTTTCATGCTCTTCCATCTTTACGGCCGCGCCTCGTTTAGTTACTGCCGGTAGAGTGTGTTGATTGAGAGGTCTAAAAGAAGAAACAACGTTAATATATGTATATGCACATATCTGTAGGCTTGGTTAATTAATATATATACCTCGGCGTGGTGAGCTTCTCCCTCGCAGTCGTCACCTTCTCCCTCACCGGAGTCATCTCCACGGTGGTCTTGCTTATCTTCCTCATCGGAGCCGTCTCCTCGGGTTCGCTCGTCTCCCTCGCCGGATTGGTTTAGGTAAAGAGAGGTGATATCGTCATCATCACGGATAATATCCTCGACGAGGTATTCTTGTTCTAGGTCTCTTTCCATAGTTTACGCAAAGACTTAAAAGTTATTCTAATGCTATAAACACAACGAAGCAAGATTCTGCAAAGACTTACAAGTTTCTACATAAACAAATAGTCTAACTAAAAATTACACCGAAAACTTCGAAAAAATTACATAAACAAATCTATTAGTAAACATAAACAAATCTATTAGTAAACGTAAAAAAATCTAAATTTTTCTAAAGTTAACTACTAAATTTTCTAAATTTAACTACTAAGTTTTTCTAAATTTAACTAATAAATTTTCTAAAATTTTCTAAAGTTAACTACTAAGTTAACTATTAAGTTTTTCTAAATTTTCTAAATTTTCTAATTTTTCTAAAGTTAACTACTAAGTTAACTACTAAATTTTCTAAATTTGCTAAATTTAACTACTAAATTTTCTAAATTTTTCTAAAGTTAACTACTAAGTTTTTCTAAATTTAACTACTAAAATTTCTAACTAATTAAAACAAAATAATTAAAAAAAAAACAAAAAAGGGGAAGAAGGGGCGGTCGGCAGGGGGCTCACCTCCGCGGTGGCGCGGGCGGCGGCCGTCGGCGGCGGCACGGGCGGGCGAGGCGCGGGCGGAGGCGGTCGGCGGCGGCACGGGCGAGCGAGGCGCGGGCGGAGGCGGTCGGCGGCGGCACGGGCGGGTGAGGCGCGGCGGGTGAGGCGCGGGCGGAGGCGGAGGCGGTGGCACGGGCGGAGGCGGTCGGCGGCGGCACGGGCGGAGGCGGTCGGAGGCGGTCGCGTGGAGGAGGCCGGCGCGCGCGGCCGGGCGAGCGCGGGCGGCGGCGGCGGTCAGCGGAGCGAGCACGCGAGGACGGCGCGCGCGGAGAGGAGGCGGCGGCGCGGGCTGCGGCGGCGCAGAGGAGGCGGTGGCGTGGGCTGCGGCGGCGCGGGTGGCGGCGGCGCGGGCGCGGTAGGCGGCCGGACGGCGGCGCAGCTCGAAAATCGGGCAGCCTGCCGGCGTATTTTTGCTCCTCGCGCGAATGAAATTGGGGAAGAAGATGGGCGCGCGCGGCAGTTTAGTAGTCGAGGCCTTTTGCACCGGTTCGTGGCTGGAACCGGTGCAAAGATCCTTTTGCACCGGTTCCGGCCACGAACCGGTGCAAAAGGTCCATTTTTCGCTGCATTTTGAATCTTTCCCGCCACGACGTCCCGTGTGATAGGTTCCCGCCACGACACCGCGCGTGATAGGTTCCCGCCACGCGATGACGCCGCGCGGGATATGTTCCCGCCACGACGCCGCGCGGGATATGTTCCCGCCACAACGCCGCGCGGGATTTTTCCCGCCAAGACGCCGCGCGGGAAATTTTCCCGCCACGACGCGCGGCGCGGAGATTTCCCGCCTAAACACCCTTTATAAATAGTACGCCCCCGTCTCTCCCATTTCACTCATCACCAAACCCTTGCCCATTGCACAATGCCCCCAAAGCCTCACCCGTCGCCGGTGGAAGTGGACCCGCAGCTCGCGGAGATAGAGGAGTGGGAGGAGCTGCTGCGGCAAGAGGCGGCAACCGAGGAGGGCAGCAGCGGATGAGGTGGACCCGCAGCTCGCGAGAGATAGAGGAGTGGGAGGAGGCGGCGCTAGCGGCTACCATAGAAGCATTTGAGAGGCAGAGTCTCCGGGAGCTGCATAAGCGGCCGCGTGTGACGGATCTGGATAGTGAGGAGATGCATAAGCGTCGTCGTGAGGAGGAGGCTGCGGCGGGAGGCGGCAGCCGAGGAGGGCGACGAGCGGATGCGCGGAAGAACTAGTAGAAGTTGTTATTTTAGTTTAAATTTAGTTAATGTTCAATTTCAATAAAGCAGTGTTGTCGTTGTTTTAGTTTAAGTTTAGTTAACGTATCTTGTTAAATTTCAATAAAGTCGTTGTCGTTTTATCCCGGTTAATGGCTGGAACCGGTGCTAAAGACACGGTTGATTAGTTTATATACCCCTTTTATCCCGATTCTTGGTTGGAACCGGTGCTAAAGACTACGGTTGATTAGTTTATATACCCCTTTTATCCCGGTTAATGGCTGGAACCGGTGCTAAAGACACGGTTGATTAGTTTATATACCCTTTTATCCCGGTTCTGCGTTGGAACCAGGTGCTAAAGATGGGGGGCTAAATACGGGGAGGCTTATCCGTTATTTGCCTTATACGGGGTGGTTTCATGCTGGGGAGGGGATTATGCGGAGGCACACACCGCTATATATAGCCCCCTCCGGGGAGAGTAGAGAGAACAAAGAGAGAAGATGCAACGACCAAGAAGGAAAGAGCCTCTCCGGCGAAGTTTCTCGAAGATGTCTTAGATGGCTGGCCGTCTTAGACATCTTCGGAAACTTCGCCTGAGAACTCTTCCCGCAAGCTGCTAGTATACACCCAACAAACGAGTATCTCGGGGTAAGGAGGGAGAGCATTGAGAGCTTCCGGGGAGCTGGTATATAACCCGACGACGGCGACCTCGAAGGAAAGAGCCTCTCCGGCGGAGTTTCTCGAAGATGTCTTAGATGGACGGCCGTCTTAGACATCTTCGGAAGCTCCGCCGAGTAACTCTTCCCGCAAGTCCCGCTCGGAAGCTGCTAGTATACACCCAACAACCGGTAGGTGAGGATAAATTTCCAAACATGTGTATCTAGGAAAATAATAAACTTGGATAATCGCATTTAGTTCAAACGACCAATGTTACTCGATACATATCACAACAAACGCTTCACAATATGAGCTCAAGGTACGGGATAATAATTAATACATTATGATCGCTTCGACCAGTAACCATGGAGTATCTTCGGCATTTAACGC
Organism: Lolium rigidum; assembly: GCF_022539505.1. Taxonomy (NCBI): domain Eukaryota; kingdom Viridiplantae; phylum Streptophyta; class Magnoliopsida; order Poales; family Poaceae; genus Lolium; species Lolium rigidum. Next base: position 139,246,129 of record NC_061511.1, read on the forward strand.
GATGGTTGGATCAATGTTCACTTTGAAGGGCGGAATTTCAGCAAACTTATTATAATCTTCGACATGTTTGTCTTGTCCTCGACTCCCACGATGGTTCTTTTCCTCGAAAGAACTATGTGACGCTTTGGCTCATCGGATGAGCTCGTTTCCTTATGTTTTCTTTTCTTCGGTCTAGAGGACATGTCCTTCACATAGAAAACACTGAGCCACATCATTGGCTAGGACGAATGGTTCGTCTCGTAACCAAGATTGTTGAGATCCACTTGTTGTCATTCCGTACAAGCTGGTCTACCTTTACCCCTTTTCCATCCAGCTTGAACCATTTACACCGAAATAAAGGGACCTTAAAAGAAGGTCCATAGTCAAGTTCCCATATCTCCTCTATGTAACCATAATATGTGTCCTTTTTACCACTTGCTAGTGTTTGTTGCATCAATGCGGACACCATTTGTTTTGGTTGGTGCTCTTTTTATCTTGGGCGAACGTGTAGAAGGTATTTCCATTTATCTCGTACCCCTTGAAAGTCACTATAGTCGAAGATGGTGACCCAGCCAACATGTACAACTGATCTACAATATTGTTGTTATTAATGAGATGTTCACGGAGCCAACCGTCGAATGTCCGCATATGTTTATGCGTAATCCGAGTCTTCGGACGCCCCGGATGTTACGAGCGCACAATATTCTTGTGATCGGTGATATACGGGGCCACCAAGGTGGAACTTTGTAGAACGTGTAGTGTGCTTGAGTGAAAGAAATGCCGTCCCTACATATCATTGATTTCCTTCCTAGCGTGCCTTTTCCACTTAGTCGCCCCTCATGTCGCGATTCGGGAACACCAATCGACTTAAGGTCGGGAATGAAGTCAACGCAGAACTCGATGACCTCCTCTGTTCCATAGCCCTTGGAGATGCTTCCTTCGGCCTAGCACGGTTATGAACATATTTCTTTAAGACCCCCATGAACCTCTCGAAGGGGAACATATTGTGTAGAAAGACAGGGACCGAGGATGGCAATCTCTTCGACAAGGTGAACCAGGAGATGTGTCATAATATTGAAGAAAGATGGTGGAAACACCAACTCAAAGCTAACAAGACATTGCACCACATCCTTCCGTAACCTTGGAAGACTAGCTGGATCGATTACCTTACGAGATATCGCATTAAGGAATGCACATAGCTTCACAATGGGTATTCGAACATTTTTCGGCGAAGCCCCTCGGTGCAACCGGAAGCAAGCTGCGTCATAATAATGTGGCGGTCATGCGACTTCGGGTTCTAGAATGTTTTCTTCTCCATATTTATAATTCCCTTTATATTGGAGGAGAAGCCGGACGGGACCTTGATACTGTAAAGGACTTCAAAAAAGATATCCTTCTCTGCTTTGGTAAGAGCGTAGGTCGGCGGGACTTAAGCGACTCCACTGTATCCTTGTAATCCTGTTCTTGCTTGTCTTTTGGGACTTTCATACGATACTCGGTCCTCCCGTGCTACGGTGTATCTTTTGTCTTCCCATACACGCCTAAGAAACCTAGCGAGGTTCACGCAAAGATTCTTCGTCACGTGCATCACGTCGATTGAAGAGCGGACCTCTAGGACTTTCCAATAGGGTAGATCCCAAAATATAGATTTTTCTTCCACATGGGTGCGTGTCCGGTAACGTCGTCATTCGGAACAGATTGGCCGCCGAGGACCCTTTCCAAAGATTACTTTTAGGTCCTTGACCATATCAAGTAAAGCATCACCGGTACGGAGTTCGGGCTTCACCGGCGATCTGCCTCACCTCCGAAATGATTGCCTTTCTTTACGACGGGGTGACTCTTTGGAAGAAATCGACGATGCCCCGAGTACACAACCTTCTTACATTTATGCAAATAGGCACCTTCGGTCTCATCTAAACGAGTGCGTGCATGCATTGTATCCCTTGTTTGTACGTCACGAAAGGTTACTAAGAGCGAGGCCAATCATTGATGGTCACGAAAAGCAACGCTCGTAGGTTAAATGACTCTTGTTTGTACTCATCCCATGCATGTACACCTGGTTTGCTCCACAAGCTGTAAGAGTTCTTCAAATAATGGCTGTAGGTACACATCAATGTCGTTGCCGGGTTGCTTTGGGCCTTGGATGAGCAACGGCATCATAATGAACTTCCGCTTCATGCACAACCAAGGCGGAAGGTTATAGATACATAGAGTTACGGGCCAAGTGCTATGACTGCAGCTCTTGCTCCCCAAAAGGATTCATTCCATACGTACTTAGGCCAAACCTTAAGTTCCTCGCGTCATCCTGCAAAATCCGGGAACTCTCTATCGATTGTCCTCCACTGCGACCCATCGGCGGGGTGTCTCGAGCATCTCGTCTTTCTTACGGTCTTCTTTGTGCCATCGCAACAACCTGGCATGCTCTTTATTTCCGAACGGACGTTTCAACCGTGGTATTATAGGAGCATACCACATAACCTTGGCGGAACCCTCTTCCTAGGGGGCTCGCCCTCAACATCACCAGGGTCATCTCGCTCCGATCTTATACCGAAGTGCGGTGCATACCGGACATTTTTCCAAATTTTCATACTCAGCGCGGTAGAGGATGCGAGTCATTAATGCATGCATGTATCTTCAGCACCTCTAATCCTAGAGGGCGAGAGAACCTTCTTTGCTTCGTACATACTTGTCGGGCAATTCGTTATTCTTTGGAAACCTCCTCTTCATTATTTTCGGTAACTTCTCAAATGGCTTGTCACATATACCAGCCTCGCCTTCCATTGCGAGCAACTCCAGGGTGGCACCGAGCTTTGTGTTGCCATCTTCGCAATTTGGGTATAACTTCTTTTTGTGATCATCTAACATGCCCTTTAACTTTCGCTTCTCGTTTTTCGTTTCTGCATCTCTGTGTGCGTCGGCGATGGCCCGACGAAGATCATCATCAACGGGCTCATCTGATGCCTCTTCATCTTGATCACCTCCTCCTGCATCTTCATCTTCATCATGCCCTGTTGCGGTATCACCGTAGTTAGGGTACATATCATCATCCTCTTCTTCTTCTTCGTCGTCTTCCATCATAACCCCTCTTTCTCCATGCTTGGTCCAACAATTATAGCTGGGCATGAAACCTTTCCAAAGCAGGTGTGAGTGAATGACTTGCCATTCAGGGTATTGCTTCAAGTTATGGCAATCAACACATGGACAACACATAAAACCATCCGTCTGTGGGTTTTCCCGAGCCACACGGATAAATTCTTCCGAGCCCGATCTGAACTCGGGTAGACGTCGATCAACGTACATCCATTGCCGCCGGTTCATCTACATCAAATAATTAATTAAGTTTATCAATAAACAATTACAAAACATCATAATATTTATAAATAGTGGAAATTAGCACCGTACAAATGAAAGGGTTAAGTTGTTGCTTAAACCTTGATCGAGGAGGAAAGAAAGAGGAGAAAGCTTAAGTGTCGCTCCGGCACCTCATCTCATTTTTGTTGGGTGTAAAATCAAGCGGCATCACTCTCTCACACATTTCATCGAGCACCTTATGTGCATGCCAAAGAGAAGCAACTTAGCACTCAACACACACACCTTCTCCTAGCAAAAATGAAGTGAGTGGGCTGTTTGGCGGTGTAGCTGAGCTGAAATAGGGTTGGGGACCTTTAGCACCGGTTCGTGTTACGAACCGGTGCAAAAGATAGATCATTTGCACCGGTTCGTAACACGAACCGGTGCTAAAGTTCCTCGGCTGACACGTGCTGGCGACGAACCTTTTGCACCGGTTTGTGTTACGAACCGGTGCAAAGATAGATCATTTGCACCGGTTCGTAACACGAACCGGTGCAAAAGGTCCCTCGGCCGGCTGCTCCCCACGAACCGGTGCTAATGACCCCTTTTAGCACCGGTTCGTGCTAAATCCGGTGCAAATGACATTTGAGGCAAAAAACCAAAGCCCTTGTTTCTACTAGTGTAACCACGGGTAAGCGGACGAATGTGACCAAATTTGGGTGTGACGACCTCAAACACGAGCACGCGAGGGATCATGGACTTGCCGACACGGCCGCTTCCTCCTCTCATGCCATCTGCACTAAGCTACGTACGTACGTGTCTCCTCGTCCTGTCGTCCACCGCCCACATTGTCAAGCTGCGTGACACATACGGCTTGCATTGTCAAACCCCCGTGGACCGGCCAGGTGCGGCTACCTTCACGAGCTCTCGATGGCTGCCGCACCGGGCAGGGCACGGCATGATCGGCATCCACCGTCACAGACGCCACATCATACAACCTCCAGCTGCGTCTCCCGATTTCTGGTAAGCCCTTCTCCCGGCCTCACGCTAATGTGCAGCGCTCCGCTCGCTCGTCACCGTCCGTGCCTCTGCCGTGACGCCGCACGCGCCCAACGATAGAGAGGTTTGGGGTGGGGCTTGTCATCTATCGCCTTCATTTTTTTCGATAAAGGGAATATATTAATATCAAGAAAATACCAATTACATCCAGAGCTTCTGCAACAATACACCACCCTAATAGCACTACGAATGCACATAGCCACAGGGGCGGAGGCAGGAGGGCGAGCAGGGGCTAGACCCCCTAATGGTTCACCCCCCTCAACATCCTACACCAGCTGTTAGTACTGATATATACTGTATATGCGCTAATGGCCGGAGCTAATTGCTTACTAGTTAGCCCAGATTTCGGACCTATGTCTAGCTAATTAGAGGCCCAACAGTCCATCTGCCAAGACCAGCGTGGCCTGGTCTTGTTTCTCCATACCTACCCTATCCATCGGGCGAGTCAAAGACCCGATCGATTATTGATCGCTGCTAGCCTGGATACATGTTGCTCTATGTTCCGCCTCCGCCGCCGCTATCTAGTGGTTAGACTAGAATATGCCGCCGGTGCCTTGCCGTGCCCGACTGCCCGCGCTCCGTCCGGCTGGCCGCCGCAGTGTGCTGGTTTGTGCTATCATAGTATAAAAGCCCGTCCTTCTGAATTTCTGATCATCACGTAAGTTTCTTTTTTTTGCCAATGGTTAAGATTTGTGTTCTATACGATTGCAACATGTCCCTCTTTGTTAATTAACACACTTGCAGATAAATGATTAATGAATTATGCTAGTTAGATATCTATTTCTTTTAATTTTGTTATCGCTCCCTTAATCCAAGATCTTAGAAAGAAAGAAGATCCAAATAGGACTATTGAAAAATAAGGTGGTAGATTTATAAAAGAATCCAACCAAAATCACATAATTAATTATCCATATCGACAACAACAACTAAAAAATCTTCGCTCCGCATCTGGTTACCTCTTATAGGATTACAAACATTTTCTACGACACTAACAATTTTATAGTTAGATTTAAGTATGTAAACATGTCTTCCCTTTTGTGATCGAGAGTAGCAATTGGAAATTATTAACATATTCGACGAGACTACCACATTTTTTTTATCTTTTGTGATGATCTTCTTTCTCGCCCCCCCCCCCTATACTCAAATCCTGGCTCCGCCCCTGCATAGCCAAAAAACATCTATCGCCTTCATGACCTAGGAACCGGGTTCTCGCATGGGCCGATTCTAATATTATTTCTTGCAACGCTACTGAGCTCCGGTAATAACTATATGTGGCTCGCGCTCCACTTGCAGTTTTCGCATATAATTGATAGATATTTGCTTTTCCGTATGGCTCAAAATACAACATATTTTCTCCAAAATTCTATCGTACCTTAGAAATGTTTATATATATGTGTCTATTTAATATATTTTTAAAAAATTAAAAATACAATTTTTAAAACTCAAGAGCGCTGATGCTTATGTGCCAAAAACACATTCCACGAGAAGAGCTGAAGAGTCCTCACCGTGGCTTGCATAGTTGCATAGGGGTACGGAACTACGGACGTGGCCACGTGGGTGGTGTAATACATGGTACCAGTCTCATACGAGGGTATTACATAGTCTAACATCTACCAGTTTACTGGATACTCAAAAATAGAATTTTCCTCCAGCTTCGATCGTTCATTGTAGAAAGGCTGGCATCAAACATGAATAGTGCATGTTTGGCACAGCGCAGTTTTTTAAAGAGCGCTTCGGGCGTTTTTATTCTCGTAGCCCATAGAAAACTTCTTTTTAACATCTACATGAGTGACGTAGAGAGATGTCATCTGATTCTTTTACAAAATTGTAAAACAATTTTAAAACATAATTAAAACATAACTGAAATACTAATATTTTTGTGAAATAAATCGGAGTGACATCAGTAGTGATGTCATCAGTTTCACTTTTTGTCACAATGTTTCATAATATTTTTTATGTATCACTTTAGTTTTATGAAAGTTTCACTTATGTTTCAATTATTAAGTAACAGTAAAACAGAACCACCAAGGACTAACCACAGCGATTAGACCATGTCAGCCATTCGATTCTTACCTGAACTTCACGAGATCGTTTGGTCCTGCCAAACCTTTTCACCGTCGCACCATCCGTAATTGTCGGCCCAACATTTTTGGGCTTCTACTCCACGGATCGACCTGGGAATCTTCTCCTGAAGTGGGCCAACATACAGCAAGCGGCGCTCCAGGCCCTTGTAAGAAAGGAAACCCCCGATCTAGGCAACGCTCCCGCAGAACGCCCGGCGACCTCGTCGTCTTCCCGGCCCCTGCCCCCTTCGTGAACGTGCACGGGGTTGCGACCTCGCCGCTTCCTCTCCCGGTCTCCTCAACAACCTTCCCCAAACCCTCTTCAGGTGGCCCAGAGCTTGGCAGGCGCTATTGTTTAGGCGGAACCACCATCGCGGCGACTCCCACGACGCCGCTCTCACGCGCTCCTCGTCCGCGACCTCGCACTCTCTCTCGCCGTCGAGCAGGGTCTCTCCTCCATCGGCCGTCCCATGGTAATTACCAATCACCTATTGTTCATTGCTCCTCTCGCTCTTCCACTTGATATACATAGGAAATTTCATTTATCTGTATTTTCGTTGGCCGCTCGAGATTAGAAAGTTTGCACTATCTCCACTCATTCGTTCTTGATTTCCTCTATGAACGTGGTAATCCTGTCGTAGGGAAGGAATGGAAAAAAATTAATTGATCTACAGATGGACATTACATTTGCTGTTTTTGATGGCAGATTAATTGATTTTGGATGTGAGGTACTGCCTGTAGTTGTTCACCGGCGTGTTGCTACCTCGTTAAAATTCAGTGTTAACATATTCTGGAGTCTAGATCTTATATGATGAGATGCATTTTTTTGGAGGAACAACAAAGAAAGTTGAGGTATGTCCTGTGACGCTGGGGATATTGTTTGATGTTCAGCATGAGGTTCTAAATAGCTTGACCTTTCAACCTTGTGCAGGGTTATATACTTATATTTGGTTCTGGCAATAGATCGCTTATGTAAAACTGTATATCACAACTGAATAACTAGCAAAGGAATGATGCAAGAGGAGATGAGCTTGTGACGCATCTGTTTTTTGCTATCAGGTTGGGGTCATATGATATTTTCGTGCTGCTCCAATTTTTACTGAAATAAATTAGTGCTGGATTGAAGTAGAAGTTCAGTTTAAGTTCAGTTGATTAAAAGAAAAGAGATAGATGTAGGAGTATGTTTTATCACTAAAGAGACGACCACGGTAGTTTCTCATACAACGTCTTTTCAGTTTTCACGCACACCATATTGAAGAATAAATTGGATAAATTTACGCA
>NC_061511.1:139253901-139286732 GCF_022539505.1 Lolium rigidum
GTTTTTTGCCCCGTATGTCATTTGCACCGGATTTCCAGTGTACCTAACCGGTGCTAAAAGGGGTCGGTTAGCACCCCCCGTTCGTGGGGAGCAGCCGGGCCGAGGGATCTTTTGGCACCGGCCCGTGTTACGAACCGTGTGCAAATGACGGTCTTTTGCACCGGTTCGTAACACAAACCGGTGCAAAAGGTTCGTGGCCAGTGCACGTTGTCAGCTCCGAGGAATTTTAGCACCGGTTCGTGTTACGAACCTGAGTGCAAATGATCTCAGTTTTGCACCGGCTCCGTAACACGAACCGGTGCTAAAGGTCCCCAGCCCTGCCTCTAGCTCAGCCCACACCGCCAAACAGACCCGACTCACTTCATTTTTGCTAGGAGAAGGTGTGTGTGTTGAGTGCTAAGTTGCTTCTCTTTGGCATGCACATAAGGAGCTCGATGAAATGTGTGAGAGAGTGATGCCGCTTGATTTTACACCCAACAAAAATGAGATGAGGTGCCGGAGCGACACTTAAGCTTTCTCCTCTTTCTTTCCTCCTCGATCAAGGTTTAAGCAACAACTTAACCCTTTCATTTGTACGTGCCTAACTTCCACTATTTATAAATATTATGATGTTTTGTAATTGTTTATTGATAAACTTAATTAATTATTTGATGTAGATGAACCGGCGGCAATGGATGTACGTTGACCGACGTCTACCCGAGTTCGAATCCGGGCCTGGAAGAATTTATCCGTGTGGCTCGTGAAAACCCACAGTATGGATGGTTTCATGTGTTGTCCATGTGTTGATTGCCATAACTTGAAGCAATACCCCGAATGGCAAGTCATTCACTCACACCTCGCTTTGGAAAGGTTTCATGCCCAGCTATAATTGTTGGACCAAGCATGGAGAAAGAGGGGTTATGATGGAAGACGACGAAGAAGAAGAAGAGGATGATGATATGTACACCTAACTACGGTGATACCGCAACAGGGCATGATGAAGATGAAGATGCAGGAGGAGGTGATCAAGATGAAGAGGCATCGGATGAGCCCGTTGATGATGATCTTCGTCGGGCCATCGCCGACGCACACGAGAGATGCAGTAAACGAAAAACGAGAAGCTGAAAAGTTAAAGGGCATGTTAGATGATCACAAAAGAAGTTATACCCAAATTGCGAAGATGGCAACACAAAGCTCGGTGCCACCCCGGAGTTGCTTGCAATGGAAGGCAGAAGGCTGGTATATGTGACAAGCCATTTGAGAAGTTACCGAAAATAATGAAGAGGAGGTTTCCAAAGAATAACGAATTGCCCGACAGTAGTACGAAGCAAAGAAGGTTCTCTGCCCTCTAGGATTAGAGGTGCCGAAGATACATGCATGCATTAATGACCGCATCCTCTACACGCGCTGAGTATGAAAATTTGGAAAAATGTCCAGTATGCACCGCACTTCGGTATAAGATCGGCGAGATGACCCCGGTGATGTTGAGGGCGAGCCCCCTAGGAAGAGGGTTCCCGCAAGGTTATGTGGTATGCTCCTATAATACCACGGTTGAAACGTCTGTTCAGTAAATAAAGAGCATGCCAGGTTGTTGCGATGGCACAAAGAAGACCGTAAGAAAGACGAGATGTCTGAGACACCCCGCTGATGGGTCGCAGTGGAGGACAATCGATAGAGAGTTCCCGGATTTTGCGAGATGACGCGAGGAACTTAAGGTTTGGCCTAAGTACAGATGGAATGAATCCTTTTGGGAGCAACGAGCTGCAGGTCATAGCACTTGGCCTGTAACTCTATGTATCTATAACCTTCCGCCTTGGTTGTGCATGAAGCGGAAGTTCATTATGATGCCGGTGCTCATCCAAGGCCCAAAGCAACCCGGCAACGACATTGATGTGTACCTACAGACCATTATTTGAAGAACTCTTACGAGTTGTGGAGCAAACCAGGTGTACATGCATGGGATGAGTACAAACGAGGAGTCATTTAACCTACGAGCGTTGCTTTTCGTGACCATCAATGATTGGCCTGCTCTTAGTAACCTTTCGGGACAGACAAACAAGGGATACAATGCATGCACGCACCTGTTTAGATGAGACCGAAGGTGCCTATTTGCATAAATGTAAGAAGGTTGTGTACCCGGGGCATCGTCGATTTCTTCCAAAGAGTCACCCCGTCGGAAAGAAAGGCAATCATTTCGGAGGTGAGTGCAGATCGCTGGTGAAGCCCGAACTCCGTACCGGTGATGCTTTACTTGATATGGTCAAGGACCTAAAAGTAATCTTTGGAAAGGGTCCCTGCGGCCAATACTGTTCCGAATGACGACGTTACCGGACACGCACCCATGTGGAAGAAAAAATCTATATTTTGGGATCTACCCTATTGGAAAGTCCTAGAGGTCCGCTCTTCAATCGACGTGATGCACGTGACGAAGAATCTTTGCGTGAACCCGCTAGGTTTCTTAGGCGTGTATGGGAAGACAAAAGATACACCAGAAGCACGGGAGGACCCGATATCGTATGAAAGTCCCAAAAGACAAGCAAGAACAGGATTACAAGGATACAGGGAGTCGCTTAAGTCCCCGCATCTACGCTCTTACCAAAGCAGAGAAGGATATCTTTTTTGAAGTCCTTTACGGCATCAAGGTCCCGTCCGGCTTCTCCTCCAATATAAAGGGAATTATAAATATGGAGAAGAAAACATTCCGTAACCTGAAGTCGCATGACTGCCACATTATTATGACGCTGATTGCTTCGGCTGCACCGAGGGGGCTTCGCTGGAAAATGTTCGAATACCCATTGTGAAGCTATGTGCATTCCTTAATGCGATATCTCGTAAGGTAATCGATCCAGCCTAGTCTTCCAAGGTTACGTGAAGGATGTGGTGCAATGTCTTGTTAGCTTTGAGTTGGTGTTTCCACCATCTTTCTTCAATATTATGACACATCTCCTGGTTCACCTTGTCGAAGAGATTGCCATCCTCGGTCCCGTCTTTCTACACAATATGTTCCCCTTCGAGAGGTTCATGGGGGTCTTAAAGAAATATGTTCATAACCGTGCTAGGCAGAAGGAAGCATCTCCAAGGGCTATGGAACAGAGGAGGTCATCGAGTTCTGCGTTGACTTCATTCCTGACCTTAAGTCGATTGGTGTTCCTGAATCGCGACATGAGGGGCGACTAAGTGGAAAAGGCACGCTAGGAAGGAAATCAATGATATGTAGGGACGGCATTTCTTTCACTCAAGCACACTACACAGTTCTACAAAGTTCCACCTTGGTGGCCCCGTATATCACTGATCACAAGAATATTGTGCGCTCAGAACATCTGGGGCAGCTCGAAGACTGGATTACGCATAAACATATGCGGACATTCGGCGGTTGGCTCCGTGAACATCTCATTAATAACAACAATATTGTAGATCGGTTGTACATGTTGGCTGGGTCACCATCTTCGACTATAGTGACTTTCAAGGGGTACGAGATAAATGGAAATACCTTCTACACGTTCGCCCAAGATAAAAGAGCACCAACCAAAACAGTGGTGTCCGCATTGATGCAACAAACACTAGCAAAGTGGTAAAAAGGACACATATTATGGTTACATAGAGGAGATATGGGAACTTGACTATGGACCTTCTTTTAAGGTCCCTTTATTTCGGTGTAAATGGTTCAAGCTGGATGGAAAAGGGGTAAAGGTAGACCAGCTTGTACGGAATGACAACAAGTGGATCTCAACAATCTTGGTTACAGAGACGAACCATTCGTCCTAGCCAATGATGTGGCTCAGGTTTTCTATGTGAAGGACATGTCCTCTAGACCGAAGAAAAGAAAACATAAGGAAACGAGCTCATCCGATGAGCCAAAGCGTCACATAGTTCTTTCAGGGAAAAGAACCATCGTGGGAGTCGAGGACAAGACAAACATGTCAGAAGATTATAATAAGTTTGCTGAAATTCCGCCCTTCAAAGTGAACATTGATCCAACCATCGCGTTAAATGCTGAAGATACTCCATGGTTACGGTCGAAGCGATCATAATGTATTAATTATTATCCTGTACCTTGAGCTCATATTGTGAAGCGTTTGTTGTGATATGTATCAGTAACATTGGTCGTTTGAACTAAATGCGATTATCCAAGTTTATTATTTTCCTAGATACACATGTTTGGAAATTTATCCTCACCTACTGGTTGTTGGGTGTATACTAGCAGCTTCCGAGCGGGACTTGCGGGAAGAGTTACTCGGGCGGAGCTTCCGAAGATGTCTAAGACGGCCGTCCATCTAAGACATCTTCGAGAAACTCCGCCGGGAGAGGCTCTTTCCTTCGAGGTCGCCGTCGTCGGGTTATATACCAGCTCCCTGGAAGCTCTCAATGCTCTCCCCTCCTTACCCTGAGATACTGTTTGTTGGGTGTATACTAGCAGCTTGCGGGAAGAGTTCTCGGGCGAAGTTTCCGAAGATGTCTAAGACGGCCAGCCATCTAAGACATCTTCGAGAAACTTCGCCGGAGAGGCTCTTTCCTTCTTGGTCGTTGCATCTTCTCTCTTTGTTCTCTCTACTCTCCCGGAGGGGCTATATATAGCGGTGTGTGCCTCCGTATAATCCCCCCCCCGGATGAAACCACCCCAGTATAAGGCAAATAACAGATAAGCCTCCCCAGCATTTAGCCCCCATCTTTTAGCACCGGTTCCAGCCACGATACTCAGGGATAAAAGGGGTATATAAACTAATCAACCGTGTCTTTAGCACCGGTTCCAGCCGATTAACCTAGGGATAAAAGGGGTATATAAACTAATCAACCGTGTCTTTAGCACCGGTTCCAGCTCAAGAACCGGGATAAAAGGGGTATATAAACTAATCAACCGTGTCTTTAGCACCGGTTCCAGCCATTAACCGGGATAAAAACGACAACGACTTTATTGAAATTTAACAAGATACGTTAACTAAACTTAAACTAAAACAACGACAACACTCGCTTTATTGAAATTGAACATTAACTAAATTTAAACTAAAATAACAACTTCTACTAGTTCTTCCGCGCATCCGCTGCTGCCCTCCCGGCTGCCGCCTCTGCCGCAGCTCTCCTCCTCACGACGACGCTTATGCATCTCCTCACCTATCCGAGATCCGTCACACGCGGCCGCTTATGCAGCTCCTGGAGACTCTGCCTCTCAAATGCTTCTATGGTAGCCGCTAGCGCCGCCTCCTCCCACTCCTCTATCTCCGCGAGCTGCGGGTCCACCTCATCCGCTGCTGCCCTCCTGGTTGCCGCCTCTTGCCGCAGCAGCTCCTCCCACTCCTCTATCTCCGCGAGCTGCGGGTCCACTTCCACCGGCGACGGGTGAGGCTTTGGGGGCATTGTGCAATGGGCAAGGGTTTGGTGATGAGTGAAATGGGAGAGACGGGGGCGTACTATTTATAAAGGGTGTTTAGGCGGGAAATCTCCGCGCTGCGCGTCGTGGCGGGAAAATTCCCGCGCGGCGTCTTGGCGGGAAAAATCCCGCGCGGCGTTGTGGCGGGAACATATCCCGCGCGGCGTCGTGGCGGGAACATATCCCGCGCGGCGTCATCGCGTGGCGGGAACCTATCACGCGCGGTGTCGTGGCGGGAACCTATCACACGGGACGTCGTGGCGGGAAAGATTCAAAATGCAGCGAAAAATGGACCTTTTGCACCGGTTCGTGGCTGGAACCGGTGCAAAGGGTCTTTGCACCGGTTCCAGCCACGAACCGGTGCAAAGGCCTCGACTACTAAACTGCCGCGCGCGCCCATCTTCTTCCCCAATTTCATTCGCGCGAGGAGCAAAAATACGCCGGCAGGCTGCCCGATTTTCGAGCTGCGCCGCCGTCCGGCCGCCTACCGCGCCCGCGCCGCCGCCACCCGCGCCGCCGCAGCCCACGCCACCGCCTCCTCTGCGCCGCCGCAGCCCGCGCCGTCGCCTCCTCTCCGCCGCGCGCCCGTCCCCGCGTGCTCGCTCCGCTAACCGCCGCCGCCGCCCGCGCTCGCCCGGCCGCGCGCGCTCGGCCTCCTCCACGCGACCGCCTCCGACCGCCTCCGCCCGTGCCGCCGCCAGCCGCCTCCGCCCGTGCCACCGCCTCCGCCTCCGCCCGCGCCTCACCCGCCCGCGCCTCACCCGCCCGTGCCGCCGCCGACCGCCTCCGCCCGCGCCTCGCCCGCCCGGTGCCGCCGCCGACCGCCTCCGCCCGCGCCTCGCCCGCCCGTGCCGCCGCCGACGGCCGCCGCCCGCGCCACCGCGGAGGTGAGCCCCTGCCGACCGCCCCTTCTTCCCCTTTTTTTTTTTTTTTAATTATTTTGTTTTAATTAGTTAGAAATTTTAGTAGTTAAATTTAGAAAAACTTAGTAGTTAACTTTAGAAAAATTTAGAAAATTTAGTAGTTAAATTTAGCAAATTTAGAAAATTTAGTAGTTAACTTAGTAGTTAACTTTAGAAAAATTAGAAAATTTAGAAAATTTAGAAAAACTTAATAGTTAACTTAGTAGTTAACTTTAGAAAATTTTAGAAAATTTATTAGTTAAATTTAGAAAAACTTAGTAGTTAAATTTAGAAAATTTAGTAGTTAACTTTAGAAAAATTTAGATTTTTTTACGTTTACTAATAGATTTGTTTATGTTTACTAATAGATTTGTTTATGTAATTTTTTCGAAGTTTTCGGTGTAATTTTTAGTTAGACTATTTGTTTATGTAGAAACTTGTAAGTCTTTGCAGAATCTTGCTTCGTTGTGTTTATAGCATTAGAATAACTTTTAAGTCTTTGCGAAACTATGGAAAGAGACCTAGAACAAGAATACCTCGTCGAGGATATTATCCGTGATGATGACGATATCACCTCTCTTTACCTAAACCAATCCGGCGAGGGAGACGAGCGAACCCGAGGAGACGGCTCCGATGAGGAAGATAAGCAAGACCACCGTGGAGACGACTCCGGTGAGGGAGAAGGTGACGACTAGCGAGGGAGAAGCTCACCACGCCGAGGTATATATATTAATTAACCAAGCCTACAGATATGTGCATATACATATATTAACGTTGTTTCTTCTTTTAGACCTCTCAATCAACACACTCTACTGGCAGAACTAAACGAGGCGCGGCCAGAAAGATGGAAGAGCATGAAAGGTGCGTCATCACGGAAATCGCTATAGACGGCGAACCGATTTCTCCCAAGGATCACGCAAAAAATTTGTAAGTCAATGTGGAGTTATTGTTAGGGACACCATCCCGATCACCACTCAAGAATGGAAGAAACCTGCAAAGGAGGACGAAGGAGTTACTTACGTCGATACGAGATCCAAAAATATGATGTTTAGGAAACTCATGGTAAATTTCACATTTCCGGAGCCAGCTGACTCTGATAGTGATAATAAAAGGCCGGACCTCGAGGATCCCGAGCTGAATAGCATACAACGAAGAGTCAAGAAGTGGGCTCTTAAGAAGATGGCAACGCAGTTCAACGACTACAAGAAGAAATTGGACAACTCCTTTGTCAAGAAAAAGAAGACTCCAGATTTCAACGGCCCCTATGAGAAGATAAAAGACCACCGGGAGGCATTTGTGAAGTACAAGACATCGGAGAGGGCAAAGACAAGGTCGAGACACCAACAAGAAAAATGCTGCTAATAAGATGTACTTCCATACCATGGGGCGAGGAGGCTACAAGGCTGGCAGACCTAAGTGGGAGAAATGGGAGAATGACCTAATTAAGAACGGGATCCCGACGGAGGTACGGAAATGGAACCAGCGGTCAAGGGATTGGTTTTACGCGCATGGGGGCACGTTGGACGCACAAGGGTTCCGCATATATACACAAAGACATCGGGAAAACCCACTTCCCATCGAAGCCTTTAGAAATGCTTGCAAAGGAAGTTGAAGAGGGGAAGTTCCGTCCCGAAAGAGAGAAGGACCAGCTCACACGCGCCCTTGGGAATCCTGAACACCCAGGACGAACACGAACCATACCAGGTGGCAAGCCGTGGTGTATTGGGTTTCCTGCAGAAACGAAGAAATATCCCGATAGAAGCCGTCGGAGGCAAAAGGATGTGGTTCAAGAACGCGTTGCTAAGCTAGAGGAGCAAGTGAGGATGATAATGTCGAGGCTCGACCACAGCTCACCCAACCTCAACCTAATCCGCGGATAGAAGAAGTTGCATTCGATGCTACCGGCCGAGGATCTCAGCGGAAGAGCAGCGTGGCTTCCACGGAGCTGCCTCGGTGATGATGCGAGATGTGGATCCGCGATGGCTCCTCCTCCCCTGTGGATCCGCAGATGCCTTCTCGATCTCTACCCCGTGGACTTTATCACGTAGTCGACACCTTGTGAGCTACATTTCCAAACGATGGGCTACTTAACGCTCAAGGCGGCGATCGGCTATGTCTTACCGCCGGTACTCGATCAAAGATATCACTTCAAGCCGGTTCCACCTCGGATACGCCGTTGCCGGGGTGGATCAAGTTATGGATGGGTATGGGCCGCCGAGGCTTGACCACCCCGCCGGTGAAGGGGATTTGCTAGAGCTGGGAGAGGCCAAGAACACTACGGTTCTATGGCGAAAGGAATTCATTGTGATTCCGGGTTGGAAGGCGCCAACAAGGTCTCCACCGAGCCGGCATTCTCCACCGATGCAGCCGTCTCCAAGTGCGTGAGCCTTCCCCGCCGGCGCGTGAGCCATCTCCGCCGCCGCGTGAGCCTTCCCCGCCGGCGCGTGAGCCATCTCCGCCGCCGCGTGAGCCTTCTCCGCCGCCCAACTATAAGAGGAAAATTAGGCGGACCGCTACGACACAGCCTGAGTCGTAACAAATCACCGAAACACAAACAAGAGCCCCTCCCAAGAGTGCCTAAGGTTGCTCCCAAGAGACCTTATGACTATACAGATTGAGGAAAATGCCAAGATCGTAGGCGAACGAAGCACAAGCAACAAATGTTGAAACTTAAAAAGCCCCAGCTTGAGCCGGAGCCAGCTATATCTCCGGAAAAGAAGTTGAAACTGCTGAAGAACCTTCATCAACCTGAGCCAAGTCTTTCATCGAACTATGACCGGTCTACTCGCAAGTCAAATGTGTTAGCAAAAGAGCGGTGGCAAAAAGTAAGGTAGATGGGAAACCAGTTCCCCAGCTTGGAGCCCGAAAAACTCGTGCCCCCCGCTCCAAGTGTATCCCGATGTCCTAGCGTGCCTTGATCCAACGATGGTAAAACTATACAAAGATGAGGCAGATGCGGCCGGTATGAGTATTCCCCGAGTACTTAAGCCGCATCGAATTCATGGCCACGGACGATGTCCAATTAGCATACCATTACACATACGGGAACCTCTTGTCAGAGCTGCGGAGTTGCCTAATCTATCAACACAGCTGCGAAGACTACATAATTGGTACTTGGATGCATGTAAGGACGGCGTAAGCTGGATCATGGTGGCAATAAGAGATGAGCACTACGGGCGAACCGACGTGATGAACATCGAATTTTGTGAATTATTTCAGTTATTCAACCAAGACGCCCTCGACAAATCTCTCGCTGAGTGCATACTGTCTCGTAAGTATTATTTATGTAATTAAGTCTCTACCGCGACTCGTCCATTATTGCTAGCATATAACCATACTCTCACTGTATTATGCAGAATGAAGATTCGCGAATGCCGCAAGGGGCAAATCTATGATATTGGGTTCGTTGACCCATATACCGTGAATGGGTATACCGTCGACAACTCTCCCAAGGACACGGAGAATAACTTGGTATATGTCTTAAGGAAAAACTCATACAAAAGGGCAATACTATTTCCTTACAACTTCGCGTGAGTGTTACTGTCTTCACACATTAAATCTTTTTCGCTTACTCCATGTGTTAAGTGTAATTGATGAGTTATGCATATATATGTGTGTCCGCAGGTTTCACTATATCCCGCTAGTCATTGAACCCGACACCGGGATAGTAGAAGTCATGGACTCGAAGAGTAAACCCCTTGAGGCGTGGGGGACATGGCTGATATCCTCCTCAAGGCTTGGAAACGGTTCACCAACAAGTCTCCGGGTTTAAAGAATAAAGAACTTCGAATAAAACATGTACCGGTAAGTACTACTCGGCTAGGCCGCGCATCTCTTTGATTGTAGTTTCAATACCATTATTATCATCCTTGATTATATATATATTATTTTGATTGAACTTTGTTCTCGTAAAGTGCTTGAGGCAGGAGGACGGGAATAATTTATGCGGGTTCTACGTTTGCGAGTTCATCCGCCAGAATACCCACCATAAGAGGGACATTTTGGAACAACTTGATGTAAGTAATTAAACAACATTCGTGGCTTTATTTTATCGATCACCTTGTGTTTCATTCACATACACACATATATATATATACTGACCATCGTACCTTCTTCAAATTATTAGATCCAACGGTTGCGGAACGGTCTTCTAGCAACAGAGCGTGTACGAGCAATTCAAGAAGAACTGGCGGGGTTCTTACTTGAGCAAGTCATAGCTCCAGATGGAGAACACTATGTGGACAACCGCCAATATCAATGTTGATGTAGACATATATATATATATATGCATGAACGTGTGTCACTTTGATCGATATATGTAATACAATGGTTTCCTATATATATATATATGTGAATTGTCTGCATTAATATTATACCGTATTTCGAATGGGGCAGAGTCTCGCGCGCGGCAGTGTTTTAGTGCAATTCCCGCTCGCGGCAGTAGTCCGCCGCGGCAGGGAAGGGCACTAAAATGCTGCCGCGTGTCCAACCCTTTGCACCGGTTCGTATTACGAACCGGTGCAAAAGCTCCCCGCCGAGCGCCCCCACAGCCGGCCACGTGGAGACCTCTTTAGCACCGGTTCGTAGAGAACCGGTGCAAAGGCGCCTTGCACGGATGGTTTGCACCGGTTGGCCATCCGGTGCATATGGCCTTTAAAAACCGGTGCAAAAGAGCAGTTTTCCACTAGTGTTATGGCGCTAGCGCTAGGAAAAAGACGACGTAAAGTTAGCCCTGAAGGCCGGAACCAGCAGAGAGGTAGAGAACACGAAGTGGCGTGCAGCACGCGAAACTTTTGGAAGCCGGACGCACGCCGCCGCTCTGGTGACCGTCCAATCTCCCCGGGCCCGGGCTGCGAGGACGACGGCCAAGCTGCGCACGCACGCCCGTCCGTCACACTCTTGAAGGAACCCGACGTGCGTTTTCAGCTCTCGCCCTGAGAAAAAAGCCGCCGCGGCCATGCGACTAACGCACGTCTCCGTCTGCGCCGCCAGAGAGCAGGCCTGGCGTGCCACACGCCGACACCAGTGGCGTGCGCGTCGGTGGCGGCGAGCGCTCGCGGGGCGCTGCCTGGTGCGGGTGCTACTGGGAGAGGCATGCCAACCCGCCGCGCGCGTCGCGCCCGTTTGGTCTACTACTTGGCAAGCTGCCGTGCTGTGTGTGTGTGGATCAGCCTCTGCCACGCCCTTTGACAGATGCTGCGTCCGGTTTTTCTTAAGATGCCCATCTGACTGAAATTTCCTGATTCCTTCATTAAACTCTTCCACTTGAGGCCTAACTGCTCCTCTGTGGCTCTGTTCCTTTTCATGGCACTCGAAGATCCTATTGGAACATGTCTGACAAAAGCTTATACCCTGATAATGCCTTGTATGATAATAAGCCAGAGGTACTGATTCTGATCTATGCAATCTCATGAAAGGCGTCTTATTGTGGTACATTGCACGATAACCATTTTTTTTTGCTTGAAAATGTACAGCTGCTTTTTGATCTCTCCGGGCAAATTCCAATATGGGAGAGACGAGTGAGAAAATATTGGGTCTAGGTGGTGGCAAGTTGTCCCTATAATGGCCTGAATTTTATCATGCTCGACGACTTGCGTCAGCCTAGGCTGGCATTGAACGCTTGATCCGGCGCTTCGCCAACCAAGCCAAGGTGGAATCATGATTAGGATCTTCATGCGTGATCAGGCAGTAATTTCGTATAAATGCATTGTGATGTTTACTTTGAGGCCTACTAGCTGTTTGAGAAAATAATATTCCCATCAAAATGAACTTATAATCAAGCACCTTGTCAGAACATTGTAGAACTTGTGTTTTCCTTTTTCAAGTTCGCCACGTTCCTGATTGGAACACGCCGGCTATTGGAATTTTTTATTTCTCCAAGCAACAGGGACACTTTTTCTGTTTTGCTCTACGGATCCTTACGAAGCCATGCGCAAGTTTTTGAATGGTTTGTGTTGCTTTCAGCTCAAAAGGAATTGTTCGTTGATATGTTATTTTCTGCTGCGGGGCCTGTACAGTCAGCGACCAATCGTCCATGAGTACCATGTCATATGATACATCCGGAATGGGTGAGCTGCAAGGAATCGAGCTCGCCGGTAGAAGATTTGCAATAGATCGGGGCGGCGACGAAATCTCTTGCAAGTTGATTCCAGCGTCAACAAGGACCGGGGAGCAACGGTGAGTTGGGTGGGAGGGCGCCGCAGTGGTCGAGGTGGCGGCAGAGGGTTTTCGTGGTCACCGGAGGTGTCACCGGCGAGAATGGGGGAGAAAGTCGCCACAGGGTGTATTGTTGGCCTCTTTCTCTAGAGAGGCCAAGAGACCGAGGTCGACTATATTTAGGAGTCAGCGGAGGTGAGAAGTAAAAGTTTTACCCTGCTAAAAGTTTTAAGAGTTTGGCTAGATCCACAATACATAAGTAAAATCAAATCTTTTACTTCTCCGACCGGTTTTAGGAATCGGCTAGAGATGGCCTTATACAACATGTTGGCATAAGCAAGAGCATGATCCGGGAAGAATGTGCCACGGGCAAACTGCGATCATCGTCATCAATCACTACTCGATCATTTGGCTGGAAACACCGAGGAGCTTGGCACATATCGCCTCTGTGTCAACCAGCCGTGATAGCCCCAAAATTGGGAGACCCGGAGGCACGCCGCTCAAACATGGTCGTCTCCATGTGTGTTTTGACCACTCCTAGTCTTTGACCGGTTCTCTCTTATCTTCTCTCTAATCTTCTTGGTTTAAGTCTAAAACTACCATGTGATTCAGTCCTCCTCCTCTCACCCGCGAGTCACTCAGCATTGCGCCCGGCGGTGACAAGGATGACCTCCTCTTCCCCTCTCATTAGGCCATCTCTACCCCCTCCCCTCACCTGCTGCCCCTACGTAAAGCCCGCGTGGTGCCGCCGGCGGCTGTCATCTACCCGCGCAAGGTGAGGGTCTCACGAGGCGGCCCTTCCTCGCGGCGGTGCGCTGCGTTTCCTCTAGCCGGCGAGGGATGTACCGCCGGATCCCGGGGATGGCGGCGCGGCACGATGAACTAGTCGCCGGTGGCCGGCGTGACCCGACGCTAGCACGGTCATGGCCATGGGTGGCGGCGGGCCAAATCTGGACCAATGGGCCTAGGTTTGCGCCACATATGGCCAGCCTCGGTCTAGGCGGGCCATATGCATATGGAGTTAGAGCCTCCTAGGCTGCAAGGTCGCTCCCTTGCTTGTATAGGCTGATGCCGGTGCATGGCGGCTCGTTGATCAGCGATACGATATGGGCCGGGTTAGGAATCCATAGCCCCCTTGTCCCGTACAAGCGGTTGGTGTTCTCGGTAGGGGCGGAGACATCACGTTTTCCTCTCTTGGGTTCGCTCCGGCTCGAGAGAGCTTGGGGTTCATGGCTAGTAGGGTGGCCCTTCAATGGAGCGGTGGTGACTCATTGCCACCGGTTGCTTGATTCCATCCAGCCAAATGTGACGACCGTGGGGACAACGCGTCTCGGAGTGGCTCCCGCGGGACTGGTTTGGTTGCGCTGGGTTTGGCCTACAGGGACTCTAGCGAGCTTGATGGTGTGTCCGCGAAAGCACCGCATGGCTTTGTCCATTGCTAGCACCGACAGCCTACGGATGTCGTTTACCTCCTTGGATTCATGGCCATGACACATATCCTTGACCCTGCTGCTGGTTTCCCTCCGCTTGGCACTCTCTCGCTGCCCTATTGACTTGCGACTTCTCCGAGGTCCTCCTCGGAATCCCTACTCGTCGATGCCCCGAGTCATGTTGTGACCAGCTTCTTATAAACGGTGTGCCTCCGGTTTGCGCGGCTGCTCTCGAGCCTAGGATGGTTGTTGAAGTTAGTGTGGTGGCACGGGGGACACCGGTGGTTTTCAACAGCTGGTGGCTGTTCGGCAGGTGCAATTTCTTAGGCTTTCCTTGGGGTGGGTGATAAAGTTTACGCGCGCCAAAGCATCGCATGGCTCCCCTGGCAACAACGACGTTCGTGAGCGTCGTTCCTCTTTATGTAGGTATTATCGTGAAGGTTTCTCCTTTGAACTCTGGAGACTCGTCTGGCCACTAACGCAGTTAGCTCGTTCTCTCGATGTTGGTGGTCTTTTATTGTTGTTTTCATTCTACTCTTAGTCGGTTGAAGGCTTTGTTAATTTAATATCAAGTTCGTCGAGTCTTATATTTAAAAGTCCAAAACTACTTTCTCAACAGTGCTATCTACGTAGTACCGCAACTTTCTTGCCTGAAATGAAAGCACGAATACCATGCACTGAAGTCCGGCCATAGCCACACAGCAGGCTAAATATCATATCCATGGCTTGGTCGGAAAGAGATTAGAGGAGGGTCGCACTGGAGTCATCTTTAGCAGCAAGTAGTGTCCGGATATTCCTAATGTCATACGAACTACATCGTGGAAGATTTGTTTGTTTAGCTAGCAAGAAGATAAGTGGCACGCAGTGACATCAGAGGGTTCCATGAACTCTGGCCTCATCTTTGTTGAAATATTGGGCCCACTTTTAGTGGCCCAAATTAGATTTCAGTTTTTCCTATAAATCTCAAAGCCCACATAGTGGCAGCCTTGTGAGTTTGAGCCCAAGTTGGTGGCAGCTCACTAGGGAGTGGCAAGAGGTGGGAAGTTTAGTCCCACATGGAAAGTTGGGAGGAAGTTAGACCACCTTATAAGGTGGGTTGTTCCACCACTAGTAAGTGAGTGAGAATAGGAGTGCTACACGCGCGCTCCTCCTCCTCCTCGCTCGTCTCGTCTCGTCTCGTCTCGTCTCGTCTCGTCTCGTCTCGACACGTCGCGCGCCGCGCTCGTGGTGAGTGGATTGAGCCTCGAGCCGAGACTTTCCTTACTTTTTGCAATACACGAGTTAGGGTTTATCGGCGAACGGGAGAGGGCGAATTAGGTTTTTGCGAATTAGGCTAAGAATCCCGGGCGACCTGGTAACAACATTACTGCTGCGACATCGTCTGCTACGCCTCCACCGCCACCTCCACCAGATCGGTACGTGCGACATATCTCGATCTGTTTAGCGATGGATGCTTTACTGTTTCTTGCTGCTGCTGCTCATGTTGATTAATGCATCTAGTATGTTCGAGTTTCACATGTTAGTAGTTATCGTCGTCATGCTTAATATTCTGGAATTAATCATGGAAATTGTGCCTAATTATCCAACAATCCAAAAACCTAATTGTAGGCAATTTCCGAGTTAACAATGGCTGGTTTTTCCGATGCATCGAGGCCGGATAAGTTTACCGGTGTGCACTTTAAGAGGTGGCGATATAAGGCCATGCTACGGCTTACTCATCCGAAAGTGTTCGAAGTTACCGATGGTTTACCCGAAGGAACTATATCTGACCAAGATCAGAACAAGTTCAAGGAAAACAATACTCTCTTCGTCGGATGCGTTCTAAGTATTCTTGCCGATCGTCCGTGTGATGTGTACATGCACTTAACGGATGGTAAAGAGCTCGGGATGCACTCGAATGCTAAGTTCGGTTGCAACCGATGCGAAGCGTGAACTGTACATCATGGAGAGCTTCCATGACATCGGGATGGTTAACAACCGTTCCGTAGTCGAACAAGCTCATGAGATACAGGTGCATTGCGAAAGAGCTTGAACTCCTTAAGTGTGCCTTACCTCGACAAGTTTGTGGCTGGATGCATCATCGCTAAGTTGCCCCCTTCATGGAGGAACTTTGCCACAACTCTCAAACACAAGAGACAGGAGATATCGGTTGAAAATCTGATAGCGTCTCTTGATGTTGAGGAGAAAGCTCGGAGCTAAGGATAATACTGAGAAAGGAGAGGGTCGAGTCTAGCGCCAACATGGTGCGGAAGAAACCCTACAGACAAGAACAAAGGGAATAACAAGCCCTCCTTCAATAAGCCTATGAAGACTACAACCTTCAAGAAGAAGAAGATGATAAACAAAGCGGATCCGAGCTGCTTTACTCGTGGAGAGGCTGGCCACTTTTCTAAGGACTCGTCCGAGAGGGCGGACCGCAAGAAAAAGGGGAGGCAAGTCAACACGGTGACCGCTAGCAATGCTGATGGGTACGGTAATCTCTTTCTTGTTCTTTCGGTATTTCAATCTCCATGTTGGTGGATTGATACGGGTGCTAATGTTCATGTGTGTGCCGACATATCCATGTTCACTTCTTACCAGGTCGCCCGGGATTCTTCCGTCTTGATGGGGAATGGGTCACATGCTTCGTTCGTGGTGTTGGCACGGTAGATCCGAAGTTCACTTCGGGAAGATCGTGCAGGCGAGGAACGTGCAGCATGTCCCTACTATGAACAAGAATCTCGTTAGCGGCTCCCTTCTATGCGAGAGATGGGTTTAAGGTTGTTTTAGAGTCGAATAAAGTAGTTGTTTCCAAGTTTGGACAATTTATTGGTAAAGGCTATGAGTGCGGAGGCTTGTTCCGCTTTTCGCTTCTGATTTCAGTAATAAGTCTGTGAACCATATTTGTGGCAATGTTAGTGATGATACCAGTGTTTGGCATTCTCGTTTATGTCACATTAATTTTGGTTTAATGTCTCGGCTATCCAGTTTAAGTTTAATTCCGAATTTTACCATTGCCAAAGGTTCTAAGTGCCATAGTTGTGTGCAATCAAAGCAACCTCGGAAGCCTCACAAGGCGGCCGAGGAGAGAAACTTGGCACCTCTAGAACTCATACATTCTGATCTATGCGAGATGAATGGTGTGTTGACAAAAGGTGGAAAGAGATATTTCATGACATTGATTGATGATGCGACTAGATTTTGCTATGTTTACTTGTTGCGAACTAAAGATGAAGCTTTAGACTACTTTAAAATTTATAAGGCCGAAGTTGAAAATCAACTAGAGAGAAAGATCAAGCGTCTTAGGTCGGATCGTGGTGGTGAATATTTTCCTAAAATCTTTGATGAATTCTGTGAGGAACATGGCATTATTCATGAGAGGACGCCTCCCTATTCGCCCCAATCAAACGGGGTTGCCGAGAGGAAAAACCGCACGCTGGACCGACTTGGTGAATTCCATGTTAGCCACTGTCTGGTTTATCAAAGGCATGGTGGGGGAGGCTTTATTGACTTCATGTCATGTCCCGAATAGAGTTCCTAACAAGAATAAAGATAAAACCCCTTACGAGGAGTGGGCTGGAAGAAAACCATCACTTTCGTATCCGCGCACATGGGGATGTTTGGCGAAAGTCAATATTCCAACCACTAAGAAGCGCAAACTCGGACCAAAGACAGTGGATTGTATCTTTCTAGGTTATGCTCCGCGGAATGTAGGATATAGATTTTTAGTAGTTCAATCCGAGGTACCTGATATGCATGTTGATACTATTATGGAATCTCGTGATGCAACATTTTTTGAGAATATGTTTCCTATGAAAGATATGCATAGCATTGCTAGAATTTCTACCGAGATAATTCTCGAGTCTAGTACATCTAATGAGTATTTTGAACAATCACATGAGAATGTTACCGAGAAGGATGACAATGAAGCTCCTAAACGGAGCAAGAGACGAAGGATTGAAAAATCCTTTGGTGATGATTTCATTGTGTACCTTGTGGATGATACTCCCACGTCCATTGCAGAGGCATATGCATCTCCGGATGCGGATGATTGGAAAGAAGCTGTCCATAATGAGATGGACTCGATTCTTTCTAATGGAACTTGGGAGCTATCGTAACGACCCCATGGATGCAAGCCTCGTGGGCTGCAAATGGGTGTTCAAGAAGAAGCTAAGACCCGATGGTACTATTGAGAAGTACAAGGCGCGGCTTGTAGCTAAAGGCTACACACAGAGAGAAGGCGAAGATTACTTCGACACCTATTCACTTGTCGCTAGACTTACCACCATTCGAGTACTACTGTCCATGGCTGCCTCCTATGGTCTTATCGTTCATCAAATGGACGTAAAGACAGCTTTTCTTAATGGAGAGTTGGAAGAGGAAATCTATATGGATCAGCCTGATGGGTTCGTAGTAAAAGGTGAAGAAAGAAAGGTGTGCAAGTTGCTGAAATCTTTATATGGCCCGAAACAAGCACCTAAGCAATGGCATGAGAAGTTTGACAGAACTTTAACTTCGTAGGCTTTGTTGTCAATGAGGTCGACAAGTGCGTTTACTATCGCCATGGTGGGGGCGAAGGTGTTATACTATGTTTGTATGTGGATGATATTCTGATCTTTGGTACAAACATGAAAGTAATACACGAGGTCAAGTCTTTCTTGTCAAAGAGCTTTGATATGAAAGATCGCGGGAGAAGCCGATGTGATTCGAACATCAAGCTGATTAAGAACGAGAGTGGGATTACTCTAACGCAATCCCATTATGTTGAGAAGATCTTGAGCCGGTTCGGCTATATTGATAGCAAGCCTTCTTCAACACCTTATGATCCCGGTGTGACACTACGCAAGAACCGGAGGATTGCCATAGATCAATTGAGATATTCTCGGATCGTTGGCTCACTCATGTACTTAGCGAGCGCGACTAGACCCGACATCTCTTTTGCTGTTAGCAAGTTGAGTAGGTTCATGTCAAACCCGGGTATCGATCATTGGCATGCACTTGATAGGGTCATGCGCTACCTATGTGGTACAATGAGTTATGGGATTCACTATTCGGGGCACCCAGCTGTGCTTGAAGGATATAGTGATTCGAATTGGATCTCGAGATGTAGCTGATCCGTACGCCACAAGTGGGTATGTATTTACCTTTGGAGGTGGCGCAGGTGTCATGGAGATCTTGTAAGCAAACCATATTGACGAGGTCAACTATGGAAGCAGAACTTCTCGCTTTAGACACAACCACCGTTGAATCGGAATGGTTGCGTGAGCTCTTGATGGACTTGCTCGTGGTTGAAAAACCTGTTCCGGCAATCCTTTTGAATTGTGACAATCAAACTGTAATTGTCAAAGTGAACAATTCTAAGGATAACGCGAAGTCATCAAGACACGTCAAGAGACGTTTGAAGTCCGTCGAGGAAATTGCGAAACTCCGGAGTAATAACCGTTACATATATTCAAACGAGACAAAAACCTGGCAGATCCCTTTACAAAGGGACTATCACGTAATGTGATAGAAAGTGCATCTAGGGAGATGGGTTTGAGACCCGTTGATGTTACGCCATAGTGGTAACCCAACCTTTGTGATCGGAGATCCCGTGAATTAGGACACGGGAAGAACAAACTAGTGGTTTAATTGAGGAGAGTATTATGTAACCCTCTCTATGTGAAGATGCACAACTCTCGGTTGCTTGTAAGGCAGGTTGGCAACAAGCCTTAATGTGTTTATGTTGGCTATTTTAGCAAAGATGTCTGTCCTACTGAGCATTCTTGAAATAACACACCTATATGAGTCCGATTGTTAAACGTCGCAATCTATGAGATTTGGGTGATCTCTAGTAAACTCATGAAGAGACCATGAAGTATGACGCATATGCTTCACCCGCGGGGTAGGCTACCGGCAGCCATGTACTCGGTCATGACTTTGAGTGAAACCACTGTTCACGCAAAACTTGCAATTCAAGGCTTAGTCCATTGTTCAAGTGTGAGTGGATGTAGCTTAAGGTTCTAGGCGGAAGTTCAACTTAACGAGTCTCCGCTGAAACACTCGGTATATAAACAAGCAGCGAGTATTGGTAAATCTCTAAATGGGGATTTGAGATCCGGTGGGGGATTGTTGAAATATTGGGCCCACTTTTAGTGGCCCAAATTAGATTTCAGTTTTTCCTATAAATCTCAAAGCCCACATAGTGGCAGCCTTGTGAGTTTGAGCCCAAGTTGGTGGCAGCTCACTAGGGAGTGGCAAGAGGTGGGAAGTTTAGTCCCACATGGAAAGTTGGGAGGAAGTTAGACCACCTTATAAGGTGGGTTGTTCCACCACTAGTAAGTGAGTGAGAATAGGAGTGCTACACGCGCGCTCCTCCTCCTCCTCGCTCGCTCGTCTCGTCTCGACTCGACACGACACGTCACGACGCGCGCCGCGCTCGTGGTGAGTGGATTGAGCCTCGAGCCGAGACTTTCCTTACTTTGCGGCTCGGGGAAAACGAACGGAGTCCTAGACGGACGCGTCGCAGCTTAGTCGGTTCGGGTCGCTCCCGGATCGTGGGCTATCCGTAACCGACTCGAAACGTTCGTGCGACGTGGGCGTGGCCCACGTTGCCTAGGGTTTCCCGAGCCTATATAATCTCTTGCCCGGCTACCGCGAATAAGATCCAATACACGAGTTAGGGTTTCCACCTCTCTGCGCTTGCGCCGCCATCGTAGCCTACTCCATCCCGCGAGCCGACGTGCATCGGCGAACGGGAGAGCAGGTCTCCGGAACCACTCGTCCTTGCGATCCCGTGCGGGAGAGGGCGAATTAGGTTTTTGGGAAGCGCTGCGCGCGACCTGCTCAAGCTCTTCATCACGGGTCGCCTTCCGTCCAAGTCGGGCGGTGCTGCCTACCGTCGTCTTCAACGCCGTCTACTTCGACCCGTCTTCCCTGTCGTCAACAACGTTGTCATCAACAACATTACTGCTGCGACATCGTCTGCTACGCCTCCACCGCCACCTCCACCAGATCGGTACGTGCGACATATCTCGATCACGTTTAGCGATGGATGCTTTTCTTGTTTGCGCTGCTGCTGCTCATGTTGATTAATGCATCTAGTATGTTCGAGTTTCACATGTTAGTAGTTGCTGTCGTCATGCTTAATATTCTGGAATTAATCATGGAAATTGTGCCTAATTATCCAACAATCTTTCCGTTGAAAACAAAGTCTCGTGGGAGATGTCACGCCCGCACCGAAGCATCTCGTCGCTTCGCCAGGAAGATACGTGTGGTGTGCATAGTGCTCTGGAGTCTGGACTGGTAGCTAGCTCGTTAAAGAAAACGCGAGTCACTGTAATGCTAATCAGAGTTGTACTAACTTCACTTACAGGCTTCATTCGTTTCGTGGAGCTTTCCAGATGCGTCCATGGAGGTCGTCTTTTTCGCAGGCGCGTAGTGGCAACACTTGGGCAGTTTTTTTAAACTTTCACCACCTTTGCCTTTCACTGTCCAAAACAGACGCTGGCCGACGTTCTTTAGGGCATGAGCAATGGAGGTTTGGATAAAACTTTTGATATATGCATGCCATGTTATGATCCTATTAATATGTCTTTCTCTTAAAAACTGATTTGATTTTTCTCTTTCTCTCTCACATTTTTACTTAGTTTTCACTTTATGACTGAAGAGGTTGCCTCCTGATGAAGAGACTGCCTCCTTATCCGAACCTACTTTGAACCACCCTAAAGCTGTGAGGCAACACCCCTAGGCTATCCATTGGCCATGGCCTCAATGACAAGGAGACCGTAGGATGATTTTGTCAATCTCAAACCCGCGAGATTCGTCTGTTAAACTCAGTCTTTTAGAGATGCTTATACGGGCGAGGAAAAAAACATAAGTAGTAGTAGGTGTCAGCGTCAAATGAAAAATCACAGACACAGGGTCAGTGTCAATTTGTTTGTACCGAGGCCCGGCACGGCAACCTCACCTGACCGTTGGTTCCATGGTGCTAGTAATACTACTGTAGTACGATGGGAACCAGAGTCCAGCACAAGCCGGAGCACTCGTAGCCGTAGGTTCGGCTGCGAGAGTCAGAAGGCGTGCCAATGTCACGCCGCACCGTTGTTCTTGTCTACACGTATGTGCGCACATGCTAAAAGTCACATTACGTAAAATTTTGACCAAGTTCCTTTTTAAAGATCATTAATATGTACTGCTCAAAATTAACACAGTTAGATACATGATGACATAAATTTTCCTGTCATATCTATGTAACATCGTAGTTTTTTCTAATAATTTGATCAAATTTTGCCCACCATGACTTTTGAAAAATTATATATAAACCTTACTTATTGGAAACATGGGAGCAATTTTGTGATAATTTTATATGAAATTCAGGAATGAGAGCTCAAAATATCTTAAGAACTGTAAACCGACGCTTGAAAGCAGAACTAACCCCATTCATATAGATCGAGAAAACTCTAGCCGCCTACACTTCAGCCTCCTTCGTAGATCGGTTCCCTCTCCTCCGGTCGGCTTCGCCGACGTCGGGAGGAGTGGGAATCCGATCTATGTGTGGAGTTTTCAATAAAAGTAGTGTTTTCAGGATTATGTTAGAATTTTGGTAGTCGTTTTCTTGTTGGGCTCCCTCAATAAAAATGGCATCGTCTGCAATAAGTGATTTTCGGGCTTTCGTTCGACGACGAGATCTCCTTCCCGACGTCAATGGCGGTGTTGAAAGATTACAATCCTCTAGGTATGAGCTTTTAGATCTTGCTTCGTCAGATCGATTTTGGATCTTCTGTTGTTGTTGCCACGAGGAGGATTATCCTCGTAGGTTTTGTCCCGGCTGCTACGTCCTCGACAATGGTGATTCGTATTCTCGGCTCTCCATCGACGTCGCCAAGGCTAGTCAGTTGTTATTCCCTGACATACTGGTGTTGGTACTCTTGTCGATGTTGAATGACTGATTTAATGGTTACGCCCGTGCACGCAGCCTTGGCATTGCGGCCCAAATTAAAATTATGGAAGAATCTTCATCGGTATTTACAGATCTATGGATCGTTATCTATCTTTGGTTGTCTTCAGAAGAGTACATGATTATGTTCTGGAAGAAGAAAAAATTTGAAGACCTCGAAGATTTGTTAGTATCTTTTAGACATTATTTTGTAATCGTTGGAGTCAGCTCGTGTATCTCTACCATGTACTATTTATTACTATGAATATATGTGATATTGATTATCAGAAAAAAAAACTTACCCCATTCCAGTGTGAAACTAGAATCGAAATAACATCATCTGTTTATTTCAAAATAGAGGAGTATCGGTAGTAGACAAAGAAAATACCGATAAAACTATTGAAGCTTGAAAGAGCCCGGTCTTTATTGTATACTTATGTGCTATGTTCTAGCTAGGCTGTACTGCTGTAGCATATCCATGCGACAAGGAATATTCCACGGAGGGAAAGCAGTTGCAACAATCGTGCACTGATCTTGTAGGGAATCTTCAACTGATCTTACAGGGAATCTTCCCATCAAAGAGCGATAGATGCTGTGGCGCCCTGCGCCTAGAAAAAAAAAAGCTGGCATTGATTGGTTTGTCCTTCTCATAAACCCTTGTGTGATGCAGCGTGTCTAGGCGCTCCTTTCTCCCCCCCAACCGCTCTAGGCTCGCTACGCGTACCTGCCCCTCCTCTCCTTCCTCGCCGGGCCTCTCCCTCCTCCCTCTCCGCCGGAATAGCCGGCCGGAGATGGAGAGGAGATGGCGCCGGGATGTATATTATTAGTATTAGCTCTAGTCTTGGTCCCGTAGTGGCGTTTGGCGTTGATGCCGGGAGAGGTGGTGGATCCGAGCAGCCAGATCTGGCACCGCCATGTTTTCTTCCTCGACCTCATGGCGCTCCGGTGGTCGGAGCCGAAGGTGTGGCGGCGGAGGGAGATGAGGATCTCCATAAATAAGGCTGGCTTTGGCGGATCGCGGCGGTGCGTGACGCAGCAGCGAACGAGCTTCTTCTTCCTCGTCGTGGTGGCGAGAGGAAGGAGTTCTTGCTTGCTGCCTCTGCCTGGCCACCGGATTCGCAGCAGGGAAGCTCGTCGGCTTCATCTCGGAGGCTCTCCACGGCGCCGGCCGCCGTCGCCGTACTCTATGGGCGAAAGGCGCGCCCTCCACCTGGAGGACTTTCACGGCGCCTGCCGTCGCCGGATTTCCGGCCGAAGGGCGGCCCCTCCATTCTTGTGCGGCGGCGACAGGCCGCCCTCAAGGCAGCAACAACCTCCGCAAGGCGCTCTGCCAGCTCGGAGGCTTTCCAAATCTTGGCGGAGTTAGCTCCCACCTCTGCGTCCCAAGTGGTTTTGTCCCCGGCGGCGCAGAGGTTGACTCCGGCGAGACTCGACGCGGTGAAGGAGAAGCTGGACCTGATCGCTTCGTTTTTTCTTTCAAGGTCCTCTCGTGCAATTTGTATGGGCCAGCTTGTAATTTCTTGGTTCTTTCGAGCCTTACTTGTAATTTGTACCTCACCGCTGAAAATATGAAGCCCTAGGTCCTTCGGGACCTTTCCTTGTTCAAAAAAAAAAAAAAACCCTTGTGTTATTTTGACTGCATGTGCATGCCATCTTACGGGCAAAGTTCAATGGATATTCATTCTTACAAGCTAAGATAGGCCGGCACGAGCATAGTTTCAGCAAAGAAAACAGAAAATGGCCATACAAAAAACAGTGTTTCGTTTTCAGCTGCGTGCTATGTAGTTCTGGCTTGCTATGTAGTGCTCCTAGTTAAGAACCCTTCCAAAATTTTGCTTAGAGATATCAGAAACGGTTGTGTAAGGGTTTTTGGCGCACAGGAATTTGCCCGCGTGTTTTTTGCTCAGCTGGTGGCCCACCTTCACAGGCACGCGAGGAGAAAACGACGTCAAGCTGCGGAGTTCACGCTCCAGTTGGACGTGCGATCGGTTCCATTTTGCTATGTTTATGCAAGGAGCATTGATTTTCTGAAAAACATCGTTGGCTCAAGCAAAACGTCTGGACCGTTCAATGATAAGTAGGTCCGGGCATCGGGCAGTTAATGCACGAGGGCTGTCTCCGCTCGGTATCACTCTCTACCGTTTGGCGCGCGCGCGCGTGCGGCGTCACGGCACCGGCACGGACGGCGACGGCGGTACGAGCGGCGCGCCGCGCCTTTGCGTGAGGGCCTTTGCGCCTGAAAGCGGGAATCGGTGACTGTGGCTGGAGCTCGTGAACCTAGCCAGGCATGCAGGATTTGTCTCGCGCAGTTGACAATTAGGGCGGTGGACGAGGAGACACGTACGTACCTGATCGAGCGCAGATCCTGTGAGAAGAAGCTACCATGCATCGCAGTAGCAAGCCTGTGATATCTCACGTCTGCGGTCACGCAGGCAGAGGCGTATTTTCGTCTGAAATGCTTGTACGAACGAAAGGCGTACCAATTTAATTCCAGATGCACCATTGATCGAGTAAGAACGATAGGCAATTATGATACTCAAATTTTGAGGACACTGGTTCTACAACGTCATATAAAAACGAGTGGATGGAGTACATCCGACTTCGATTATTTAGCTTTGTTCTACTTTATATTCCTAGCTAGTATTATTTGGAATAGGATTCCGTGGCACTAGATAACACCGTCACTAGCTGCAGCTCACGACGCTGTCCACTTTGCCTTTCTTAGAAGGAGATCTATGAGTTCACAAAAGAGCATCACGTCTTGTTAGTCCTGCGAACACAAGAAAGATGTCTGGCTTTTCTCTTACAGTCACACAAACAGAGAGTGAGAGGGAGGATGTCGCCGCGCCGCGAGCACCAGCCACTGCATGCAAATATTCTTGACAAGTTGATATATCTTACGTACCTATGCATGTCTCCAATCGATGCGTGCATACACATGCATTTTTTTGTTTTGCACAAAAGGATAGAATCGATTCGGAGGTTTTTAGGCAACCCCGTGATATCAACAGATCAATATTGGGCATGGAATATCACAGTTGAGGTCGAGCACCATCAGGAGATGTACATGTCGATAAGATGCCAGGTGGGGATCTCGCCAAAATCGAACTTACATTTCATTTATCATTTGCATTACAAATTTTGAAACCAAAATTAGCGTTAAAAATAATACTATTACAATAAACTTGAAGCGGGATTTTGGTGAGATCCCACTTTGCCTCTCTACATGTCTTTTTTCGAGAAATCCACCGATCTATTAATAATCATCAACAGTAGTACAAATAATTCAAAAAGTAAAGGAAATTACGAATTGGTACTCGGACCACCTAGCGAGGACTACAAACACTAGCATGGGCCGAGGGCGCGCCGCTGTTCTTGCCCCTCCATCGCCGCAGTCGGCAAAGCTTGTCGTAGTAGAGCTTGTTGTAGTAGACAGACGGAAAATCGTTGTGCTAAGGTCCCAAAGGACCAGCGCATCAACCATCGCCAATAATGACAACCATAGATCGAAAGATACTAACATGAAACCACACCAACGAACACAAAACCCGACCGGACCCTAGAAGATTCGACGGGCACACAACTCTACGCGCCCTCCGTCAGCGAGGATAGGGCGGGGAGGACCTTATTCTGACTTCGGGATGTAGCTGCTGCCTCACCATCCCAAAAAAGAGACTGAAAAGTAAACTAAATTATGAACGGAAACTCCCCGCCGGCGATGGACCGTGGTCCGATACACCACCAATGCCCCAAGGCCACCGGAGGCGGAGCGGACCAGCGGTATTACCGAAGAGGAGGATGGAACCCTAGATGGTTTTTGTGTCTTTTTCTGCCGCCTCTGAGTTGTCTCTCGAACACGTACCGGTTCGTATTTGCCTCTCTACATGTCCATATGATGCAAATTCGTGGCCGGTTTTTTTCTACATATTGGTTTTTGGGTCGGATATAATCTTTTCGAAAAACAAGCAAGATCAAACATCATAAAATGAATCAAGTTTGCTGAAGAGTCTTTCCAATTTTTCCATTATGTAGCCTCGTGGTTAACTTTTATTGCGATGATTCTCCCATACAGTTCGTACCGCGCTGGTGATCTGATCCATGCTGACCAGAAGGCGTAACACATATGACCCAAAACTTCTTTAGGACCCATATCTCTACACATTTGATCAACAGGGTTAATTTGTTTATCACGGAATTGATCTCCGAAAAGAAGCATGTAACGGACTCGTGCAACACGATGGAGTACAGAAACTCGCACGCGGGAGTACAATCACTACATGGGTCGCACTCCGGAGTACAGTCACGGACGATGACCTCACTCGCGGACTTGCCTTGGTATGAAGATAATGTTGAGCACCAAACTGAAGCTGCAAAGGTTGAGGCTATGAACATAGCGATTTTACCGGCAACGGTGCCTATCAGTGCCATATCTACTTTTCACTTTCGTTTTGAGATTGGTGAGCCTTTTGATATTTGTCTAATATAAAGCTAACTAGACCATAAAAGGCGCGCGTTGCAGCGCCCGTCCATCTTAAATAAAAATCAAATGATATAGTCGGAAGAAGTTGAACATTAAAAATATTTCAATGAATTTGAAGAGCTTAAGTTACAACTCATAACTGATCCAGTAACATAAATAATTTCTCTTTGTTTTAACATTTTCTCCAAGGTTATACCAAGAAATGGCTAAATTCTTAAACATCTCACTTCAAGTAAGTTTTAATTTAAAACATATCAAATGAACCACTCAATCAATGATTCTAAGCAAACTCAACTAACCTCGGTGGCAAGAATTTGAGAGTGTGCATAATGAACACCTATGTTAATTAGATGGCTACCAAATAGAGAGGCCAATCAACAGTATTACCACCGGATATGGGCATTAGACTTATTTTTGAAACATCCATGTACCTTTAGTGTCTTTATTTTCAGATATTAATATAAAATATACTTATAATGAATCATCCTATCCTGCCAACTCGAATTAGGCACCAATGGACAACCTTGAAGCATGAGAAAACCAAAGCCCAATGCAATGAACAAGCAAATGAGACTTCGGGTGCTGGTTCAACCGGGCTCTCTCATAGTCTCATCGTTATGACTCTGGTGAGGAGGAAGAGGCAAAACCATAACGCTACACCGGAGGAATAATAGACACGTAGACAGTTGGGATCCTTACCCTCCAAAGTTATAGTGATGCCAACATCCTGTGAATTGGGACCCTGACTCATTGTTGTGCTATCACAAACCGGTGACTGATCCTGACATGAAATGAGGTATAGTATGTCAGGGAAAGAACAAAAAAATGGATAATGCTATCAGAAGGCACATATTACCACACCGGTCAACCTTGAAGGAATAACCACAATCATAAGGAAACCGATAGTACAAATAGCTAAAATGTGTCCATATTGTGGAGAAATAAAAATGTATAAGAGTGTGATAGAAGAATAAACAGGTTGACCATCTTAGTTACGAACATGGCTTCTAACAACCGGTGGGAAGTGGGTGTACATATATTGTTGTTTAACCAATTGGTCATGCCATCGAGCAAAGAAAATGAAAAAAATAGTACTTACCCAAATGACATGCCAAATAGAGGTTGATGATAAAAGGAGTGCATGTACATGCATATGTGAATTGTTTGAAAGCAGGGCAAAGAATCTTATAGGTGTTGTTAAATACCTAGAACAAAAGAAATACAACCTTCATGTTTTCCTTGCAATTGGAATATTCTCTTTGTCCACTCTAAATGATAGATGAACAGCGTAGAATTAAATTTTTCGAAGGAAGGGATGCACGCTAACATTCACCATTGTCGTCCATCTAAATGAGCCAAAGAAAACGAACCTTATCACCAAAACACCATCGTACCACTCCTTTTGCAGCCAGCCATAAGCATGCCTATATTAACCAGAAATGAATAGGAAGCAACAAATAAATATAAAAACAACAAAGGCTACGTGTGATGGTATGGTGTGAAAACATGTGCCAAAAATAGTTGCATGGAGCATAAAGATCAGAAAAGGGTGCTAAGATGTGATGTACAGTGGAAAGGTGCATGTGATTGTAGATGGCAAAAGGAGATCTAATTTCAGGAAATAATTGCATAATGCAAAGACAAAGGCAAACTACAGCATAGGTTTTTTTCCAAATGTGTTGATGTGTAGTTAACTGCTTAGCTCATAGCCTGATGATGAGAACATGTACAAAATAGCAGGGCAAACAAATAAAGAATCACATGCTGAGAATTATGCATTCCATATGGTCTAGCCTAAGTGAGGACTTAAACACAAAACCGAGGCACACTGCCAGCTTTTGATTTAGTTCAATTTCATTAGCGTACATAATGTAGAAACTTCAGATTCATAAATTCGATGCGTAAATTTATCCAATTTATTCTTCAATATGGTGTGCGTGAAAACTGAAAAGACGTTGTATGAGAAACTACCGTGGTCGTCTCTTTAGTGATAAAACATACTCCTACATCTATCTCTTTTCTTTTAATCAACCGAACTTAAACTGAACTTCTACTTCAATCCAGCACTAATTTATTTCAGTAAAAATTGGAGCAGCACGAAAATATCATATGACCCCAACCTGATAGCAAAAAACAGATGCGTCACAAGCTCATCTCCTCTTGCATCATTCCTTTGCTAGTTATTCAGTTGTGATATACAGTTTTACATAAGCGATCTATTGCCGAACCAAATATAAGTATATAACCCTGCACAAGGTTGAAAGGTCAAGCTATTTAGAACCTCATGCTGAACATCAAACAATATCCCCAGCTGTCACAGGACATACCTCAACTTTCTTTGTTGTTCCTCCAAAAAATGCATCTCATCATATAAGATCTAGACTCCAGAATATGTTAACACTGAATTTTAACGAGGTAGCAACACGCCGGTGAACAACTACAGGCAGCACCTCACATCCAAAATCAATTAATCTGCCATCAAAAACAGCAAATGTAATGTCCATCCGTAGATCAATTAATTTTTTTCCATTCCTTCCCTACGACAGGATTACCACGTTCATAGAGGAAATCAAGAACGAATGAGTGGAGATAGTGCAAACTTTCTAATCTCGAGCGGCCAACGAAAATACAGTATAAATGAAATTTCCTATGTATATCAAGTGGAAGAGCGAGAGGAGCAATGAACAATAGGTGATTGGTAATTACCATGGGACGGCCGATGGAGGAGAGACCCTGCTCGACGGCGAGAGAGAGTGCGAGGTCGCGGACGAGGAGCGCGTGAGAGCGGCGTCGTGGGAGTCGCCGCGATGGTGGTTCCGCCTAAACAATAGCGCCTGCCAAGCTCTGGGCCACCTGAAGAGGGTTTGGGGAAGGTTGTTGAGGAGACCGGGAGAGGAAGCGGCGAGGTCGCAACCCCAGGCACGTTCACGAAGGGGGCAGGGGCCGGGAAGACGACAGGGTCGCTGGCGTTCTGCGGGAGCGTTGCCTAGATCGGGGGTTTCCTTTCTTACAAGGGCCTGGAGCGCCGCTTGCTGTATGTTGGCCCACTTCAGGAGAAGATTCCCAGGTCGATCCGTGGAGTAGAAGCCCAAAAATGTTGGGCCGACAATTACGGATGGTGCGACGGTGAAAAGGTTTGGCAGGACCAAACGATCTCGTGAAGTTCAGGTAAGAATCGAATGGCTGACATGGTCTAATCGCTGTGGTTAGTCCTTGGTGGTTCTGTTTTACTGTTACTTAATAATTGAAACATAAGTGAAACTTTCATAAAACTAAAGTGATACATAAAAAATATTATGAAACATTGTGACAAAAAGTGAAACTGATGACATCACTACTGATGTCACTCCGATTTATTTCACAAAAATATTAGTATTTCAGTTATGTTTTAATTATGTTTTAAAATTGTTTTACAATTTTGTAAAAGAATCAGATGACATCTCTCTACGTCACTCATGTAGATGTTAAAAAGAAGTTTTCTATGGGCTACGAGAATAAAAACGCCCGAAGCGCTCTTTAAAAAACTGCGCTGTGCCAAACATGCACTATTCATGTTTGATGCCAGCCTTTCTACAATGAACGATCGAAGCTGGAGGAAAATTCTATTTTGAGTATCCAGTAAACTGGTAGATGTTAGACTATGTAATACCCTCGTATGAGACTGGTACCATGTATTACACCACCCACGTGGCCACGTCCGTAGTTCCGTACCCCTATGCAACTATGCAAGCCACGGTGAGGACTCTTCAGCTCTTCTCGTGGAATGTGTTTTTGGCACATAAGCATCAGCGCTCTTGAGTTTTAAAAATTGTATTTTTAATTTTTTAAAAATATATTAAATAGACACATATATATAAACATTTCTAAGGTACGATAGAATTTTGGAGAAAATATGTTGTATTTTGAGCCATACGGAAAAGCAAATATCTATCAATTATATGCGAAAACTGCAAGTGGAGCGCGAGCCACATATAGTTATTACCGGAGCTCAGTAGCGTTGCAAGAAATAATATTAGAATCGGCCCATGCGAGAACCCGGTTCCTAGGTCATGAAGGCGATAGATGTTTTTTGGCTATGCAGGGGCGGAGCCGGGATTTGAGTATAGGGGGGGGGGGCGAGAAAGAAGATCATCACAAAAGATAAAAAAATGTGGTAGTCTCGTCGAATATGTTAATAATTTCCAATTGCTACTCTCGATCACAAAAGGGAAGACATGTTTACATACTTAAATCTAACTATAAAATTGTTAGTGTCGTAGAAAATGTTTGTAATCCTATAAGAGGTAACCAGATGCGGAGCGAAGATTTTTTAGTTGTTGTTGTCGATATGGATAATTAATTATGTGATTTTGGTTGGATTCTTTTATAAATCTACCACCTTATTTTTCAATAGTCCTATTTGGATCTTCTTTCTTTCTAAGATCTTGGATTAAGGGAGCGATAACAAAATTAAAAGAAATAGATATCTAACTAGCATAATTCATTAATCATTTATCTGCAAGTGTGTTAATTAACAAAGAGGGACATGTTGCAATCGTATAGAACACAAATCTTAACCATTGGCAAAAAAAAGAAACTTACGTGATGATCAGAAATTCAGAAGGACGGGCTTTTATACTATGATAGCACAAACCAGCACACTGCGGCGGCCAGCCGGACGGAGCGCGGGCAGTCGGGCACGGCAAGGCACCGGCGGCATATTCTAGTCTAACCACTAGATAGCGGCGGCGGAGGCGGAACATAGAGCAACATGTATCCAGGCTAGCAGCGATCAATAATCGATCGGGTCTTTGACTCGCCCGATGGATAGGGTAGGTATGGAGAAACAAGACCAGGCCACGCTGGTCTTGGCAGATGGACTGTTGGGCCTCTAATTAGCTAGACATAGGTCCGAAATCTGGGCTAACTAGTAAGCAATTAGCTCCGGCCATTAGCGCATATACAGTATATATCAGTACTAACAGCTGGTGTAGGATGTTGAGGGGGTGAACCATTAGGGGGTCTAGCCCCTGCTCGCCCTCCTGCCTCCGCCCCTGTGGCTATGTGCATTCGTAGTGCTATTAGTGCGTGCGTGTATCGTCGCGATGCTTCTCGATGTAATCGGTATTTTCTCGATATTAATATATTCCCTTTATCGAAAAAAATGAAGGCGATAGATGACAAGCCCCACCCCAAACCTCTCTATCGTTGGGCGCGTGCGGCGTCACCGGCAGAGGCACGGACGGTGGACGAGCGAGCGGAGCGCTGCACATTAGCGTGAGGCCGGGAGAAGGGCTTACCAGAAATCGGGAGACGCAGCTGGAGGTTGTATGATGTGGCGTCTGTGACGGTGGATGCCGATCATGCCGTGCCCTGCCGGTGCGGCAGCCATCAGGAGCTCGTGAAGGTAGCCGTACCTCGGCCGGTCCACTGGGGTTTGACAATGCAAGCCGTATGTGTCACGCAGTTGACAATGTGGGCGGTGGACGACAGACGAGGAGACACGTACGTACGTAGCTTAGTGCGGATGGCATGAGAGGAGGAAGCGGCCGTGTCGGCAAGTCCATGATCCCTCGCGTGCTCGTGTTTGAGGTCGTCACACCCAAATTTGGTCACATTCGTCCGCTTACCCGTGGTTACACTA
>NC_061511.1:139286832-139408119 GCF_022539505.1 Lolium rigidum
CTAGTGTAACCACGGGTAAGCGGACGAATGTGACCAAATTTGGGTGTGACGACCTCAAACACGAGCACGCGAGGGATCATGGACTTGCCGACACGGCCGCTTCCTCCTCTCATGCCATCTGCACTAAGCTACGTACGTACGTGTCTCCTCGTCCTGTCGTCCACCGCCCACATTGTCAACTGCGTGACACATACAGCTTGCATTGTCAAACCCCCGTGGACCGGCCAGGTCTGGCTACCTTCACGAGCTCCTGATGGCTGCCGCACCGGCAGGGCACGGCATGATCGGCATCCACCGTCACAGACGCCACATCATACAACCTCCAGCTGCGTCTCCCGATTTCTGGTAAGCCCTTCTCCCGGCCTCACGCTAATGTGCAGCGCTCCGCTCGCTCGTCACCGTCCGTGCCTCTCGCCGTGACGCCGCACGCGCCCAACGATAGAGAGGTTTGGGGTGGGGCTTGTCATCTATCGCCTTCATTTTTTCGATAAAGGGAATATATTAATATCAAGAAAATACCAATTACATCCGGAGCTTCGCGCAACAATACACGCACTCCAATAGCAGCTACGAATGCACATAGCCACAGGGGCGGAGGCAGGAGGGCGAGCAGGGGCTAGACCCCCTAATGGTTCACCCCCCTCAACATCCTACACCAGCTGTTAGTACTGATATATACTGTATATGCGCTAATGGCCGGAGCTAATTGCTTACTAGTTAGCCCAGATTTCGGACCTATGTCTAGCTAATTAGAGGCCCAACAGTCCATCTGCCAAGACCAGCGTGGCCTGGTCTTGTTTCTCCATACCTACCCTATCCATCGGGCGAGTCAAAGACCCGATCGATTATTGATCGCTGCTAGCCTGGATACATGTTGCTCTATGTTCCGCCTCCGCCGCCGCTATCTAGTGGTTAGACTAGAATATGCCGCCGGTGCCTTGCCGTGCCCGACTGCCCGCGCTCCGTCCGGCTGGCCGCCGCAGTGTGCTGGTTTGTGCTATCATAGTATAAAAGCCCGTCCTTCTGAATTTCTGATCATCACGTAAGTTTCTTTTTTTTGCCAATGGTTAAGATTTGTGTTCTATACGATTGCAACATGTCCCTCTTTGTTAATTAACACACTTGCAGATAAATGATTAATGAATTATGCTAGTTAGATATCTATTTCTTTTAATTTTGTTATCGCTCCCTTAATCCAAGATCTTAGAAAGAAAGAAGATCCAAATAGGACTATTGAAAAATAAGGTGGTAGATTTATAAAAGAATCCAACCAAAATCACATAATTAATTATCCATATCGACAACAACAACTAAAAAATCTTCGCTCCGCATCTGGTTACCTCTTATAGGATTACAAACATTTTCTACGACACTAACAATTTTATAGTTAGATTTAAGTATGTAAACATGTCTTCCCTTTTGTGATCGAGAGTAGCAATTGGAAATTATTAACATATTCGACGAGACTACCACATTTTTTTATCTTTTGTGATGATCTTCTTTCTCGCCCCCCCCCTATACTCAAATCCTGGCTCCGCCCTGCATAGCCAAAAAACATCTATCGCCTTCATGACCTAGGAACCGGGTTCTCGCATGGGCCGATTCTAATATTATTTCTTGCAACGCTACGAGCTCCGGTAATAACTATATGTGGCTCGCGCTCCACTTGCAGTTTTCGCATATAATTGATAGATATTTGCTTTTCCGTATGGCTCAAAATACAACATATTTTCTCCAAAATTCTATCGTACCTTAGAAATGTTTATATATATGTGTCTATTTAATATATTTTTAAAAAATTAAAAATACAATTTTTAAAACTCAAGAGCGCTGATGCTTATGTGCCAAAAACACATTCCACGAGAAGAGCTGAAGAGTCCTCACCGTGGCTTGCATAGTTGCATAGGGGTACGGAACTACGGACGTGGCCACGTGGGTGGTGTAATACATGGTACCAGTCTCATACGAGGGTATTACATAGTCTAACATCTACCAGTTTACTGGATACTCAAAATAGAATTTTCCTCCAGCTTCGATCGTTCATTGTAGAAAGGCTGGCATCAAACATGAATAGTGCATGTTTGGCACAGCGCAGTTTTTTAAAGAGCGCTTCGGGCGTTTTTATTCTCGTAGCCCATAGAAAACTTCTTTTTAACATCTACATGAGTGACGTAGAGAGATGTCATCTGATTCTTTTACAAAATTGTAAAACAATTTTAAAACATAATTAAAACATAACTGAAATACTAATATTTTTGTGAAATAAATCGGAGTGACATCAGTAGTGATGTCATCAGTTTCACTTTTTGTCACAATGTTTCATAATATTTTTTATGTATCACTTTAGTTTTATGAAAGTTTCACTTATGTTTCAATTATTAAGTAACAGTAAAACAGAACCACCAAGGACTAACCACAGCGATTAGACCATGTCAGCCATTCGATTCTTACCGAACTTCACGAGATCGTTTGGTCCTGCCAAACCTTTTCACCGTCGCACCATCCGTAATTGTCGGCCCAACATTTTTGGGCTTCTACTCCACGGATCGACACTGGGAATCTTCTCCTGAAGTGGGCCAACATACGGCAAGCGGCGCTCCGAGCCCTTGTAAGAAAGGAAACCCCGATCTAGGCAACGCTCCCGCAGAACGCCCGGCGACCACTGTCGTCTTCCCGGCCCCTGCCCCCTTCGTGAACGTGCCCGGGGTTGCGACCTCGCCGCTTCCTCTCCCGGTCTCCTCAACAACCTTCCCCAAACCCTCTTCGGGTGGCCCGAGCTTGGCAGGCGCTATTGTTTAGGCGGAACCACCATCGCGGCGACTCCCACGACGCCGCTCTCACGCGCTCCTCGTCCGCGACC
Source organism: Lolium rigidum (assembly GCF_022539505.1). NCBI lineage: Eukaryota > Viridiplantae > Streptophyta > Magnoliopsida > Poales > Poaceae > Lolium > Lolium rigidum. The sequence continues at coordinate 139,289,693 of NC_061511.1, forward strand.
TCGCACTCTCTCTCGCCGTCGAGCAGGGTCTCTCCTCCATCGGCCGTCCCATGGTAATTACCAATCACCTATTGTTCATTGCTCCTCTCGCTCTTCCACTTGATATACATAGGAAATTTCATTTATCCGTATTTTCGTTGGCCGCTCGAGATTAGAAAGTTTGCACTATCTCCACTCATTCGTTCTTGATTTCCTCTATGAACGTGGTAATCCTGTCGTAGGGAAGGAATGGAAAAAAATTAATTGATCTACGAGATGGACATTACATTTGCTGTTTTTGATGGCAGATTAATTGATTTTGGATGTGAGGTACTGCCTGTAGTTGTTCACCGGCGTGTTGCTACCTCGTTAAAATTCAGTGTTAACATATTCTGGAGTCTAGATCTTATATGATGAGATGCATTTTTTTGGAGGAACAACAAAGAAAGTTGAGGTATGTCCTGTGACGCTGGGGATATTGTTTGATGTTCAGCATGAGGTTCTAAATAGCTTGACCTTTCAACCTTGTGCAGGGTTATATACTTATATTTGGTTCTGGCAATAGATCGCTTATGTAAAACTGTATATCACAACTGAATAACTAGCAAAGGAATGATGCAAGAGGAGATGAGCTTGTGACGCATCTGTTTTTTGCTATCAGGTTGGGGTCATATGATATTTTCGTGCTGCTCCAATTTTTACTGAAATAAATTAGTGCTGGATTGAAGTAGAAGTTCAGTTTAAGTTCAGTTGATTAAAAGAAAAGAGATAGATGTAGGAGTATGTTTTATCACTAAAGAGACGACCACGGTAGTTTCTCATACAACGTCTTTTCAGTTTTCACGCACACCATATTGAAGAATAAATTGGATAAATTTACGCATCGAATTTATGAATCTGAAGTTTCTACATTATGTACGCTAATGAAATTGAACTAAATCAAAAGCTGGCAGTGTGCCTCGGTTTTGTGTTTAAGTCCTCACTTAGGCTAGACCATATGGAATGCATAATTCTCAGCATGTGATTCTTTATTTGTTTGCCCTGCTATTTTGTACATGTTCTCATCATCAGGCTATGAGCTAAGCAGTTAACTACACATCAACACATTTGGAAAAAAACCTATGCTGTAGTTTGCCTTTGTCTTTGCATTATGCAATTATTTCCTGAAATTAGATCTCCTTTTGCCATCTACAATCACATGCACCTTTCCACTGTACATCACATCTTAGCACCCTTTTCTGATCTTTATGCTCCATGCAACTATTTTTGGCACATGTTTTCACACCATACCATCACACGTAGCCTTTGTTGTTTTTATATTTATTTGTTGCTTCCTATTCATTTCTGGTTAATATAGGCATGCTTATGGCTGGCTGCAAAAGGAGTGGTACGATGGTGTTTTGGTGATAAGGTTCGTTTTCTTTGGCTCATTTAGATGGACGACAATGGTGAATGTTAGCGTGCATCCCTTCCTTCGAAAAATTTAATTCTACGCTGTTCATCTATCATTTAGAGTGGACAAAGAGAATATTCCAATTGCAAGGAAAACATGAAGGTTGTATTTCTTTTGTTCTAGGTATTTAACAACACCTATAAGATTCTTTGCCCTGCTTTCAAACAATTCACATATGCATGTACATGCACTCCTTTTATCATCAACCTCTATTTGGCATGTCATTTGGGTAAGTACTATTTTTTTCATTTTCTTTGCTCGATGGCATGACCAATTGGTTAAACAACAATATATGTACACCCACTTCCCACCGGTTGTTAGAAGCCATGTTCGTAACTAAGATGGTCAACTGTTTATTCTTCTATCACACTCTTATACATTTTTATTTCTCCACAATATGGACACATTTTAGCTATTTGTACTATCGGTTTCCTTATGATTGTGGTTATTCCTTCAAGGTTGACCGGTGTGGTAATATGTGCCTTCTGATAGCATTATCCATTTTTTTGTTCTTTCCCTGACATACTATACCTCATTTCATGTCAGGATCAGTCACCGGTTTGTGATAGCACAACAATGAGTCAGGGTCCCAATTCACAGGATGTTGGCATCACTATAACTTTGGAGGGTAAGGATCCCAACTGTCTACGTGTCTATTATTCCTCCGGTGTAGCGTTATGGTTTTGCCTCTTCCTCCTCACCAGAGTCATAACGATGAGACTATGAGAGAGCCCGGTTGAACCAGCACCAGAAGTCTCATTTGCTTGTTCATTGCATTGGGCTTTGGTTTTCTCATGCTTCAAGGTTGTCCATTGGTGCCTAATTCGAGTTGGCAGGATAGGATGATTCATTATAAGTATATTTTATATTAATATCTGAAAATAAAGACACTAAAGGTACATGGATGTTTCAAAAATAAGTCTAATGCCCATATCTGGTGGTAATACTGTTGATTGGCCTCTCTATTTGGTAGCCATCTAATTAACATAGGTGTTCATTATGCACACTCTCAAATTCTTGCCACCGAGGTTAGTTGAGTTTGCTTAGAATCATTGATTGAGTGGTTCATTTGATATGTTTTAAATTAAAACTTACTTGAAGTGAGATGTTTAAGAATTTAGCCATTTCTTGGTATAACCTTGGAGAAAATGTTAAAACAAAGAGAAATTATTTATGTTACTGGATCAGTTATGAGTTGTAACTTAAGCTCTTCAAATTCATTGAAATATTTTTAATGTTCAACTTCTTCCGACTATATCATTTGATTTTTATTTAAGATGGACGGGCGCTGCAACGCGCGCCTTTATGGTCTAGTTAGCTTTATATTAGACAAATATCAAAAGGCTCACCAATCTCAAAACAGAAAGTGAAAAGTAGATATGGCACTGATAGGCACCGTTGCCGGTAAAATCGCTATGTTCATAGCCTCAACCTTTGCAGCTTCAGTTTGGTGCTCAACATTATCTTCATACCAAGGCAAGTCCGCGAGTGAGGTCATCGTCCGTGACTGTACTCCGGAGTGCGACCCATGTAGTGATTGTACTCCCGCGTGCGAGTTTCTGTACTCCATCGTGTTGCACGAGTCCGTTACATGCTTCTTTTCGGAGATCAATTCCGTGATAAACAAATTAACCCTGTTGATCAAATGTGTAGAGATATGGGTCCTAAAGAAGTTTTGGGTCATATGTGTTACGCCTTCTGGTCAGCATGGATCAGATCACCAGCGCGGTACGAACTGTATGGGAGAATCATCGCAATAAAAGTTAACCACGAGGCTACATAATGGAAAAATTGGAAAGACTCTTCAGCAAACTTGATTCATTTTATGATGTTTGATCTTGCTTGTTTTTCGAAAAGATTATATCCGACCCAAAAACCAATATGTAGAAAAAAAAACCGGCCACGAATTTGCATCATATGGACATGTAGAGAGGCAAATACGAACCGGTACGTGTTCGAGAGACAACTCAGGAGGCGGCAGAAAAAGACACAAAAACCATCTAGGGTTCCATCCTCCTCTTCGGTAATACCGCTGGTCCGCTCCGCCTCCGGTGGCCTTGGGGCATTGGTGGTGTATCGGACCACGGTCCATCGCCGGCGGGGAGTTTCCGTTCATAATTTAGTTTACTTTTCAGTCTCTTTTTGGGATGGTGAGGCAGCGGCTACATCCCGAAGTCAGAATAAGGTCCTCCCCGCCCTATCCTCGCTGACGGAGGGCGCGTAGAGTTGTGTGCCCGTCGAATCTTCTAGGGTCCGGTCGGGTTTTGTGTTCGTTGGTGTGGTTTCATGTTAGTATCTTTCGATCTATGGTTGTCATTATTGGCGATGGTTGATGCGCTGGTCCTTTGGGACCTTAGCACAACGATTTTCCGTCTGTCTACTACAACAAGCTCTACTACGACAAGCTTTGCTGACTCTGGCGATGGAGGGGCAAGAACAGCGGCGCGCCCTCGGCCCATGCTAGTGTTTGTAGTCCTCGCTAGGTGGTCCGAGTACCAATTCGTAATTTCCTTTACTTTTTGAATTATTTGTACTACTGTTGATGATTATTAATAGATCGGTGGATTTCTCGAAAAAAAGACATGTAGAGAGGCAAAGTGGGATCTCACCAAAATCCCGCTTCAAGTTTATTGTAATAGTATTATTTTTAACGCTAATTTTGGTTTCAAAATTTGTAATGCAAATGATAAATGAAATGTAAGTTCGATTTTGGCGAGATCCCCACCTGGCATCTTATCGACATGTACATCTCCTGATGGTGCTCGACCTCAACTGTGATATTCCATGCCCAATATTGATCTGTTGATATCACGGGGTTGCCTAAAAACCTCCGAATCGATTCTATCCTTTTGTGCAAAACAAAAAAATGCATGTGTATGCACGCATCGATTGGAGACATGCATAGGTACGTAAGATATATCAACTTGTCAAGAATATTTGCATGCAGTGGCTGGTGCTCGCGGCGCGGCGACATCCTCCCTCTCACTCTCTGTTTGTGTGACTGTAAGAGAAAAGCCAGACATCTTTCTTGTGTTCGCAGGACTAACAAGACGTGATGCTCTTTTGTGAACTCATAGATCTCCTTCTAAGAAAGGCAAAGTGGACAGCGTCGTGAGCTGCAGCTAGTGACGGTGTTATCTAGTGCCACGGAATCCTATTCCAAATAATACTAGCTAGGAATATAAAGTAGAACAAAGCTAAATAATCGAAGTCGGATGTACTCCATCCACTCGTTTTTATATGACGTTGTAGAACCAGTGTCCTCAAAATTTGAGTATCATAATTGCCTATCGTTCTTACTCGATCAATGGTGCATCTGGAATTAAATTGGTACGCCTTTCGTTCGTACAAGCATTTCAGACGAAAATACGCCTCTGCCTGCGTGACCGCAGACGTGAGATATCACAGGCTTGCTACTGCGATGCATGGTAGCTTCTTCTCACAGGATCTGCGCTCGATCAGGTACGTACGTGTCTCCTCGTCCACCGCCCTAATTGTCAACTGCGCGAGACAAATCCTGCATGCCTGGCTAGGTTCACGAGCTCCAGCCACAGTCACCGATTCCCGCTTTCAGGCGCAAAGGCCCTCACGCAAAGGCGCGGCGCGCCGCTCGTACCGCCGTCGCCGTCCGTGCCGGTGCCGTGACGCCGCACGCGCGCGCGCGCCAAACGGTAGAGAGTGATACCGAGCGAGACAGCCCTCGTGCATTAACTGCCCGATGCCCGGACCTACTTATCATTGAACGGTCCAGACGTTTTGCTTGAGCCAACGATGTTTTTCAGAAAATCAATGCTCCTTGCATAAACATAGCAAAATGGAACCGATCGCACGTCCAACTGGAGCGTGAACTCCGCAGCTTGACGTCGTTTTCTCCTCGCGTGCCTGTGAAGGTGGGCCACCAGCTGAGCAAAAAACACGCGGGCAAATTCCTGTGCGCCAAAAACCCTTACACAACCGTTTCTGATATCTCTAAGCAAAATTTTGGAAGGGTTCTTAACTAGGAGCACTACATAGCAAGCCAGAACTACATAGCACGCAGCTGAAAACGAAACACTGTTTTTTGTATGGCCATTTTCTGTTTTCTTTGCTGAAACTATGCTCGTGCCGGCCTATCTTAGCTTGTAAGAATGAATATCCATTGAACTTTGCCCGTAAGATGGCATGCACATGCAGTCAAAATAACACAAGGGTTTTTTTTTTTTTTTTGAACAAGGAAAGGTCCCGAAGGACCTAGGGCTTCATATTTTCAGCGGTGAGGTACAAATTACAAGTAAGGCCTGAAAGAACCAAGAAATTACAAACTGGCCCATACAAATTGCACAGAGGACCTTGAAAGAAAAAACAGAAGCGATCAGGTCCAGCTTCTCCTTCACCGCGTCGAGTCTCGCCGGAGTCAACCTCTGCGCCGCCGGGGACAAAACCACTTGGGACGCAGAGGTGGGAGCTAACTCCGCCAAGATTTGGAAAGCCTCCGAGCTGGCAGAGCGCCTTGCGGAGGTTGTTTCTGCCTTGAGGGCGGCCTGTCGCCGCCGCACAAGAATGGAGGGGCCGCCCTTCGGCCAGGAAATCCGGCGACAGAGGCGCCGTGAAAGTCCTCCAGTGGAGGGGCTGCCTTTCAGCCATAGAGTACGGCGACAGCGGCGCCGTGGAGAGCCTCCGAGATGAAGCCGACGAGCTTCCCTGCTGCGAATCCGGTGGCCAGGCAGAGGCAGCAAGCAAGAACTCCTTCCTCTCGCCACCACGACGAGGAAGAAGAAGCCTGTTGCTGCTGCGTCTGCAGCCGCCAGATCCGCCAAAGCCAGCCTTATTTATGGAGATCCTCATCTCCCTCCGCCGCCACACCTTCGGCTCCGACCACCGGAGCGCCATGAGGTCGAGGAAGAAAACATGGCGGTGCCAGATCTGGCTGCTCGAGATCCACCACCTCTCTCCGGCATCAACGCCAAACGCCACTACGGGACCAAGACTAGAGCTAATACTAATAATATACATCCCGGCGCCATCTCCTCTCCATCTCCGGCCGGCTATTCCGGCGGAAAGGAGGAGGGAGAGGCCCGGCGAGGAGGAGAGGAGGGGCAGGTACTGTAGCGAGCCTAGAGCGGTTGGGGGGGAGAAAGGAGCGCCTAGACACGCTGCATCACACAAGGGTTTATGAGAAGGACAAACCAATCAATGCCATCTTTTTTTTTCTCTAGGCGCAGGGTGCCAAGCATCAATCGCTCTTTGATGGGAAGATTCCCTGTAAGATCAGTTGAAGATTCCCTGCAAGATCAGTGCACGATTGTTGCAATTGCTTTCCCTCCGTGGAATATTCCTTGTCGCATGGATATGCTACAGCAGTACAGCCTAGCTAGAACATAGCACATAAGTATACAATAAAGGCCGGGCTCTTTCAAGCTTCAATAGTTTTATCGGTATTTTCTTTGTCTACTACTGATACTCCCCCTCTATTTTGAAATAAACAGATGATGTTATTTCGATTCTAGTTTCACTGGAATGGGGTAAGTTTTTTTTTCTGATAATCAATATCACATATATTCATAGTAATAAATAGTACATGGTAGAGATACACGAGCTGACTCCAACGATTACAAAATAATGTCTAAAAGATACTAACAAATCTTCGAGGTCTTCAAATTTTTTCTTCTTCCAGAACATAATCATGTACTCTTCTGAAGACAACCAAAGATAGATAACGATCCATAGATCTGTAAATACCGATGAAGATTCTTCCATAATTTTAATTTGGGCCGCAATGCCAAGGCTGCGTGCACGGGCGTAACCATTAAATCAGTCATTCAACATCGACAAGAGTACCAACACCGAGCATGTCGTGGAATAACAACTGACTAGCCTTGGCGACGTCGATGGAGAGCCGAGAATACGAATCACCATTGTCGAGGACGTAGCAGCCGGGACAAAACCTACGAGGATAATCCTCCTCGTGGCAACAACAACAGAAGATCCAAAATCGATCTGACGAAGCAAGATCTAAAAGCTCATACCTAGAGGATTGTAATCTTTCAACACCGCCATTGACGTCGGGAAGGAGATCTCGTCGTCGAACGAAAGCCCGAAAATCACTTATTGCAGACGATGCCATTTTTATTGAGGGGAGCCCAACAAGAAAACGACTACCAAAATTCTAACATAATCCTGAAAACACTACTTTTATTGAAAACTCCACACATAGATCGGATTCCCCACTCCTCCCGACGTCGGCGAAGCCGACCGGAGGAGAGGGAACCGATCTACGAAGGAGGCTGAAGTGTAGGCGGCTAGAGTTTTCTGATCTATATGAATGGGGTTAGTTCTGCTTTCAAGCGTCGGTTTACAGTTCTTAAGATATTTTGAGCTCTCATTCCTGAATTTCATATAAAATTATCACAAAATTGCTCCCATGTTTCCAATGAGTAAGGTTTATATATAATTTTCAAAAGTAAAGCTGGGCAAAATTTGATCAAATTTTTAGGGAAAACTATCAAAAACTACGATGTTACATAGATATATGACAAGAAAAATTATTTCATGATGTATCTAACCGTCTTAATTTTGAGCAGTACATATTAATGATCTTTAAAAAGGAACTTGGTCAAAATTTTACGTAATGTGACTTTTAGCATGTGCGCACATACGTGTAGACAAGAACAACGGTGCGGCGTGACATTGGCACGCCTTCTGACTCTCGCAGCCGAACCTACGGCTACGAGTGCTCCGGCTTGTGCTGGACTCTGGTTCCCATCGTACTACAGTAGTATTACTAGCACCATGGAACCAACGGTCAGGTGAGGTTGCCGTGCCGGGCCTCGGTACAAACAAATTGACACTGACCCTGTGTCTGTGATTTTTCATTTGACGCTGACACCTACTACTACTTATGTTTTTTTCCTCGCCCGTATAAGCATCTCTAAAAGACTGAGTTTAACAGACGAATCTCGCGGGTTTGAGATTGACAAAATCATCCTACGGTCTCCTTGTCATTGAGGCCATGGCCAATGGATAGCCTAGGGGTGTTGCCTCACAGCTTTAGGGTGGTTCAAAGTAGGTTCGGATAAGGAGTGCTAGCTTCTTCATCGTGAAGCAACCTCTTCGAGTCATAAAGTGAAAACTAAGTAAAAATGTGAGAGAGAAGAGAAAAATCAAATCAGTTTTTAAGAGAAAGACATATTAATAGGATCATAACACTGGCATGCATATATCAAAAGTTTTATCCAAACCTCCATTGCTCATGCCCTAAAGAACGTCGGCCAGCGTCTGTTTTGGACAGTGAAAGGCAAAGGTGGTGAAAGTTTAAAAAAACTGCCCAAGTGTTGCCACTACGCGCCTGCGAAAAAGACGACCTCCATGGACGCATCTGGAAAGCTCCACGAAACGAATGAAGCCTGTAAGTGAAGTTAGTACAACTCTGATTAGCATTACAGTGACTCGCGTTTTCTTTAACGAGCTAGCTACCAGTCCAGACTCCAGAGCACTATGCACACCACACGTATCTTCCTGGCGAAGCGACGAGATGCTTCGGTGCGGGCGTGACATCTCCCACGAGACTTTGTTTTCAACGGAAAGATGGGGCCAGAGTTCATGGAACCCTCTGATGTCACTGCGTGCCACTTATCTTCTTGCTAGCTAAACAAACAAATCTTCCACGATGTAGTTCGTATGACATTAGGAATATCCGGACACTACTTGCTGCTAAAGATGACTCCAGTGCGACCCTCCTCTAATCTCTTTCCGACCAAGCCATGGATATGATATCTATCCTGCTGTGTGGCTATGGCCGGACTTCAGTGCATGGTATTCGTGCTTTCATTTCAGGCAAGAAAGTTGCGGTACTACGTAGATAGCACTGTTGAGAAAGTAGTTTTGGACTTTTAAATATAAGACTCGACGAACTTGATATTAAATTAACAAAGCCTTCAACCGACTAAGAGTAGAATGAAAACAACAATAAAAGACCACCAACATCGAGAGAACGAGCTAACTGCGTTAGTGGCCAGACGAGTCTCCAGAGTTCAAAGGAGAAACCTTCACGATAATACCTACATAAAGAGGAACGACGCTCACGAACGTCGTTGTTGCCAGGGGAGCCATGCGATGCTTTGGCGCGCGTAAACTTTATCACCCACCCCAAGGAAAGCCTAAGAAATTGCACCTGCCGAACAGCCACCAGCTGTTGAAAACCACCGGTGTCCCCCGTGCCACCACACTAACTTCAACAACCATCCTAGGCTCGAGAGCAGCCGCGCAAACCGGAGGCACACCGTTTATAAGAAGCTGGTCACAACATGACTCAGGGCATCGACGAGTAGGGATTCCGAGGAGGACCTCAGAGAAGTCGCAAGTCAATAGGGCAGCAGAGAGTGCCAAGCGGAGGGAAACCAGCAGCAGGGTCAAGGATATGTGTCATGGCCATGAATCCAAGGAGGTAAACGACATCCGTAGGCTGTCGGTGCTAGCAATGGACAAAGCCATGCGGTGCTTTCGCGGACACACCATCAAGCTCGCTAGAGTCCCTGTAGGCCAAACCCAGCGCAACCAAACCAGTCCCGCGGGAGCCACTCCGAGACGCGTTGTCCCCACGGTCGTCACATTTGGCTGGATGGAATCAAGCAACCGGTGGCAATGAGTCACCACCGCTCCATTGAAGGGCCACCCTACTAGCCATGAACCCCAAGCTCTCTCGAGCCGGAGCGAACCCAAGAGAGGAAAACGTGATGTCTCCGCCCCTACCGAGAACACCAACCGCTTGTACGGGACAAGGGGGCTATGGATTCCTAACCCGGCCCATATCGTATCGCTGATCAACAGAGCCGCCATGCACTGGCATCAGCCTATACAAGCAAGGGAGCGACCTTGCAGCCTAGGAGGCTCTAACTCCATATGCATATGGCCCGCCTAGACCGAGGCTGGCCATATGTGGCGCAAACCTAGGCCCATTGGTCCAGATTTGGCCCGCCGCCACCCATGGCCATGACCGTGCTAGCGTCGGGTCACGCCAGCCACTGGCGACTAGTTCATCGTGCCGCGCCGCCATCCCCAGGATCCGGCGGTACATCCCTCGCCAGCTAGAGGAAACGCAGCGCACCGCCGCGAGGAAGGGCCGCCTCGTGAGACCCTCACCTTGCGCGGGTAGATGACAGCCGCCGGCGGCACCACGCGGGCTTTACGTAGGGGCAGCAGTGAGGGGAGGGGGGTAGAGATGGCCTAATGAGAGGGGAAGAGGAGGTCATCCTTGTCACTGCCGGGCGCAATGCTGAGTGACTGCGGGTGAGAGGAGGAGGACTGAATCACATGGTAGTTTTAGACTTAAACCAAGAAGATTAGAGAGAAGATAAGAGAGAACCGGTCAAAGACTAGGAGTGGTCAAAACACACATGGAGACGACCATGTTTGAGCGGCGTGCCTCCGGGTCTCCCAATTTTGGGGCTATCACGGCTGGTTGACACAGAGGCGATATGTGCCAAGCTCCTCGGTGTTTCCAGCCAAATGATCGAGTAGTGATTGATGACGATGATCGCAGTTTGCCCGTGGCACATTCTTCCCGGATCATGCTCTTGCTTATGCCAACATGTTGTATAAGGCCATCTCTAGCCGATTCCTAAAACCGGTCAGAGAAGTAAAAGATTTGATTTTACTTATGTATTGTGGATCTAGCCAAACTCTTAAAACTTTTAGCAGGGTAAAACTTTTACTTCTCACCTCCGCTGACTCCTAAATATAGTCGACCTCGGTCTCTTGGCCTCTCTAGAGAAAGAGGCCAACAATACACCCTGTGGCGACTTTCTCCCCCATTCTCGCCGGTGACACCTCTGGTGACCACGAAAACCCTCTGCCGCCACCTCGACCACTGCGGCGCCCTCCCACCCAACTCACCGTTGCTCCCCGGTCCTTGTTGACGCTGGAATCAACTTGCAAGAGATTTCGTCGCCGCCCCGATCTATTGCAAATCTTCTACCGGCGAGCTCGATTCCTTGCAGCTCACCCATTCCGGATGTATCATATGACATGGTACTCATGGACGATTGGTCGCTGACTGTACAGGCCCCGCAGCAGAAAATAACATATCAACGAACAATTCCTTTTGAGCTGAAAGCAACACAAACCATTCAAAAACTTGCGCATGGCTTCGTAAGGATCCGTAGAGCAAAACAGAAAAAGTGTCCCTGTTGCTTGGAGAAATAAAAAATTCCAATAGCCGGCGTGTTCCAATCAGGAACGTGGCGAACTTGAAAAAGGAAAACACAAGTTCTACAATGTTCTGACAAGGTGCTTGATTATAAGTTCATTTTGATGGGAATATTATTTTCTCAAACAGCTAGTAGGCCTCAAAGTAAACATCACAATGCATTTATACGAAATTACTGCCTGATCACGCATGAAGATCCTAATCATGATTCCACCTTGGCTTGGTTGGCGAAGCGCCGGATCAAGCGTTCAATGCCAGCCTAGCTGACGCAAGTCGTCGAGCATGATAAAATTCAGGCCATTATAGGGACAACTTGCCACCACCTAGACCCAATATTTTCTCACTCGTCTCTCCCATATTGGAATTTGCCCGGAGAGATCAAAAAGCAACTGTACATTTTCAAGCAAAAAAAAAAGGTTATCGTGCAATGTACCACAATAAGACGCCTTTCATGAGATTGCATAGATCAGAATCAATACCTCTGGCTTATTATCATACAAGGCATTATCAGGGTATAAGCTTTTGTCAGACATGTTCCAATAGGATCTTCGAGTGCCATGAAAAGGAACAGAGGAGCAGTTAGGCCTCAAGTGGAAGAGTTCAATTAAGCAATCAGGAAATTTCAGTCAGATGGGCATCTTAAGAAAAAGAATGTTTCGATTGAGATGGAGTCAAGAGTGTTTTTCTAGAGAATGATTTTGCGAGACTACTCCATTACATCATATCTTATCTGATTCTAACAAGAATACACAACCCCTTAATAATTGAAATGAACATACTCTAAGGATACAATTTGATATCCGCACCGCCCTGTGAGGCCACCACAAAGAAGCTTATAGAATTGCAGTGTCTTGCGTAAGCATTAAGCAGTGAAGGCTGCCAAACTAATAAGTGGATGGGCTAGCAGCTACCTGTCATGAAAAATAAACAACCAAGGAAATTGTTTAGTGATAGCAAACTACGCATATCTACTGGCATATTCCACTGGTCGAAAAAGGGCCTTTGGTCGCGGTTCGCAACTGCCATTAGTCGCGGTTGCGCAACCGCGACCAAAGTAGCGCGACTAAAGCCCCCCTCTTTAGTCGCGGTTGCTTACGAACCGCGACTAAAGGCCCGTCCACGTGGGCGCCAGGCGACCGTCGGGGCGGAGGCCCTTTAGTCGCGGTTCTTCCGGCCGACCGCGACTAAAGGCCGCCGCGAGTTTAGGGTTTTAGCCCCCCCCCCCCTAAACCTGTTTTCAGTTTAATTTGTATTGTTTTATTTCTTTTGTGCTTTATTGTAATTTTGAAGGAGTTTCACATATTCTACGGTACTACATACATGCATGCATATGAATGTACAATTTCAAACAAATTTGAAATTAGAACCAAAAAGAATTCAAGAGGAATATACAATATATATTCAATATCATCGGATGACCATATACAAGTTTGAACAAGTTTCCATACATAATTTAATGCATGTATAGTTCTACGTCCTCTACGTAGTGTTGTCCTGTAGGATCGATGACTTCCTCGCGAACCATCCAGCTAGTTCCTCCTGAAGTGGTCGGAAGCGAGCTTCCGGACTAAGCGTCTTCCGGAGGTTATTCCTCTTGATGTTGATCTCATCCGACTGGTCCCGCTCATTGGTGTATCTCCGGATCCTCTCACAAACATAGTATCCACATAGATTGGTCCCCGGTGGCTGAATATCCCCAGTCGTCCGCAATGCCCTTTTAAAATGTAGCTCTTTTTTGAATTCACCGACCTTTTCATCTACGAACCGTCTCCAAACCCTACGAGGCAAAGAAAATTAAATGAACAAGAGAGTTATTAATTAGTTACTTGATATTAGGAAATGATGAACGAAATAGGCCGATCGATATAGAGCGCAAATGAATGAAAACAATTACTTTTGCATCATTTTTCTCATGTCGGCCCAAAGCGCCGCATCCATATTCAGAGAGTCGTGGACGAGAACCGTGGAGGTGTGAAATTGAATTACCATCGGAATCCAGTGGAACCCGCGGACACGATACATGCACAATCATGCATATATAACTCATCGATTAGCCACATACCATGCATGGAGTAAACAAAAGAGAATGTGCTCAAGACAGAAACACTCACCCAAAATGGTAAGGAAATAGAATATCACTTTTGAGTTCCTGTTTTCTAATAAACCGCCACAGGTCTTCCTCCACGTCGGCGGGGTGGTGTTCTAACACATATGAATTAACGATGTGTGGGTCAATGAACCCAACATCATGGATGTTCCTTATTTGCATTTCTCGCTTCTTCATTCTGCATAATAGCGTACACAACAAGATAGTTAGGACAATATATAGTGCAGGCAATGAACGAGATGGGGTAGAAATTAATAAATCACTTACGAACGTAGCAACCGATGATAGATTTGTCGAGGTCGCGCAGATTGAACAGCTGGAACAATTCACTCCGATGAATTGTTATATAGTAATGTTTGAAGTGATGCTCATGTTTAACTTCCGCATAAATATAGTCTTTGGCGTTTTTAAGTTCTATGTAACTCTTGTACCAATTTAGCAGACCTTTCATTTGTCGAGGTAGATCCTCTTCCTGTGCAGGCTCGACGAGAGGGCCATTCTTCACATATGTAAATACTACGTCCTTCATTGGCGCCTCATCAAGGCCTAACAAGGTGCACGAAGAGTGATACCTAAGGTGGCCGCTTGTTCTCTGGCACTCGTTACAGTCAATCCATGTGCTGTCGCAGCTGCTATGATATCGGGGGCATCCGGACCGGCGGCTTGCACTATGAGCGGGGCGATCGATTGTTTACTTTGTTCCCCGAGCTGGGCAACTTCTTTCCCCCTTTCTAATTTTTTCTCGGCCTCCTCCAAGGCTTTCTTCTCCTCGCTTCTCCGCCAACTCTTGGTTCCTCTTGAACGCGAGTGCTTGCCTACGAAGTTCACGTGCATAGTCGTCAGGCAGATTCTTTGCGGCTTGGGACGGTGTGTTCAAAAATGTCTTAGCCCACTTCTTTTGCTCATCAGAAAATACTGGCTTGGGCTCGCCCTCTATTTTCTTCTTGCAGCTCGCCTTCCATTTCTCTAAATCAGCAGCCGCGCCCGCCTCGACTTCCTCGGCACTACATTCCCAAGGCCTCGTGGGGAGAGGCTTCGGTGATACCTCCGGTACCTTTGTTTTCTTAGGTACGTAAGGGTCCGGGTTAATAATCCAGGACTGCTGCTTCTGCTTCTTCGCCGGAGGTGGATTGGGGGGCGGCGTCTGCTTACCCGCCGGGGCGGACTAGGGGGCGGCGGCTGCTTACCCGCCGGAGGTGAATTGGGGGGCGGCGTCGGCCCTCGTGAAGGAGGTGTAGGTGAAGCACCACCACCACCACCGCCACCGCCGCCACCACCACCACCGTAGGGGGTGGACTTGTTGGCGCCCGCCCGGAAACTTGATAAACTTCTTCTCGCCATAGAATGAACTCGGCGCTTGACATCTCCAAGTCTTGTCGCCCCTTCGTGTGTAGCAATGTCAATGTCCGTGTCCTCAAACCCTTGGACTATGTCCTCCACCGTGACACGAGCATAGCCATCTTGAATGGGGTTGTTGTGGTGGAGTGCTCCAGGTGGTAAAGCACTCGCCGATGGCTACCTTCATGGACATGTTCCCGATAGGATAATACGGATGACATGCTTTCATCTCCTTTATATCGTCCACGGGGTAGCGAGGAGGCTCCGGTGCAGTAATTTCGACCACCGGAGGCTCCGGTGCAGTAATTTCGATCGTCGGTGCACCAGCCCGATGGGGCCTCCGTGGAAGCCACGCCGCTTCTCCGCGGCCGGCTTCCGAGATCCAATGGATGATCTTCATGCTCGCGCCCGAGCTGCATCTCTTTCGGCTACTAGTACACTCACGGTTTTCTTCATGACATCCATTTCCGATGCCAACCGCGCCACAACATCTCGCTTCCCGATCCATCTTTCTCTTACGGCTTCGTAACCGTACGGGTCATCGTTCGGGGAACCCTATTTTCCACGGAATGTGCCCCATGCCTCGTACACGTCCTAAGTGTTCAGGATTCCCGAGGGCTTTTGTCGTGGCGTCGTTCTCTCTCGTTGAACTTGATCCTCCCTCTTGAGCATCCCTCATTGCCTCAATAAGCTTTTGGGTGGGTGTAATTATTTTGCCCTGGTAAACACACTTCCTGTCTCCGGGTTCGCCGATCCCCCATGCCCGTACCACCAGCTTTTGGCCCTTGGGTCCCATCCCTCCGTACTCGGACGGATTCCTCGCGCCCTCGGCTCGTTCTCCATCTTCTCCCACCTAGGCTGCCAAAAGCGATACCCTCCTGGCCCCATTTTATGATTGTACTCCTTCTTGGCCGCATTATCCTTATTTTTTTTCGATATTTCAAGGAACTGCTCCAATTTCTTTTGCTTCACAAATTCTGGCCAATCATGTTGCAGTTTTTCATATTGTCCTTTAAAATCCGGAGTCTTGCCCGGCTTGACAAAGTCATGGGCTAGATTTTGCTTGTATTTCCGGAATGCGTTGGCCATCCTGGAAAGAGCGAACTGTTTGACTACCTTGCACCTCTCCTTGTTTTCCGCAATCTTGTTACCCTCCTCATCGTATTTGCGGTATTCCGGAGGTAGAATGAAATGTTCCATAAGCTTTTTGAAGCAATCTTTTTTTGTTCTCTTATCGACAAAAGTGAAACCAACACGTGCCTTCTTTGGCTCATTCCGCTCCTGGACGGTGATCGAGACGTTGTCTCTAACAACGGCTCCGCATTGGCTGACAAACTTGGTGGCGTTCTTGCTGGGCTCCAGCGGCCTGCCGGTTGCTTCCTCGACAACATCGATGGTGCATGTTTCTCCCGCTTTCATCGTCTTGGTTGCGCCACGCTTTGACGACGACGTACTCGATTGTTTCGACGATCCGGCCGAGGGCTAAAATAAGAAAGAGAGGCGCGCGCGTTAGTACACACATATTTATTCAAATCAGTGAGTTTGTATCACCAGAGGCTCAATGTATATATATATACCTCGGTGCCGGAGGTGGTTGCTACTTCCAACTGAAGATCGTCCTTTATCGACGTTCCTTCGGCACCATCTTGCTGACCATGCCCTTCATCTTCACCCTCAAAGTTCAGATAAGAAGAGATATCATCTTCTTCTTATCCGGTCGGCACATATAGAACATCGCCTTTTATGATGCCGAAGATATGTTCTTCAGCGTCCGGATCATAGTTGTCCATAATCGGGTCAGCTCTATCGTCCGCCATATGTCGAGTCCCGAAAACATGTAGTAAAAACAAATTAATTGTGTATATGCATTATCACATCTCTTCTACATATAAACAGAGAGGGCGACGAGGGAGGCGAGAGGGGGGACGCAGTGACCGCGTGACCGAGAGACCGGTGGCGGTGGCGAAAGGGCGGTGGCGAAAGGGCGGTGGCGGTGCCGAGGACACAAAAAAACACCGCGCGTATACGGAGGGGGCGACGAGCACTGGCCCCTCCGTATACGTGCGGTGGTTAAGTTATTTTTGTTATTTTAAAAGTGACAAACTTTTGTTAAGTTATTTTAAAAGTGACCGAGAGACCGGTGGCGGTGGTGAAATAGCGGTGGCAAAAGGAGGGGGCGAGGAAGGGGTGGGAGAGGGTGTCGCGGAAGAGGGAGGCGAGGACGAGCGCGTTGGCGTTGGCGCGTTGACGGCGTTGGCGTTGGCGCGTTGAATAGAGGTAGCGTTGGCGTTGGCGCGTTGAATAGAGGTAGCGTTGACGGCGTTGTCGCGTTGACGGCGTTTGGCGACGGTATGGCGTTACAATTTTAGTTCATTTTTTATTAAGTCAAAATTTTAGTTGATTTTTTATTAAGCCACACTTGAGCTTTCTCATTTAATACACTCCGCATCTTGACGGCGTTGGCGCGTTGACTGGCGTTTGAATAGAGGTAGCGTTGACTGCGTTGGCGCGTTGATCTGCGTCAATTTTAGTTCATTTTTTATTAAGTCAATTTTTATTAAGTCAAAATTTTAGTACCCATTTTAGTTCAATTTTTAATAAGTCAAAGTTGTATTGCATTTTTACTAGTTTTTAATTAAAAAAACTTATAGTTACACAAAGTAAAAAACAAAAAAACTAAAACAAAAGAAAAAAAAGGCAGGCCGGGGCTCTGTCCGCGCGCGCTCCTCCCTCTCTCTCTCATGCGCGCACACGCGGCGGCCGCCGGCGAGCGTAGCGCCCCGGCGAGCAGAGCGAGCGCGCGGCGGCGGCCCGGCGCCTCTCTCTCTCTATCTCTCGCGCCGGTGATGACGAGGGCGGCCGGCCGGCGATGCGCGCGCGCGGCGTTATACTGGATCGACACGGCGCGCGGCACACGTACGTGGAGGGCGGCGGCGACGCACTGCGGCGGCGGCGACGGCGTCTGCGGCGACGGCGAGGCTCTCGGCGACGAGCGAGGCGCGTGATGCGCGAGGCGCGGTGGCGCGGCGAGCTCTCGATCGGCAGAGAGACGGAGCGAGCGGCGAAGAAGACGATGTGTTTGGCGACGGTTCGGGAAAACTATTTATAGCCCTCCCTTTAGTCGCGGTTGGCGAGGCGACCGCGACTAAAGGGCACCCTTTAGTCGCGGTTGGCCAACCCAACCGCGACTAAAGGCTTTTTTCGCCGGTTTTTCGTTCTCACACGCACGAGACCTTTAGTCGCGGTTGGCGAGGCCAACCGCGACTAAAGGTATTTTTCGAATTACTTTTTGTTTTTAAAAATGTTAAAAATACGTAAAAACTCGAAAAAATAAAACTAATTCAATTCAAAATTTTAAAAATACAAATAATATATCAAAAACTTCAGAAAAATAAAACTAATTCAATTCAAAATTTTAAAAATACAAATAATATATCAAAAAATTCATAAAAATAAAACTAATTCAATTCAAATTCTTAAAAATACAAAAAATATATCAAATAAATCAGAAAAATAAAACTAATTCAATTCAAATTCTTAAAAATACAAATAATATATCAAATAAATCAGAAAAATAAAACTAATTCAATTCAAATTCTTAAAAATACAAAAAATATATCAAATAAATCAGAAAAATAAAACTAATTCAATTCAAATTCTTTAAAATACAAAAAATATATCAAATAAATCAGAAAAATAAAACTAATTCAATTCAAATTCTTAAAAATACAAATAATATATCAAAAAAATCGAAAAATAAAACTGATTCAATTCAAATTCTTAAAAATACAAATAATATATCCAAAAAATCGGAAAAATAAAACTAATTCAATTCAAATTCTTAAAAATACAAATAATATATCCAAAAAATCAGAAAAATAAAACTAATTCAATTCAAATTCTTAAAAATACAAATAATATATCAAAAAATCAAAAAATACTTTCCGCCACTTTCTTCCCGCCACTTTCTTCCCGCCTCTTTCTTCCCGCCACTTTCTTCCCGCCACTTTCTTCCCGCCTCTTTCTTCCCGCCACTTTCTTCCCGCCTCTTTCTTCCCGCCTCCCGTCTTCCCGCTTCCATTTTTCCCGCCATTTGTCACTACATATAGGTAGCCCCGGCTTGGCCGACATTATCACATCTCTACAATCTTTCATCACTCTCTCATGGCTTCCACCGCACCCACTCTAACCTACCGACAGAGTGGAGGAGCTTTGCGCCTCGAACTACCCTTGCCCACCGGCTACCGCGTCCCCGCCGGCCGGAGCCTAGCGCGCCGGCGTGCGTGCCGGTCCCTCCCGTCCCTCGTGGTACTGCGCGCCGGCGGCCATCACGAACCACTACTACCTCGACCTCACGCCGGAGCAGCGGATGAATCCCGCCGGCATCCCGATAACCAAGCATACTTGGGACGCCTTCTTCATCAATCGGCGTGAGAGGGCGCTCGCTGGGTATGAGGAAGACGGTCCGCCTCCCGGAAACTTCCATGAGGCCGGCCGTCGGCTATGGTGGTACGGCCGGACTCGCAGAGCGTCATGGACTACATCACGGCCAGCGATATCCCCCGCCTGCGCTACCCTCGCTCGAGCCACGAGCACCGCCCGACGACAACGACGACAAGCATGGCGACGACGACGCCGGCAACTTAGAAGGCGACGACTACCGGCACAACGGCGGCGGCTATGAAGACTACGAGTATGCATATTATACGCCTAGGCAGGAGTATGACTAAATCACTCCAAAATTAATGTATGCGGGAGTATGACTTAGTCACTCCAAATTTCCCGTATGCAGGAGTATGACTTAGTCACTCCAAATTTCCCGTATGCAGGAGTATGACTGAATCACTCCAAATTTCATGTATCATCAGTGCTATCTCGAGTCAATTGAATCATTCGAAAATGGACACCAAACACATCACGGGTAATATAATTCACATGATCCATTCAACAAAGTTTGGTACACTAAATTATTACACATCATTTCTTTCCCTGTGTCCCTGCTTGCTTACGATTGTGCCGTATCCATGGAGCATCCTCATCATTTAACTTAATGCTTGGGTCGGTGTTCACTTTGAAGGGTGGAATTTCAGCAAACATATTATAATCTTCTCGACATGTCCGTCTTGTCCTCCACTCCCACGATGTTTCTTTTCCCTGAAAGAACAATGTGGCGCTTTGGATCATCGCATGATGTACCGATCGTTTTCTTATCTTTCCGTTTCCTCGGCTTGCTACTCATGTCCTTCACATAGAAAACCCGAGCGACATCTTTCGCTAGGACGAATGGTTCGTCAAGGTAACCAAGATTGTTGAAATCCACCATTGTCATTCCGTATTGCTGGTCCACCTTTACCCCACCTCCCGTTAGCTTGAACCATTTGCACCGGAACAAAGGGACCCTAAAGGAGGGTCCATAGTCAAGTTCCCATATCTCCTCTATGTAACCATAATATGTGACCTTTTGCCCATTCTCGGCTGTCGCATCAAAGCGTGACACCACTCGTTTTGGTTGGTGCTCTTTTTATCTTGGGCGATCGTGTAAAATGTATTCCCATTTATCTCGTACCCTTGAAAGTCGTTATAGTCGAAGATGGTGTCTTGGCCAACATGTATAGCTGATCTACAACATCTTCGTCACTCATTAAATGTTTTCTCAACCAACCGCCGAAAGTCTCCATGTGGGCCTTCCTAATCCGGGATTCGAGCTTCCTGTGGTTGTCCGAGCGTAAAATATTCTTGTGTTTCTCAAAGTACGGAGCCACCAAGCTGGAATTGGTCGAACAGTGTGGTGTGCTTCAGTCGCAGAATGGCCGTCCATACATATCGTTGATTTCCTTCCGATCGTGCCTTTTCCACTTAGTCTCCCCTCGTGCCGCGATCGAGGAAGACCAATCGGCTTAAGGTCGGGAACAAAGTCAACACAAAACTCAATTACCTCCTCATTTCCATAGCCCTTGGCGATGCTTCCTTCTGGCCTAGCACGGTTACGAACATATTTCTTTAATATTCCCATGAACCTCTCGAAGGAGAACATATTGTGTAGAAATACAGGACCGAGAATGGAAATCTCATCGACTAGGTGAACCAGGAGGTGCGTCATAATATTGAAGAAGGATGGCGGGAACACCAACTCGAAACTGACAAGACATTGGATCACATCGTTCTGTAACCGTGGTAGAACTTCCGGATTGATTACCTTCCGAGAGATTGCATTGAGGAATGCACATAGCTTCACAATGGCTACTCGAACATTTTCCTGACAGAGCCCCTCAAAGCAATCGGAAGCAATTGCGTCATAATCACGTGGCGGTCGTGAGACTTCGGGTTTTGGAACTTTTTCTCCGCCATGTTTATTATTCCCTTTATATTGGACGAGAATCCGGACGGGACCTTCATACTCGCTCGGGCATTCAAAAAAGATGACCTTCTCTTCTTTGGTCGAGCGTAGGCTGGCACGACCTTGAAACCGTTCCGGATGCAGGTCATCGTGGTCTTTCAAACTTTGCTCGGTCGTGCCGTGCTTCCTTTGTATCATTTGACTTCCCATACACGCCCAAGAAGCTTAGGAGGTTCACGCAAATATTCTTCGTAACGTGCATCACGTCGATTGCAGAGCGGACTTCTAGGACTTTCCAATATTCTAGCTCCCGAATATAGATTTCTTCTTCCACATGGTCTGCGTGCTCCGTCAGCCTCCCTTCTGAACCGATTGTCCGCCAGACCCTTTCCAAAGATGACTTTCAAATCCTTGACCATATCAAATACCTCAAGCACCAGCAGTGTTCCGTAGTGCTTCGGCCGGTGATCTGCCTTGCCGTTGTAATGCTTGCCTTTCTTTCTTATCGGATGACCTTTCGGAAGAAATCGACGATGCCCAAGGTACACGTTCTTCTTACAATTTGGCAAATGTACACTTTCGGCCTCATGTAAGCAAGTGCGTGCATGCATTGTATCCCTTATTTGACGAGTCCCGAAAGGTTACTAAGAGCAGGCCAATCGTTGATGGTTACGAAAAGCAACGCTCGTAGGTCAAATTCCTCTTCTTTGTGCGCATCCCACACACGGACACCAGGTCTGCCCCACGACCGTAAAAGTTCATCAACTAATGGCCTTAGGTACACATCGATGTCGTTGTCGGGTTGCTTCGGACCTTGGATGAGCACCGGCATCATAATGAACTTCCGCTTCATGCACAACCAAGGAGGAAGGTTGTAGATGCATAGAGTCACGGGCCAGGTGCTATGGCTGGAGCTCGCTCGCCAAAAGGATTCATGCCATCCGTACTTAGACCAAATCTTATGTTCCTTGCGTCACCTGCAAAATCTTTGAACTCTCCGTCGATCTTTCTCCATTGCGTTCCATCTCGCAGGGTGTCTCAACTCCCCGTCCGACTTACGGTCCTCTTTGTGCCATCGCAACAACTTGGCATCCTCTTTGTTCCCGAACAGACGTTTCAACCGTGGTATTATAGGAGCATACCACATCACCTTGGCGGGAACCCTCTTCCCCGGGTTTCGGCCCTCAACATCGTCACCAGGGTCATCGCCTCGATCTTATAACGCAATGCAAGTGCATACCGGGCATTCATTCAAATTCTCGTATTCACCGCGGTAGAGGATGCAGCCGTTGATGCATGCATGTATCTTCGTAACCTCTAAACCTAGAGGGCAGCACAACCTTCTTTGCTTCGTACGTATCAGCGGGCAACTCGTTATTCTTTGGAAACATATTCTTCAACATTTTCAGCAAGTTTTCAAATGCCGAGTCAGCTACACCTGCCCGTGCCTTCCATTTCAGCAAATCCAAGTGTGCAGCCCAGCTTTTTCGGACCATCATCGCATCCGGGTACAGCGCCTTCCCGTGATCCTCTAACATGCGATCCAAATTCTCCCTCTCCTTTTCGGCTTCGCAGACGTCTCCGTGCATCAGCAATGGTCCGACCAAGATCATCAACGGGATCATCACGTGCCTCTTCTTCACCTTCCCCTTCACCTTCCCCTTCACCTTCAGCGATCCTCCATGAAAGTATCACCGAAATGAGCAAGATAGCTTTCATCGATGAAATCATCCCCTTCTTCATCTTCTTCCATTATAACCCCTCTTTCTCCATGCTTGGTCCAACAATTATAGCTTGGCATGAAACCGTGCCGAGCGTGTGCATGTGAACATCTCTTGAGGAAGAGTAACCCTTCCGATTCTTACAGCTAACACATGGACAGATAACAAAACCCCCCCGCTTGTTCGCATTAGCCACTACGAGGAAATCTTTCAAACCCGTACTGAACTTCGCTCGGAGAGTCGGTTACCGTACATCCATTGCCGATTCATCCGCATTATTATAATATAAAATATATAATTAACCATCATGCATTTGTTAAACTAACTAGCTACAAACAATATAAATTAAACAATGAACTACACACACATGCATATTTTATCAATGACACATCAAAGGTTCAAGTTGCTAACCGCGATCGAGGAGGAAAAAATAAATGAGAAAGCTCAAGTGTGGCTCCAACACTTCATATCATGTTTGTTTCATGCTCTTGGGGCATTTCATCAAACACCCTATGTGCATAAGAGGAACCAAAAGCAAACCTAACACTCACTTGTGAAGTTTGTGAAGAGAATGGCTCCAAATGGCTAAGTGTTGGCTGCTGGATGGGTATATATAGGAGGGGCTTTAGTCCCGGCTGGCTCCGGCCAACCGCGACTAAAGGCCTTCGAGCACCTGTTAGTCGCGGTTGGCCTCGGCCAACCGCGACTAAAGCCCCCACGTGCACCACCGGCCACCGTGCGCCCGGACCTGAGCCTTGGTCGCGGTTCGCCACACGAACCGCGACTAAAGACCCCATTAGTCGCGGTTCCTTTACCTTCGCGACTTATGGGGCTTCCCGGAAGCCTGTTTTTCTACCAGTGTTCCAGCGATGATTTTAGGCGAACGCTACGCGTCGGGCGGTAGATCTGGGGCCAAAAATCGGTTGTCCTCCACGCCGTCCGATGGCGATCCGACGGGCAGAATCAGCCGCATTAGGAAGTTTACATTATAGCCCCCGATTTTGTGGAGAGTCAACCCGCAGTAATATATTTATCAGATAATAGTTTAAATGCAGTTTTACATTTGCCACCCTCCTTTTCTGGAAACCAACCCGCAGTACCTCCCTAATGTGAAGAGTATTACAACAAAAATCATCTCTCCGCGTACAAAAAATATATACTATTACAATAAAAAGTCGCAATATTTTTAAAAAGTAATGTCACAAATAAAGTGGTTAAACCAACAAATTGTTTTGTTGGAGATCAATTTACAACAAAAGTAGCCATTATTATTAACAAAAACCGGAGACTATTACAACAAAAATCCATATGTTTACAAAAAAAAACATTAATTTGTTACATATTGAATTACAACAAAAGTCACCAACTTTTTTTACAAAAAGTCACAGACGATTACAATAAAAAATCAATATGTTTGCAAAAATGATGCAAAGTGGTCAAGCGATCACCTACTATTTTATCCAAAAGTCACAAATGGTTACAACAAAAAAAAATCACTTTATTAGCATCAACAAAAAAAAATGTTGTCTCTTTACAACAATTGTTAACAACAAATCCTACAAAAATTACGGATTGTTTACAACAAATAGTTCATCATCTCACTCATGTGTTTTGCAGCGAAACCATTGTTGGGCCGAAAAAACAAGCCCATTAAGCCGAAGCGGGAGCGAGGCCGGACGACCGTCGCCGGATCGTAAGCATTTTCCATGATTTTATCTGTTTCTTCATCAGCCTCAAAACCATCTTTATTCATGCCATCAAGTAAATCGGACAGTGGCCCTGCATGAACATATTTTTTTCTATAAGCAATGTAACCGGTAGGAGCACGTCCATCAGTGACGAACACGCTGAATCGGTGTAAACCAGTCAACTGCGTACCTTTTTTGTTTTGTTTTGAGAATTATCAGCTGCGTACCTGCAGTGTGTTAAACTGGCACTGGGCCTTGCGCTGCCTAGGCCCACATGGTCTCCCGTAAGATCCTCACTCACCGGACGAAAGCAGCCCAAAATCCCTCACGACCGCCCAGCCCATCCGAGCCGTCGTCGACAGCAGAAACCTAGGCAGTAGGCACCGCTGCCGATACCAAATGACCTAGTAGCTCATTTTCCCCGCGCAAGCCGTTGCCCGCCGGCCATGGAAACCGAGGTCTGTGCATCTGGTCCGAAGAAGAGGAAACTAGCGTCGTCGCCAGCGCCGGTGGAGACGGATGCGTCGCATTCCATACCTGTAGCGCCGGCCATGGAAATCTCTGGAGTGGGTGGAGAACAGGGAAGCACCGATCGCATCAGCCAACTCCCCGACGCCATCCTCAGCGACATCGTCTCCCTCCTCCCGACCAAGCAAGGCGCCCGCACCCAGATCCTCGCTTCCCGGTGGCGCCACATCTGGCGCGCCGCTCCTCTCAACATCGATTCCCGCGGCCTGCCCACCATTAGCTTCAACCTGGATTCCGTCCTACTACGCATACTCGCCGCCCACCCAGGCCCCGGCCGCCACCTCTTCATCCGCGCGGACCACCAGTGCTCGGAAGCCACGGTGGAGGCCTGGCTTCGCTCCCCCGCCCTCGACAACCTACAGGAGTTCCATTTCCGCTACGACCCAGAGTGCCAACCGTTCAAAATCAAAATCAACTGGCAACCGCCGCCGCCATCCACCTTCCGGTTCTCGCCCACCCTCCGCGTAGCCAGCATCGGGAGATGCCGCATCCCCGAAAGCACCGCCCAGGCACTTCGCTTCCCTCAGCTCAAACAGCTTGCGCTCCAGCGGGTCAGCATCTCGGAGCACTCGCTGCACAGCTTGATTGCCAGCTGCCCTGTCCTGGAGTGCTTGCTGATCCACCACAGCATGGGATTCAGTTGCCTCCGGATCAACTCTCGGCGTGCTTGTTGGTTGGCGGTGGTCGGATGAGCCCCACTTCAAGGAACTGGTAATCGAGAATGCGTGTTATATTGTGATCCAAATTCATATACTAAAGGGAGGCTAACTTCTGACGAGCGGATCGAGGCAGTACGGATTGTTGGTACCGCCTATATATACATCTTGTAAGCCGCCGGCTAGGGTTTATCAGATTATAAGATAACCCACGGCGTTTGTAAACACTCCCCGAGATAGTGAAGTTTTGCTGGCTGGCGCCCATGGTTTTTTCCCCTTCTGTGTTGGAAGGGGTTTTCCACGTTAAATCTTGTGTCCCCTGCGTGTGTTCTTGTTTCGTTCTTCGTTATTTATTTGTCGCTTTTATAACAATGTGCCTCGTCTTGAGAGGCTGCTCCGACTTAATCTACTTGATGGACTGCATGTGTCGGTGATATCCGCTCCGAAGCTCAACACCTTAGGCTGGCTTAGTAGTGCAGATTACCACTACTCCACGGTTACTCAGGTATTACCTACTGTGTAGAGAACTTACATAATAATCTTTCCTTGTTAATTAATGGCCTAATGTTGAATCTCATTTCATGCTCGATGAAGGGATTGCGCGCTGATAGTCGGATGTCGGTGGTGCACACTCTCAAGGTCTTGGCTCTCGATATGAGTCTGCTTGATTTGGATAAGGTTATCGAGTTAATGAGATGCTTTCCGTGCTTGGAGAAGTTGTATATCTACAACAAGGTGACCAATATTCCTGGATTGCTCATAGCGTTCAGCTCTTGTTTTGACATGTCTAATGTTTCTGAAGTGGCTGATTAGCTGTTGCCATGTTCTCTTTTTCAGTCAAGGCTTGGGTGTGGATCTAGGCCAGGGAATTTTTGGCGTCGTAAACATCAGAACCTTCAAATCAATCTGAAGAAAATAGTGCTGGAATCTTATTGTGGCATCAAGGCTGAAGTTAACTTTGCCAAAATTTTCGTGCTTAACGCGAGAGTGCTACAGGTAATGACATTTCATATTGAAGCCAATGATGCGGAGTTCGTTGCAAAACAGCTGGCCATGCGTAAGCTGGGGGATAGGGCTTGAAGAGGCACTCGGTTTCATTTCACAACTGATAGATGTATCCGCGATATTTCTAAGAACATCCATGTCAGTGATTTGGATTTAGTTGATCCGTTCATAAGTTGAAACAGGAGTTTGCCCGCTCAAGAGTATTCCTTGCCTATCCCATTTTGCCCGTTGTCCAAATTTGGATATTTCCATGTTTGCACTTAGTATTACCTTATGACATGTCAACATACTATATGTTTCATCAGTTATTTGCTTCCTGGATGTCAAGGTTTATTCAAATGCAATTTGTTGTATGTTTAGAATGTTGCATGCTATGCTCGTCCAATGTACATTAACTGTCTGGAGTATGGATGGATCAGCAGTGATGTGGAGCATATGGATTTATGCGTCTATCCAACAGAAATCGTTTCTAAACTAATTGCTTTTGGTCAAGCCTGGGTTGTGTGTGGGCACAGGCTGAGATTTTGATCAAGTCTGGTTTGGCTGTCGCCACAGGCCTGAATGTCTGCCCCAATGGGTTGCCGTCACTATTCCACATCTCAAGAATGAAAAATGACTATGTTATCCACCGTCTGCAGGGAATTACTACGATATTTTTTCTGTAGATTTGTAATTTTTATGGTAGGCTGCTGAGTGCTGACACAAATTCTGATGATGGAAGCTTATCAGTGAATCGATAGTCTATTATGCCTGTGAAAACTCTGGATGTTTTTCTGCAGATTTGTTTGTTTTATGATAGTCCACTGACACAAAGTCCAAAGATGGAAGATTCTGAACTTCTGCAGGAAGCACAAATGGTCTTGCTATTGAAGTGAGACTTATCTTTTTCGTTTTGGCTGCTGATTGTAAATTTTACGACAATTTGTTGAGTGCTGACATTTCTGACATGCACAATTGAATGTGAAGTTTGTAAAATTATAAACATGTAGAGTAGCTTCTCCTGTTCTTAATTCATCAGTTCAAAGTTGAGGATAAAAAAGAATGAGTATGCATTTTTGACAAATATGTCGACCTTGGAACGTGGCACCACAGGATAGGATGATATTGGTAATTCAGATTTTCCACCGCAGGTCAAGACAGGTTTATACCTGTAATTCATCTGGCGACAACCTCTCGTTGCACCACGCATAGCATGATCTACTGACACATTCTTTGAGCGGTCACGTTTGATCAAAAATCCAGTTACACCTTGATATCTGGTGAGAATTGTATATGCGCAAAACTATGACTCCACACAACTACAGAAAAATGAAAATATTGTACTGTAGCATTTCGTTATGATCCACGTCTTCTTCACCGTGGATATACGGCAGCCAGCGTACACCCAAGAGGAAGATCACACGCAAACTTAGCCACGCAGAGGAACAGCACATTCATTTAGGATGTATTCAGATCACGCGGTCTTCATGGACGATGGATGGGTGATTGACGGCTGACTGGACACACCCTACAACATGAAATACATGTCAGCACATTTTTTTATTTCCTTTTGAAGTGAAAGCAACACAAGTACACAACTCAATACGCATGGCTTCATAAGGAGCCATAGAGAAACAGAGAAAAGTGTCCCTTATCATCAGGGGCTGATGCTTGGAGAGAAAAAAATCCTTATCCCAGCGGCAATCTTGGAAAACAACGGCACATGTTCTCCAATGTTCTGAACTTCTGATAAGGTTCTCGTGTATAAGTTAACTTCAATGCTTATATTATTTTCTCAAAAAGCTAGGCCTGAAAGTAAATACCATGATGCAATTCTAGTGACTGGCATATTATTGCCTCATCTGGTCATCCCACATGAAGTGCCGCAGATTACAGGAATCAAACTGGATTTGCGAATGTGAAATGCACACTACTTCTAACTGTTCACTTTCAAGGGAAAGGAACTACATTTTTGGTCGAAAGTCAGAAATTAACATGTGCCCAAGTGATGGTTGAAATACAAGAACTACCAGCCATATACTGCAACAGTTCACCACACTTCATTGCAGCAGCAACTTTGATTGTTATCCTCATCCACTCTTGGCTACTTTTCAAAGTGATTCCAATCATGATTCCGCCTGGCTTGCTTGATAAGTGCCAGATAAAGTGTGTGATGCCAGGCCTTGCTGATGCTAGTGGTCGCTTGACAAAATGAAGACCATTACAGGCACAACTTGCCACCGCCTAGATCCAAAAAAAAATCAGCCATCTCTCCTATATTGGAAGCGTCATCTGTCCAGAGAGAAAAAACACAACTACTTCAAGCATAGAACGAAAGGTTATTGTGCAATTTACTTCAATTCAATAAGATGTTATCATGAGATTTACCAGCTTCGCCAGACGTGTTCCAATTGGAACTTTTAAATGCCACGAAACAGAAAAAACATAGGAGCAGTTAGGCCTCAAGTGGAAGAATATGATGAAGATAAGCCATACTGATATCTTAAGTAAAAAAACATGTATGAATTGAGATGGAATTAAGGAGAATGACATAAAAGAATGATTTGTGAGACTACTAAAAAATCGCATTGCATGATATCTTATCTGATACTAACAAAAATACAGATCTCTGTATTAATTGAAATGACCATACTCTAACGATATACTCCATCCATCCTAAAAAGGATGTCTCACCTTTATCAAAATATCATGTATTTAGACATGTTTTAGTGTGTAGGTACATGCAAATTTAGACAAAGTTGAGACATCCTTTTGTGGACGGAGGGAGTATTTGATATCCCCTCTGCCCTGTGAGGCCATCACATAGAAGGTTAAAAAACTGCAATGCCTTAGGTAAGCACTAAGCACTGGAGGAAATCAAACTAGAAAACAACCAAAGAAATTGTTCAATAATAGCAACCTGCGCATATCTACCGGCATATTCCAGCAATGATTCTATCTGTTTCTTCATTAGCCTCAAAACCATCTTTATTCATGCGATCAAGTAAATCTGACACTGGCTGTGCTGCATGAACATATGTCTTCAGTAAACCATGGTAAACCTCCCTTGTCAAAGGTACCAAACTCCGCAGCTGGCTTGCTATTTCCTCAGCTGCTTTAATATTCTTTTGCTCCGTGAAATATTCCAGACTCATTAGCACATTTGTCTGGTCAGGTTCCCATCCAAAAGTTGCGGAAGCAAGAGCTTTCCTTGTCATATCCACCGCCTTTGACACCTGGCCATCCTTGAAAAACCCACCAGCCAGTTTATACCAAGTATTAGCGTAAGGTGTCCTCCCTTTGGCAATGGCTTCATCCACGAGAGCTTCTGCTTTCTCCATAAGGCCATTTGCACAGTAGCCATTTAGCAGTAGGTTAGTTAACCGGATATCATGGTGAACATGCCTACTTTCCCACTCTCTGAAGGCTTTCTCAGCCCCATCGATGTCATTCATCTTAAGCAGTACACTTATCCTGCACATATACATCGAGTTGCATGTCGGCACTTTGGACTTATAGGCATTCCAAATGCGGTCCACCTCGCTACTCATTCCCAAATCAGCACACATAGAAAGCAAGAACCCGTATGCAACCCTGCCATTCTTCGGACTAATCCGCTTTTCAGATTCCTCAACAGCCTGCAGGGCCCTTCCTTGGAGCCCGGCTTTCATGAAAAGCCTGGCTACACTGGCATGTGAATGCCAACTCAGCATCTTCGGATCGGACTTCTCTAGAAGTTCCTCAACCCGATTGAGATCTTCAGCAGCTGCATACACCTTCAACAGAGTGTCGACAGTGAATACATCAGGCTTGATGCCACTCTCCTCCATAGCCTTGTACATGGTGCGCACCCTCTCAACCTGCCCGAGCTCCAAGTAAAGCTTCATCATCACATTGTAAGGATATGAACTCATCATCCCCATCTTCTGCATCTCCGCAAAGA
This sequence comes from Lolium rigidum, assembly GCF_022539505.1. Lineage (NCBI taxonomy): Eukaryota > Viridiplantae > Streptophyta > Magnoliopsida > Poales > Poaceae > Lolium > Lolium rigidum. Next base: position 139,320,610 of record NC_061511.1, read on the forward strand.
GCTTTTCAGCCTCGTCAACGGACTTGGCCTCCGCATAGCATTTCAGGAGGGAGCCGTAGCACTGAGGTTTCTTGAGCTGAACTGACAAGCCCCCGAAGTAGGCCACGGCACTCTGGAGGCCGTGCACCTTGGTGAGCAGCTCCAGCCGGTAGGCGACGTCGCCGGGCGACAGGGGGAAGTGCCGCCGGTCGGTCATCCACAGGGACAGCTGCAAGAGCACAACGAATCAGCAAAAGCGAGGTGCAGAGTGTTCGCTTCGGGGTTAGGGTGATTGAGACCTCAAGCGCGTGGGAGAAGCGGCGGCGGAGGACGAGCTTCTTGATGATAGCCTGGAGGTCGTGCTTCTCGACGGCGCGGCCCTCGGCGACGGCCCATTGCTCCAGCACGGGGGTCAGCGGGATGCGCGGGATCACTGCGGCAGCGACCCGTAGATACAGGGAGTCGGCCCGCGGCTGCGGTGGTGGATGGGGTGGGGAGGCGGCGGCCGTGGAGAGGCGTCGGAGCAGGCCGACGCGAGGAGGAAGGAGGCGGTGCATGGTGGCGCGGGCGCTCCGGCGGTTTGGTGCGGGCGGCGGAGTGTGAGGGTTTGGGGAAAGGGGATTGGGCTGCTAAATGGGCTTTTCTGCAGAATGGGGTTTTGGAACATCTACCGAGGCTGGTAGGCTGGTTTGGTTAATTTTACCACTAGTTCATAGGTGTATCTGATCTCGACAAACATTATTATTTAGGAAAAAAGTGGGAATGATTCTCAAAAATATTCTGGATTATAGGGCATAACTTTTTGTGTTTTGCCACTTTTTTGGGCATCAAATTTTGGGCAGCAATTAGATGATGCAAAATAGGATCACTCAAACATGTAATAATCCAATGGTGAGGAGTGGCGCTCGGAAGTGGCAATTCGTGATTGGGCTTCGAGCGGCCGAAGATATGTTTTAGGGCTCATTGTAAAACTACATTTGGTGCCATATATTTACATCAGCAAACGCAAATTTTAGGGCGGGCTGTAAAAAAAATTAGGCCTTGTTTTTTTTATTTTTGGTTTGGGCATCTATTACAGTTTTTTGCCCAATGTGTTTCTTTTTTGTTTACATCATATGTTGGAGATACTCTTATGCATGGTTGATCTAAAGATTTTTTGGATTTCCAAAATAAAAAAATTAGTTTGCTAAACCTATCTAATAGAAATATTGGTTAGAGAAGAAGAGAAAAAAGTGTAATGTTTCAAAAATCGAAATGGTTGCAAAAGGTTAAAAGAAAAATATCTTAAGATAACACAATGAACTTCCATGCCATGAATAATTTCAAAAAGAAAACATAGTATTTCTTACTCCCTCCGGTCAGAGGGAGTACCTGAATTTTTAGGATTAGTTTATTGTTGCTTAAAACTTTTATAATATAATGTAGAACTCAAGAAAACGAACCTAATAAACATAGTCAGATAGGATAAGTGAAGTCATAATTCACTCCGAAGCACAACCAAGATGATGGAACCCAGGCGAGTTGTACACTTTGACCCTATGTCTCCAATGCCACCATACAACCCCACTCAAAAAACCTAGACCTGCCCTTATTTACAGGCCTGACACAAGTTGCCAAGGTTCCCCTCACCCACCGCTGAAGTGGAAGGGAACCCGTTTCTCTGCGGTGTTGTGTAGGAGAGGACGAGAGCAGAACTTTTGTCTTGGATTATGGCCACTGAAATTTATGAGCACATAAACAGATTTACAGAACCTGGCTCTGACAGGGACTTCAAATTTTCCCTTTCATCTGATGATTGGCCTTAAACCGGGTTCACAGAAGTCATAGAAAAGCAAGCAGCGTGGAGATATAGACAAAGCACAAAGTGATCATGATTTCACTATCTGTTATGCCACTTTTCTCTTCCTAAACAAAACAAAAAAGAAATTCTACTCTACTGCTTAGCTACGGTGGTGAGTCTTGGTGACCGGACGGGCTCTCAGCAGCTGAATTAGCTTCTCCGATCTCCCACCTGGAGCAGCCTCACCTGACGATTTACCGCCTACATCCTGCATTACCAACACAAGTTACAAATTCGTAGACCCCAAATCCAAGCACATTCATATAGAGGTTGTGAGAAAGATGTACCGCTGCCCTCTTCGCATCCACGGCAACATCCATGTTGGGCCCGGTGAACTCTTTTAGCATCATGGCCGATACCGGCAGCAACCTCCTGCTTTTACGAAACCACACCCACAGGTTGTTGTAAAAATGTTTACTATCAAGCTGATTCCTACAAGCAAGCATCTCCTCTTGCAGTAACTACACTCACTCACCTTGTACTTCTCTTTGTCTTGCTAGGCTGGGAAGCAGAAAGGTCCTCTTTTTTATCTGTGATTCCTTCTGCCTGATGGTCCTCCTTTTTATCTTTAATTACTTGTGATGGACAGTTCTCTTTCTCATCTGTAGTTCCTTCGGCATGCAGATGCTTCATTTCTGTTCAAAGATCAGGTAATTTCTTAAACAAAGTGCATCATTACCAACAACAATAACAGGCATAAGAAACAACTTTGAACCTTTTACATCAACACCATGTTGACTATCCTCCAGTTTGCTTAACTCTTCTTCACTTTGTTCCATGGGACCACAACCATGTGCGGACAGGCTGGCATGTTCACGCTTTATACATGGAAGTATATGATGATCTGCAGAAATGGTACTTGTATTTCAGTTATTGTCGAGCAGTTTAAGAGCTGTCATGCAAAGTGGAGATTCAGTTTGCGCACCATTATAATATATGATTTCTAATTCCCGTGGATGTTAGCATGTTAAATTATTCAGCAAGAAGAAAAACCAGATAAATATAACCAACCTGTAAAGCTTTGATCAGATGGATGATCCAAATGACTGGTTGCATGTGTTACAGCACCATCATGCACAGATGCTTGTTCAGAAAACCTCTCAGAATTATCCAATTTCTTATCAACCATTTGTCCCATTATCTGAAATAAGAGGCTAAGAAGGTTAAAAAAAATGTTTTCCCAGTTGTATTGCGAGCATATGTACTACCTCTGTCGATAAAAGGATGTCAAAATTTTGTCTAAATTCAAATGTATCTAGACACTTTTTAGTGTATAGATACATCTAAATTTAGAGAAACCTTCGACACCTTTTAATAGACGGAGGAGTAGTATTATTAATTGTGCTCCATCAACCATCCTTCGAATTTCTCAGCACAAGAGCTATGCTTAATGCAACACGAAACAACTTCTACATACAATAGAAAGTGAAAGAAAATTGTTCACCTCAGTACTTTCCTTTTGGACATTGCACTTGGGAACAAACGCATCAGAAGTACACGGTTCCTCTGTCTAGAAAATATGAGGATATTGTCTATCAGTACAAGATTCGGCGACTTTACTTGACACTAGGTAGCATCACAATGGTGAACTATGTGGTCATAAGGGAGTGCAGAAAGTCAAAGGATAACTATCAAACCTTCAGAGATCTCGAGTTCAACTCTTGATCCTCTATCAAGTTAGTAACAGAGGTATCACAGTCAACGAACTTCCCTGTTATAAAAAATGGATTCAGAACCCAAACAACCATTTGATGGTATGGAGCAGGACGCGTTTGTTGTGAACATACAAACCTTTCTTGTCAGAATTAGCTGAAGATTTTTCAGAATCGTAACATGTGAATTCTTCTGAGACCTCTTCTACTACTAACTCAGTGCCCAACTGTAGAACAAACAAAAGCATATTTAACTATTGTTTGGAATAGCAGAAAACTACCCAACCCTACCTCCAGTTTCCAAGTCATATATCATGAAAACACAAGGCACTAAATAAACAGTAAAAGTCAGGTACTATAAGTTGAAGTCTCCTTAACTTACATGGAAATCATCAAATGCAACGTCACTGGATCCCAGGTCAGTTTGATTAGATTGAGAAGCCGAGCTTAGATCAGCTTGGCCAGGGGATACAGCATCATTTTGCTCCAAATGGGTATCTTCAGCAACTGGAAGCTTCTCATGTGAACAAGACTTCAGGTCATTCAACTCCTTTTTCAGCTCTCTAATTTGGATGTCTTTCTCACTGAGCAATTCTTTCATGCTTCTAGCAGCGCTCTCGGATTCCTAATAAAATACATGGATAGAGGCGAATTAGAAAGGAAGTTTATCAGAAGAATTTGCCAATTTACTTAACAACTATAAACAATCACAAAACATTCAGGATTGCTACGTTTACAATAATGAGTTGTACAAGAAGTAGATTGCATCAGTATGCTGACTATATTAGCCCTCCACAGAGATTACCATACTAAAGAGCTTCAGCAAACTAAACATACATAAGAAACAAAATCTACTGCAGATTACCATAAGTTTTTGTTTTGAAACAGCCCATAGGGCCCTGAAAAGGTTCTTCATTATTTGTTCATTTCGGGACACTCTTTGCAGCTCTGAATTGAGAAATTCATCTGTAGGCATACATGAAAAAGAAATAATATTAGATGAATGTCGCGATAAGAGTTACTTATTAATATACTGATTGCTGAAGACATGTTGATGTATATTATACAAACAATGTGGTTTGCAATCAAAAGTACGATTCAAGAACCAGGATCAGAACTAAGACATAAAGGCCAACAATATCATCAGCTCCGCGATCTTAGTCAAAACCAAATGCATGAGATGAGCCATTGAAACAAATCAAATAATGGTGAGGGTAAAGAGAACCTCTTTCAGAAAGTTTAATTTCGTCAGATTTATCAACGCTGCCCTTTCCTTCAGCCTGCAGAACATAACACAGCAGATGGTTCATTCAAAAACTCCAACTAAGATATGAAATGTTCCATGTTTCTACTAGAGTCCAGAGATCATGAATCAGAAATAATAGTTGTAAACTAAAACATGATGGGATATTTGAGACAAGGGCACTCAATAGAATATTTGGCCCTTTGAGTCCTTACTTAGTATAGGTTTCTGAACTTAACACTAAAAATTGGCACATTGATCATTCAAGATATAGCACTCCATTCTATGGAAACAAGAGTAGTTGTTTTGAACCATATCATATGGGAGATGTTATTGGTCAAATAAATATGATCAACATGGAAGAAAACAATAAACATTTAGTTCATAGAGGGACTAGGCTAAGATATTTAAAGATTTGTCCAAAACAAAACTGTGAAATCAACATGCACCACAACCAAACATCTCAAGATCGCAGTAATTAATGGAGGCTCTGCACAGTACAGAAGTTAAATGGGCTGAAATCACTAGAAAATTAACAGCAATTTGTACCGTAAGAGCTTCAGGCTTATGAACTTTTCTTCTTTTCTTGTTTTCTTGGCAGATCAAGGAAACACTGCTTCTCTTTTGGGAAGCCAAGTCAGAAGAATCGTCAAGGCTGGTGTATCTGAAAAGATAACATGAAATAAAATGAATAATGAACAAGGATTACGAGTCGACAAGTCGAGCCGAGTCATCAGGGTACCGACTCATGGACTGGTCGTGACTAGTCTAGACTACTGCTGGACTAGTTGACATGTACTTCAGCAGTAGCTAGTACATATATGGCAACCAGGTAGGAGCAAAACCAGCAGAGGGAGGGCGTCACAATGCTTCTGGCCGCCGCCAATCAAGCCTGGAAATAGCTAGTGTTCTAACTTTCCATCCCGCGGGCTGAGAGCCTCACTTATTCATGCCAAAATTGAGTCAATCGACTCAAATACTAAGACTAATCTAGATTAGTCTATGACTAGTCGCTTGACCGCTCAACTCTACAAACTAGTCGAGTCGAGCAAGCTAGTCGACAGTCAAGTTAAGACTCATAGACTAGTCAAGCAACTAGTCTAGATTAGTCGTTACTCATAATCCATGATAATGAATGAATGATATAAATGCATGTGTGTATCAATGTTTTCTGGCGAATGCAACAGAATGACCAACATAAACTTAAGCAACACTAAGCACTTTAAGTTTTGTCTTAAGAGCAAGCACATTCTTGAAAAGCATCCCATTGGACTAGGTAATTAATACTATGCCTTTTTCATCTAGCTTTCATTTTTTGTTTAGAGAAAATAGGGACTCAAATTCAGGTCCTTGAGGACTTGAGCCCAGGGATGGTGGGATTGTACATCCACTTCCCCACCTAAGAAAGCTAGGCTCACTTCCTTCATCACATTTCCTTTCATTTGGCGCTTCTTCCTATGACCCTATAGATCAGAAGCCTCTCTTGCATAACATACTCCCTCAGTTCACTATTATAAGATGTTCTAGATAATTCAATGTGGACTAGATACAGACCGAAATGAGTGAACCTACACACTGAAACGCATCTAGATACATGCATTTTCGAAAAAACCTAAAGCATCTTATAATAATGAACAGAGGGTGTAATACTGAAGTATCATATTTCCAAATAATAAGGCTCGCTCTGACATTGGGAGGAACAGAATTTAGAAATGACAAAAGAAGCTCATGTTCCCTGCCCCAGTCTCTCTTATATCCCCTCTTGCATTTGACAATTGAAAACAGGCCATACAAAAAATTGTTAAAAGGTCATGTCCTGAGCCCATGTGTTATTTGTTCCTAATTTCTTGCAATGAAACTTTTATGATTTTTGTCTTCTTACACCTCTTTCTCTAATTCCATAAAATAAAAATTATGCATTTCTATAAGCGACATATTAATAAACAAATATCTGTCAATGGCTCCATTCAAGGCTTAGATAGGACTTTTGCTCCTTGCATTCTTTTATCTAACCCTGATAGGAAATATGATAACTGTTACACTAGGACTGATCTGCGTAAACAAGACTAGGTTATAACTCTAATTAGTGAAGTAAGATGCATCACACTCCCATGTTTTCCTCCCCTTTCTTCTTAAGAAGATAATACACGTGGAGAATAAAAGAGCATTGTTCAGATAATAATACCTTATTTTCATGTAAGGAGATGCTTGTCTGAGCAAATATGATGTATCCGAATAATCATCATCTCCTTGTTTCACGTTCAAAATCTGAGAAACAATAGAAATGCTAATTAAAAATGTGAACTAATCAATAGACAATATACACTGTTGTAGACCTCAGAGTAATATTGCAAATGAGAACTGACAACTCTTTCAGCATACAAAATATAGACTGCAAATGACATGTGAAAATGTGCCTCGATTGAAAAGGTAACATTCAGTTATCCTTCACAATAGCCAATGACAGATGCACATCAACCTCACTGAAGTTATACTTTGGGACATTATAACAAATGCAAATAAAATAATTCTTTAGGAACTGCCTCATCCAAAATTAGCCCCAATACCGTTATCCATGGAACCATTATTCCTGTGTGGGGCATAACGAGTGCTCACACCAAACTCCTCACATGGAACTCCCACTTGTGAGCTCCCTAGTCCTGCCTACTTTTTGAAGTGAATTTTAAAACATTCTTTATTGATAAAATGAAGTGTATTCAATAGAACATTCAAGTGTTCAAGAATGGCATTTCAGGAGCAGTTGATGTGAAAAGCAGATCATTTCAGGTCAGAGTGTCTTACAAGTGTCATTTTCTTCCTTCCTTCCAGATAATCTCTCAAGTACCTTGTCAACTATCAAAATGCAAAATATTTAGGACAAATAAAAAAGAGAATTACAAGTAAAAGTATGTGTTACAAACGTTGATGAATTGGATATTAATATTTAATATACCATTGAGTTCTTGAAATGTTTTTCCAAGGTTTTCTTCTGATTTTTCTGATGATCTAACAAAGCCTGCAGATGCCAGAGTTGAAAAAGGCAATCATTAGCAGGCAGGTACAATTCACTAAAATAGAAATAAGCAAAAAAAAAAAGTACATTATTTGGAAAGCAGCAGGTGCTGTGAAAAAGGAGGTACAAAAGACAAGGCAATTGGAAGTACCCTCAAACAGTTCCCAAAAACCATGGATGTGTTGTTGATGAAATTACTCTCTAACAACCTTGAACCCTGGAGGGAAAGATCAAATTAATGTAGACCAAGGATAATATCCAGTACAAGAAAAAGTGACATGACATGATTTCAGGATTGTTGCTATACAATACAGGTACTTAAAACAATGGTAGATTAACTGACCATATTTCCGGTGCTCTTTTTTCGCTCCGCGCCGGCAAGGTCTGCTATGGTCAGAACAGATCCACCAATTAGGTGCTCACTTTGTAGGTCATTATTTTTATGAGTAGCACGTACAGTGATAATGCACTGTGATCGGCTGCAACACAGTATGAAGTTAATCTTAATATGATCATATACAACTACAAAGATTGAGAAGAAAAACAAAAGGCACAGAGACTTAGAGAGGAAAGATAATGAAACAATAATGCCCATTATTCAGGACAAAGTGTTATTTTTTTTATTAAAGATCAGGTCAACGAATGTGTATAGAAAACATGCCTTGACTCGCTGTTAGCATTTGTTGCAGCTGTGCTACGCTTAAGCATACCACGTGAAACTAAGCTCTCAGCATCCATGAAATTTGAAATATCCACCTGCAAAGCAGCGAACAACTTATTGCATGACACTAAGAATATTAGTATTGATGTGCAATGCAAGTCAAATGGCATGTGTCTTTCCAAGACCCTATCTATCGGGTCCGAAATTAAGGCTAGTTACAGCAAGAAGTGCAAAATCCTTATAGGACAGGAAATAGGCATCTCATTCATCTTAATTCTGACCATCAAATTGAAATTATCAGGAAATTGCGGTCAGAGAATTTGAACTAATGTCAGAGTAAACATATATATGTCCCCATCAGGAAAATTCAAATTTCAAAGTGATTATTTTGAAGGTACCTCTTTAAGACCTTTAATTATAGATGACTGCTGGAGGACAAGGTCAGTTGCATCAGACAGTAGGTCGAGAATCCTTTCTGCTTTTCCTTCAGAAAGTATCTCAAACATTGACAAGCAAAACGATCTGGAAGTATGAAATGGAACTCGTTAAGAGATAGTAGCAGTTGCAATGAAATTTAAAGCATCCACCACAGCTACAAAATCTAGCGAGGATTTGCATTTTTGCAGATCGTGAGAGATATTTGAGAAAGGATGGGCAAGGGTACCATATTATTACATAGAAACCAAGGTCCACTTATATGCATGAATTGAAAGGGACAAGTTTGTGGTTAAAATCCAGAAATGTACTTTTTTATGATTTAGAAATTAGAGACTTGCATGTTTAAATAATTTTATAAACCATTGTATATTTAGATTCGAGATGCATCATTTGTCCTCAATCCTAGCAGACCCGCTATTACTATATGCAGCTTATACATAACTAACTGTACTAATTTGGTAGTAAAAACACCAAAACAGGTGTACCTTGTCGGTTGATTGCCAACATCGCTTTCATCTGCCGTATTGAAGATCTTCTGTAGCGTGAGAGGTACAATACCAGGATGTCTTGCAGTGCCAAAGACGGTATGCGTCTTCCCAGACCCAGTCGGACCCATTGCAACCAGGAGGCCACTCTTTCCTCCCAAAAAGTCATCCACAAGCGGATTCATCACTTGACTGAAGAGGTCATGCTGCATGGAGTTGAGGGAAATTAAATAGCATTCAATAAATGTATTGGCAGAGAGGGAACCAAGATCATCAAAATAACAGCCCGGTAAACAGAGATGTCTGTTCTAGAATAAATGGTCCTGTACAACTAATACAACCTTGCAGTGAATAATAAGCAGTATATTGTAAGGACACTGAACATCAAAATGCCTAGACGCAGATGCAGGTCAAACATGTTCTAATCCGGGCACTGGATCGAACATCGTAGGCCTTGTGGACAAATGCAGGTCGGAATGGACCTGATTTGTAAGGGTTTTGTTTTTGAACTTTTCTTGGGTATAGTAAGGGCTTCTTTGATTGACAGGATACGTATGGGAATTGTGTAGGATTTAGATCCTATAGGAATTTTTCCTACACTAGTTGTTTGATTCATAGGAACATATCCTATAGGAATTAATCATATAGGAATCTTGTAGTGCAAATCCTATAGGAATAAAACATTAGGTCATACCTCATGGAAAATTTCCTTTGGCACAATCAAACACAACTCATCTTCTATAGGATTCAACTAGCCATGAAACTCAATCCTATGTTTTTCCTATTCCTATGATTTTCCTATCCTATGAACCAAAGGATCCCTAAGCGAGGATCATCGTCATCATTAGAAGATTGAATTTTTGGAAGAGAATTCCGCCTGCCTTCCGGGTCGCTCACGCGGGCGACTCCGGAGGCGACAACCAAACCCTAGAAAACTACCCCCACTCCGGTGGTGGCGGCGCCCGGCCGCCAAAGGCGGGGGGTTGCGTGTGTGGCGCACCCCGACAGGGCTTCTTCGCACGGAGAGGTGACATCGCGCGGGTCGCGCGGCTGCGAGGCGGCTTGGTGTAAAAGCAGCGGATGCGGGCTTCGGCGCGGCGGTGCGGCGCCAGGAGGTTGCGCGGCGTGCTGGCTGGTGGCGGTGGCGGCGCACCTGCTGGAGGCGGCGCCAGGGCCCGATCTGGGCCTGACCTAGGCCAGGCGGGCCACATCCATGCGAAGTCGCTGGCGGCGGGACCTGCTGGCTGCCCCTCCCGCTATCTCCGTCCTCCCACCGTCCTCCCGTCCGTCGCTGGTCAAGGTCGCCTGGCATGCGAGCCGTGGCGGCTGCTCTGCTATGCCCCGTTGAATCCCGGCGGCGGAAGCTGCGGGCCGGTGCGGCGATGGCCATTGTCCACGGTGGAGCGGTGCAAGCACTCGCCTGCTCGACGCGCTCCGGCGGTGGCTGTTGGCGCTGCACGGGTCAGTGCCCCCTCCTGCGAAGACAAGTTCCTAGGCTTCCCCCCTGCGTGAAGATCTTCTCCAGCGGCCTGCTTCGTCAATTCCGGTCTGCCCTGCATCGAATGGTCATCGGAGGTCCTCATTCTTGGGTCGGGGCGAAATCCCTGTGCGGCAGCAGCCTGCGCTGTCAACGGCGGCGCCCGAGGGTGAGGTTACCTCCTTGGAGGCGTAGGGAGCGCAGCGCGAGCACTTCACCGACACTTGTACAGCAGTTCCTGCCGAAGCCCTGACTCCCACCTGCCAACTCTCTAGGCACAATGGGTGCGAGGTACGTCGGCCTAGGCAGTCATTGAGATGAAACGTCCCCGGAGGCGTCTTGCAACGGCGGTGTCGCTGCCCTGCTGCCCCGAATCCCGTTGCCTCGCCATTCTTGGTTGGAGGCTAGGCTTGGCGAGGCCTAATGTCTTTGCGGTCTGTAGAGGGCACCTCCTTACCAAGTTGTAGTCGCTTCGTCAGGACGGTCGTGTGCGCGTGTGTTTGTGTCCCTCCTTCTAGAGATTGTACCCCGGTGTCTTCATGTTCAATGAAATGAAACGCAAAATCTCTTTCGTTTTCTCGAAAAAAAAGGGGGGGATTTCAATAATACCTGCGAGCAGTCGGGTGGCAGGACGGCGGAGAATCCGTCGAAGACCTCGGTGCGGCCGCGCTTGTGGTCGACGAGCTTGGACTGCGGGACGGTGAGGGCGACGGAGTTGGGGCCCGTGGCGACGAGGCAGACCGCGTCCCCGGCCTGCTTGGGTGGCTTCCTGGCCTGCTGCTCCTTGGCCTTGGGGCGACCGCCAGGCTTGCCGCCGCGCTCCCGCTCCGGGACCGGGAGGGGGCGGATGCGGAGGTACACCTTCAGCCGCTCCTCCGCCGACTGCGACGAGGAGGAAAGCGCGATGGCGGTGGGGTTAGGAGGAGGAGGAGGGGGGATAGGAGAAATGCCGGCGTCGGCAGGGGGAGTGGGAGGAGGAGGGGGAGTAGGGGCAGTGCCGGTGTCGGCGGGGGGAGTGGGAGGAGGAGGGGGGAGGGGGGAAATGCCGGCGGCGGTGACTGCTGCTTCTTCGTCGAGGAGGCGTGAGAGTGGTTTGGATTTGGGTTTGGATTTGGTGGAGCGGGCCGGAGTCGGAGTCGGGGTCGGCGGCGGCCTGCCGAGGCGGGGAGGGTTCCGGCGGATGGTGGTGGGAGGCGGCGGAGAGGCCGTGGTCGAGGGCGGCTCGCCGCGGCGGGTACGGTTCCGGCGGGCTGTGGTCGGCGGCGGCGGTGAGGCAGCCATGATATTAGGGAGGGATTGGTTTAGGCTCCGAATGGAAAGGAATGGAGGCGGTCGGGGCTTGTGGGAAGGGGATTGGGAGTTTGGAGTGGGAGTTCGTCAAGGGATTCGAACGATTTCCCTCCGCCGCCTTCTCGGTTCGAGTTTATTTTGGAATCTCAAAAACTGCACACAAAAACCCTGATTGAGCACAAAAAAGAACAAAATTTCTTTTTCTTAAACCCAAACCCGGAAAGAAACCCCTCCACAGCATGGCTTCCTCTTCCCTCTTCGCCGCGGGGCGCCGCCCCGGCCGCGGGAGGCTCTTCCACTGCAGATCCCGCTCCCACATTCGGTGGTTGCTATATTAATACAGCGGGGCGAAAGGCTATTTCGAAGAGTCACCTTGCACCCGCATTAGGTCCATCCTCGTCGTTGCCGTCTCCGACACGGCCAACCGCGCCGTCACCGACTCCGGCTCGGAGCATGCTCCCCTCCCCCTCCTGCTCGATGTGCTCAAGGTTCAAGACGATGCACGAATCTTGGCGCGATTCAACAGCTGCAGTTAGCTCTAAGTGCATCTCCACCGGCGCGTCCCATAGCGGCCCCGGTAGCGTTTTGGGGGTGGCGTGGTTTTTTGGGCTCGCATCGGTGCGCCCTAAAAGGCGCCGGCTAGTTTTCGAGTCCAATAGAAGCGCCCGAAAGGACACAGATGTCGCCTAGAGGGGGGTGAATAGGCGGTTTAAAACTTTTACGAGTTGGGCTTAACAAATGCGGAATAAAACTAGCGTTTACTTTGTCAAGCCCAAATCCTATATACTATGGTTCACCTATGTGCACTAACAACTTATGCTAAGCAATAAAAACAACTATGTAATAGCAAGATATATAACTTCAAGCCCGATAGCTATCACAAAGTAAAGTGCATAAGTAAAAAAGCTCGGGTATAGAGATAACCGAGGCACGCGGGAGACGATAATTTAGTTCACACTCTTGCGACTGCTAATCTCCGTTGGAGAGGTGTGGTGGCTTAGTGCCCCCGAACGCCACAAATGGCCTCACCTTGAGGTGTGGTTGCTCGATGCACACCAACGCCACAAAGGCCTCACCCTAAGATGCGGTAGTCACACCACACACCGAGCGCCACGAAGGCGCCTCACCTTATTCTCCGGTGACCCTCGCTACAAAGGTCTAGGTCACGGTTCCACTAAGGGATTTCCTTCAAGGCGAAAACCGGGCCTTACACAAAGCTTGGGGCACACATCCATAATTTAATTGGAGGCTCCCAAGATATCGCCACAAAGGCCTCAAATCCGTCTAGGGTTTCAAGAACCCAAGAGTAACAACTTTCTTGCTTTCACTTGCACGAATCACTGTGGAGAACTCAAACCGATGCACCAAATGCAAAGGCAAGAACACCACAAAGATGCTCAAGTCCTTCTCTCTCAAATTCCAACAAAGTTACAAAAGTTATTGGAGGAATAACAGAGGAAGAACAAATAAGAGGAGGAACACCAAATTTCTCCAAGATCTATATCTAGTGGATTCCCCTCACAAAGAGAGGGGTTTGATTGGTCAAGATGTAGATCTAGATCTCCTCTCTCTTTTTCGTCAAATAGGTTCAAGAATCATGGAGAGATTAGAGGGAGAGGAAGCTTCTCAAGGTCAACAATGGAGTAGAGAGAGAGCGGAAGAAGCCCAAAAGTGCTGGGGAGAGAGAGGAGGAAGAAGGACTTAAAAGGGGTCTCAGATTTCTGCCCGTTGGGGCCAAAATCGCGACAGGCCGGTAGTGCCGGAGTGCTCCTGGCGGCACTGCCGGCCTCCCTGTATATACCCAAACACCCGATACGAAAACCTCAAGAACTTTTGCATCCGGACTCCAATTTTGATGATCTTGGGCTCGTTGAAATCACAACGACGAGCTCCACAACAATATGCATAGAAACATCATAGTCTAGCAAGGGAGGATAGAAACAAATGAATAAATATTTTACCTATCTATAAAATACAAGCCGGTAAAACGTCTAATATGAAAAATGCAACAATTTGACTTAGGAAACTCGAATTTAGGTGAAACCAATTTTGTTATAAAAAAGATGAAAAGAGCTACCCCCACAAAGAGTGAATAACTAAAGAATAAGTGGGGTTGATTTTTCTATGGATTTTAGAGTGAAACTTCTCAATACGAGAAACCGAGAAAAACTCCAATATCGAAAATGCAACAAGTGATTCATGCAGAATCCATTTTCGATGATCTAGAGCTTGACATGGAAATAAACACAAGCTCTAAAACACCACATGGATAAGCTCCAAATAACAACCAAGAAAGATGATGCAAGAATGCACAGGTTTGAGAACTCCGAACGATACGATCGAGTTACTCACTCAAGAGCCCTCTTGATAGTACGGCAACTAAACTATAAATCGGTCTCTAACTACACCATCAGACCGGTAAGAAAGAAACCCTATAAATAGCAAACCTTACCTTGCGTGTTTCACTTGAGCTCGATGATGATGATCTTGACCGCAACAAGATGGAACGCCTTTCTTGATTATGCTTGATTGACGAAGTCTTGTGGATTGCTCTGCCATAATCCACCATGAGAGAGCTTCTTCTTCGACGCAACTTCACATATCCATGAACACCATATGGATGGCAAGCTTCAAGCAAATGATTTCTTCGAGTTGGCTCATCTTGAACTTGCATTTCATTTCTTCATTCTTCATCATGTTGATGTCTTGAAGTTAAACTTGAGGGATCACTTCATCTTCAATACATACTTGACACTTAATATTCTTCATCAATTTCTTCTTATTGCAATCTTGAAGCCAACATATGGTTCAAGCATTGCCTGTGGACAACTCCTACAAATATAACTCAATGCAAACATTAGTCCATAGGAATTGTCATTAATTACCAAAACCACACATGAGGGCTCCATGCACTTTCAGCGCCGGCAACCACGTGCCGGCCCGTTCGTAGAGGGCACGGATCGGGCGCGTCGGTGCCTCGCGGCATGTCGCAGAAACCCGCGTGGGCTTCGCCTGGCAGCCAGACGCACCGCTTTCCCCACCTCCTACCCATGCCCGAGCCGACTACGACCGCTCTAGATCGTCACCGTCGCTGTCGAGGGTGCTCCTCGGCAATGCCCTCCGATAGGGGCTTAGGGTTGATGGAATCCTGAAAGCTGACACGAGACATCGGTACACAGACAAGCGGGGAGAGCGATTTACCCAGGTTCGGGGCCCTCGATGAGGTAAAACCCTTACGTCCTGCATGTCCGTTCTTTGATTATGATGAAAACAGGTTACAATGGGGTGCCGAATAGTTCGGCCGTGATCTCGTCGAGATGCTAGTTGCTAGGGTAACCTAGTTCTAAGCGTCCGTTGGCTATTGTCGCTAAGATTGATTGTGTCCCTCGCAGGCCCTCTCCTCGGCCTTTATATAGGAGGCCGGTCTCAAGAGTCCTACCCGAGGACGACTAGGTTTACGAGATTAGATCTAATCTTTCCTTGTTTGTCCGTTTCCTGATCTTGTCCGCCAAGGAATCCTCTGACGCACCGGCCTAGTGGCCCATCTCGCCTTCTAGTAGCTTCATGGGCCTCCAACTTGTCAATATCAGATAGGGCAATACTGGTTACCCGAAGCGTAATGCCCACGCCGTAGCTCCCGAGTGTCTAGCCGAAAATAACTCGGGTAGAGACCGATGCATGTTTTCTTCGATATTCTTCTCCTTCACTGTTCTTGCTCATCTTAATTGTGCTTCATCTTCTTCTTATCGGGTGCGCGCGCCGCTCCCGATGGGAGTAGCCCCCGAGTCTAGGTACGGATGCTTGCAATCCGTGCGTAGACTCAAGTTGTACCACTCGAATACTTTCCTCTCGCCGAGGTCTTCATAAATCATCCGATATATTTTTTACGCAAAGGATAATAAGTAACGTGCCCAATCGTTGTTTGGTTAATCGCCGATGGCAAAACACCGTTACCCTACACGAATCAAGTCCCCGGCATGATCCTCGGAGTGCAAAAAATTTCTATCGGGTGTGCATCACGAACTCCCGATGGGGAGTAACAAGCCCCGAGTATCCGGGTGCGAGTGTTCACGTAACCGAGTGCCGGCTCAAAACTTTATCCTTCGACCGCTCATTCCGTCGAGTCCTCATTTATCGGGTGCGCGTCGGCCGCTCCCGATGGGAGTAGCCCCCGAGTCTAGGTACGGATGCTCGCAATCCGTGCTTAGACTCAAGTCCTTCATCGGATAACTTTTCATGTTTCCTTCGAATGCTTTCAAGTCATGACGTCATTGATGACGTATAACTGCTGCAGGCTGATTTGACGGGTCCATCATGATAAGCTAGCCCTAGCCCTGTTCATTCAACGTTTTAGGGTTTGACCGTGTAACGACCGAGATGGCTCCTCGATTTTCGCGCAATCGTGGGCGTAATGGGCCGTTAGTTCTCTCCCTTCCTTAAGCGCCATGATACGTCTCTGACGTATCGATAATTTCTTATGTTCTATGCCATATTATTGATGATACCTACATGTTTTATGCACACTTTATGTCATATTCGTGCATTTTCTGGAACTAACCTATTAACAAGATGCCGAAGTGCCGCTTCTCGTTTTCTCACTGTTTTTGGTTTCAGTAAATCCTAGTAACGAAATATTCTCGAATTGGACGAAACGAAGACCCAGGGTCCTATTTTTCCACGGAGCTTCCGTAAGACCGAAGAACACACGAAGTGGGGCCACGAGGTGGCCGCACCATAGGGCGGCGCGGCCCGGTCTTGGCCGCGCCGACCTGTGGTGTGGGCCCCTCGTCCGGCTCCCGACTCGCCCCTTCCGCCTACTTAAAGCCTCCGTCGCGAAACCCCCGAGGCGAAAAACCACGATACGGAAAACCCATCGAGACGCCGCCGCCGCCGATCCCATCTCGGGGATTCTGAGATCTCCTCCGGCACCCCGCCGGAGAGGGGATTCATCTCCTGAGGACTCTACACCGCCATGGTCGCTCCGGAGTGATGAGTGAGTAGTTCACCCTCGGACTATGGGTCCATACATGTAGCTAGATGGTTGTCTTCTCCTCATTGTGCTTCATTGTTGGATCTTGTGAGCTGCCTAACATGATCAAGATCATCTATCTGTAATACTCTATGTTGTGTTTGTCGGGATCCGATGGATAGAGAATATCATGTCATGTTAATTATCAAGTTATTACACATGTGTTGTTTATGATCTTGCATGCTCTCCGTTTCTAGTAGAGGCTCGGCCAAGTTTTTACTTTTAACTCCAAGAGGGAGTATTTATGCTCGATAGTGGGTTCATGCCTCGCATTGACACTCGGGACAAGGATAGTAAAGTTCTAAGGTTGTGTTATGTCGTTGCCACTAGGGATAAAACATTGGCGCTATGTCCGAGGATGTAGTTGTTGATTACATTACGCACCATACTTAATGCAATTGTTTGTTGCTTTGCAACTTAATACCTGGAGGGGGTTCGGATGATAACCCGAAGGTGGACTTTTAGGCATAGATGCAATTGGATGGCGGTCTATGTACTTTGTCGTAATGCCCAATTAAATCTCACTATACTTATCATGTCATGTATGTGCATTGTTATGCCCTCTCTATTTGTCAATTGCCCGACCGTAATTTGTTCACCCAACATGCTTTTATCTTATGGGAGAGACACCTCTAGTGAACTGTGGACCCCGGTCCATTCTTTTAATACTCGAAATACAAATCTGTCGCAATACTTGTTTTACTCGTTTTCTCTGCAAACAATCATCTTCCACACAATACGTGTTAATCCTTTGTTACAGCAAGCCAGTGAGATTGACAACCTCATCTGTTTCGTTGGGGCAAAGTACTTTGGTTGTGTTGTGCAGGTTCCACGTTGGCGCCGAATCTCCGGTGTTGCGCCGCACTACATCCCGCCGCCATCAACCTTCAACGTGCTTCTTGACTCCTACTGGTTCGATTAAACCTTGGTTTCTTATCGAGGGAAACTTGCCACCGTGCGCATCACACCTTCCTCTTGGGGTTCCCAACGGACGTGTCAACTACACGCATCAAGCAAATTTTCTCGGCGCCGTTGTCGGGAGATCAAGACACGCCTGCAAGGGGAGTCTCCACTTCCCAATCTCTTTACTTTGTTTTTGTCTTGCTTTATTTTATTTACTACTTTGTTTGCTGCACTTATATCAAAACACAAAAAAATTAGTTGCTAGCTTTACTTTATTTGCTATCTTGTTTGCTATATCAAAAACACAAAAAAATTAGTTTACTTGCATTTACTTTACTTTATTCATCATGTTTCCTTTTGATTTTACCGCAAAGAACATACCGGTAGGACAAGGGTCTATAATTGGGAGGAACAATATAGAAGAATTTTTCACCCATGTTAGTACCATTGAAGATTTTGAAGATAGACACTTGGTAGACCTTGCTCCCACTTATGAAATTGCCGTTGTCGCTTTAGTTCGCTCGTTGGAAACTAAATTTGTTAATCTCAATCCTATAATCCAACACATGTTTCTTACACTTGGTGATATGGAAGAGGGGGAAAAGAAAGATTTTGTTTTAGAAACCCTTCTTAGAGAATTTGGGGGTCTAGCAAGAGAGGCTAGAAAGGTCTTTGCTAAATTTAATATGCTTGGTTCTCATACTAATTTTGTTAGTCTCCTTGAAAAGATGGACATGGATAGAATAAGATACACTAATAATATTAATGATGGTGGGGAGATCAAAGCACCAATACCATGTAAACTCCTAGCTATGAATGATGCACTAGAACATAACTATGCTTGGCTTGTTCCTGAAAATTTGTTTGATGAGAGTATCAAGCCCAAGACTAATGAAAAGGGAGACGCTGAAACTTATGTATCCAATATACTATGCATGGTTGAGAAAACTCCAAACCCCGCTGTAGGTGCACCACCCTTCGATGTTACTTGAGATACACTTTCTGCGCCTAGCCGAAAGGCGTTAAAGAAAAGCGCTTATGGGAGACAACCCATGTTTTTACTACAGTATTTTTATTTTATATTTGTGTCTTGGAAGTTGTTTACTACTGTAGCAACCTCTCCTTATCTTAGTTTTGAGTTTTGTTGTGCCAAGTAAAGTCTTTGATAGAAAAGTAAGTACTAGATTTGGACTATCGCGCAGCTCCGCATTTCTTTGCCGTCACGAATCTGGGTCTATCTCCTCGTAGGTAGTTCCGAAAATTACGCCAATTTACGAGCATGATCCTCAGATATGTACGCAACTTTCATTCAATTTGAGCATTTTCGTTTGAGCAAGTCTGGTGGCCTAATAAAATCCATCTTTACTGGACTGTTCTGTTTTGACAGATTCTGTCTTTTATTTCGCATTGCCTCTTTTGCTATGTTGGATGAATTTCTTTGATCCATTAATGTCCAAGTAGTTTTATGCAATGTCCAGAAGTGTTAAGAATGATTGTGTCACCTCCGAACATGTGAATTTTTATTATGCACTAACCCTCTAATGAGTTGTTTCGAGTTTGGTGTGGAGGAAGTTTTCAAGGGTCAAGAGAGGAGTATGATGCAATATGATCAAGGAGAGTGAAAGCTCTAAGCTTGGGGATGCCCCGTGGTTCACCCCCGCATATTATAAGAAGACTCAAGCGTTTAAGCTTGGGGATGCCCAAGGCATCCCCTTCTTCATCGACAACATTATCATGTTCCTCCCCGAAACTATATTTTTATTCGGCCACATCTTATGTACTTTGCTTGGAGCGCTCGGTTTGTTTTTGTTTTTTGTTTTGTTTGAATAAAATGGATCCTAGCATTCAATTTATGGGAGAGAGACACGCTCCGCCGTTGCATATGGACAAATATGTCCTTAGGCTCTACTCATAGTATTCATGGCGAAGTTCTTCTTCGTTAAATTGTTATATGGTTGGAATTGGAAAATGATACATGTAGTAACTCTAAAATGTCTTGGATAATTTGATACTTGGCAATTGTTGTGCTCATGTTTAAGCTCTTGCATCATATACTTTGCACCCATTAATGAAGAAATACTTAGAGCTTGCTAATTTGGTTTGCATATTTGGTTTGCATATTTGGTTTCTCTAAAGTCTAGATAACATCTAGTATTGAGTTTTGAACAACAAGGAAGACGGTATGGAGTCTTATAATGTTTACCATATGTCTTTTATGTGAGTTTTGTTGTACCGTTCATCCTTGTGTTTGTTTCAAATAACCTTGCTAGCCTAAACCTTGTATCGAGAGGGAATACTTCTCATGCATCCAAAATCCTTGAGCCAACCACTATGCCATTTGTGTCCACCATACCTACCTACTACATGGTATTTATCCGCCATTCCAAAGTAAATTGCTTGAGTGCTACCTTTAAATTCCATCATTCACCTTTGCAATATATAGCTCATGGGACAAATAGCTTAAAAACTATTGTAGTATTGAATATGTACTTATGCACTTTATCTCTTATTAAGTTGCTTGTTGAGCGATAACCATGTTTCTGGGGACGCCATCAACTATTCTTTGTTGGATATCATGTGAGTTGCTATGCATGTCCGTCTTGTCTCGAAGCAAGAGAGATCTACCACCTTCATGGTTGGAGCATGCATATTGTTAGAGAAGAACTTTGGGCCGCTAACTAAAGCCATGATTCATGGTGGAAGTTTCAGCTTTGGACATATATCCTCAATCTCATATGAGAATAATAATTGTTGCCACATGCTTATGCATTAAAGAGGAGTCCATTATCTCGTTGTCCATGTTGTCCCGGTATGGATGTCTAAGTTGAGAATAATCAAAAGCGAGAAATCCAAAATACGAGCTTTCTCCTTAGACCTTTGTACAAAGTGCGCATGGAGGTACCCCATTGTGACACTTGGTCAAAACATGTGCATTGCAAAGATCCGGTAGTCCAAGTTAATTAGGACAAGGTGCGGGCACTATTAGTATACTATGCATGAGACTTGCAACTTGTAAGATATAATGTACATAACTCATATGCTTTATTACTACCGTTGACAAAATTGTTTCATGTTTTCAAAATAAAAGCTCTAGCACAAATATAGCAATCGATGCTTTCCTCTTTGAAGGACCATTCTCTTTACTTTTATGTTGAGTCAGCTCACCTATCTCTCTCCACCTCAAGAAGCAAACACTTGTGTGAACCGTGCATTGATTCCTACATATTTGCATATTGTACTTGTTATATTACTCTATGTTGACAATTATCCATGAGATATACATGTTACAAGTTGAAAGCAACCGCTGAAACTTAATCTTCCTTTGTGTTGCTTCAATGCCTTTACTTTGATTTATTGCTTTATGAGTTAACTCTTATGCAAGACTTATTAATACTTGTCTTGAAGTACTATTCATGAAAAGTCTTTGCTTTATGATTCACTTGTTTACTCATGTCATTACCATTGTTTTGATCGCCGCATCCACTACATATGTTTACAAATAGTATGATCAAGGTTATGATGGCATATCACTTCGAAATTATCTTTGTTATCGCTTTTACCTCGCTCGGACGAGCGTAACTAAGCTTGGGGATGCTTGATACGCCTCCGACGTATCGATAATTTCTTATGTTCTATGCCATATTATTGATGATACCTACATGTTTTATGCACACTTTATGTCATATTCGTGCATTTTCCGGAACTAACCTATTAACAAGATGCCGAAGTGCCGCCTCGTTTTCGCTCGTTTTTGGTTTCGTAAATCCTAGTAACGAAATATTCTCGAATTGGACGAAACGAAGACCCGTGGTCCTATTTTTCCACGTGAGCTTCCGAAGACCGAAGAACACACGAAGTGGGGCCACGAGGTGGCCACGACCATAGGGCGGCGCGCCCAGTGTCTTGGCCGCGCCGACCCGTGGTGTGGGCCCCTCGTCCGGCCCCCGACTCGCCTCTTCCGCCTACTTAAAGCCTCCGTCGCGAAACCCCCGAGGCGAAAAACCACGATACGGAAAACCTCATCGAGCCGCCGCCGATCCCATCTCTGGGGATTCTCGAGATCTCCTCCGCACCCCGCCGGAGAGGGGATTCATCTCCCTGAGGACTCTACACCGCCATGGTCGCCTCCGGAGTGATGAGTGAGTAGTTCACCCCCGGACTATGGGTCCATAGCAGTAGCTAGATGGTTGTCTTCTCCTCATTGTGCTTCATTGTTGGATCTTGTGAGCTGCCTAACATGATCAACATCATCTATCTCGTAATACTCTATGTTGTGTTTGTCGGGATCCGATGGATAGAGAATACCATGTCATGTTAATTATCAAGTTATTACACATGTGTTGTTTATGATCTTGCATGCTCTCCGTTTCTAGTAGAGGCTCGGCCAAGTTTTTACTTTTAACTCCAAGAGGGAGTATTTATGCTCGATAGTGGGTTCATGCCTCGCATTGACACCGGGACAGTGGACGTAAAGTTCTAAGGTTGTGCTGTGCTGTTGCCACTAGGGATAAAACATTGGCGCTATGTCCGAGGATGTAGTTGTTGATTACATTACGCACCATACTTAATGCAATTGTCTCGTTGCTTTGCAACTTAATACCTGAGGGGGTTCTGATGATAACCCGAAGGTGGACTTTTTAGGCATAGATGCAGCTTGGATGGCGGTCTATGTACTTTGTCGTAATGCCCAATTAAATCTCACTATACTTATCATGTCATGTATGTGCATTGTTATGCCCTCTCTATTTGTCAATTGCCCGACCGTAATTTGTTCACCCAACATGCTTTTATCTTATGGGAGAGACACCTCTAGTGAACCGTGGACCCCGGTCCATTCTTTTAATACCGAAATACAAATCTCGCCGCAATACTTGTTTTATCGTTTTCTTCGCAAACAATCATCTTCCACACAATACGGTTAATCCTTTGTTACAAAGCAAGCTTCAGTGAGATTGACAACCTCACCGTTTCGTTGGGGCAAAGTACTTTGGTTGTGTTGTGCAGTTCCACGTTGGCGCCGAATCTCCGGTGTTGCGCCGCACTACATCCCGCCGCCATCAACCTTCAACGTGCTTCTTGACTCCTACCGGTTCGATTAAACCTTGGTTTCTTACTGAGGGAAACTTGCCGCTGTGCGCATCACACCTTCCTCTTGGGGTTCCCAACGGACGTGTCAACTACACGCATCACGCCACGTGCTTGCTTTAATTTTTTCCTCAAAGTTCCCAGTTTTCTCCACCGTTCCCGCAGCAGCTCCTCATTCTTCCTCTTCTTCCTTCTTCCGCCATTGCTGCGCCGCCGCCACAGCTCCAATCTTCTCCAGCATCTCGCGATGGTGAAGAAGAGGAATACCACCGCCGCTGCTACCTCCACCAGCGAAGGTGCCGCTGCCAAGTCTTCTTCTTCCCTTCCGAAGGGAAACGCTCCAAACGCCCCTCCCCCAGCTCCGGCGCCGCCAGCGTCGTCGAGCTCGATGGGCAAACCCGGGGATTGGGTAGCTTCAACCGTCACCAAGCGTGATGAAAACAGGTCTCGAAGCCTAGGATTGATATCCTCCAATGCCGGAGATGTAATCCTTCCAGGTGCGATCTCTCGGCCTGACCCTCCTGCTGGATTTTCTGTGATGTTCCTATCTTTCCTTCATCGGGGCCTTTCACTCCCTGCTCATGGATTCCTCCTCCATCTCTTGCGGACGTATGAAATTCAATTGTGGCAACTTACCCCCAATTCGATCCTTCACGTTGTCGTGTTCATCACCCTTTGCGAGGCGTTTTTGGGCATTGAGCCTCACTTCGGGCCGTGGAAGAAGATCTTCTATGTAAAAAGATACAAGCAGTAGTAATGGGCACTTTGTCACCGGAGGAGTAGGTTTTGTTGCTCGCTCGTAAGTTAATTACTTTAATTTCCCAATGAGAGAGTCCGTGCAAGGATGGAGGTTGAAATGGTTTTACGTTAGGGATTCCTCGTCACCCGAATGTCGACTCCCCGCTATGCCGACGTTTCCGAAGCCAAACCTAAAGACTCCCCGGAAGAACATCCTCTCAACCGATGAAAGGGCCTCAGCTCGAAGAATTGTTTGCCAAATTCCTTCAAATTAAAGAAGCCGACGGCCAAACTATGACCGGTACGAGGTGGCAACAGCTTTCCCGAGGCGCCGAATCCAACCGACCATGGCCGAATCCACCCGATGTGGTTGTACTCAGGCCCAAAGGATGTGACCAGGATCAATGCCGCCGATTTATCAGAAAAAGAGTTGCTCGATGAAGTTCGTCGCCTCACTTCCTTTAACCAGGAAGATTCGATTCCACTGATCTCTTCTTATGCTCCTCTAGACGTTGATCATCCGCCATTAGGGGTACTTTCCTTTCTTTTTCATATCTCTTATTACAGCTCTTTGCTTAGCCGATATGATTATCTTTGTTCTTATTTGTCATTCTTCTTTGTCGATCCTTGTGCCTTCCGAAAATACACATGACTCACCCGGATGACACTTCTGAGGGAAAAGGCTCCTCAATCCCCATAGATTTTCATACCATGGATCAAACAGGTTTAGAGGATGAATATAATGGTCCAATGAATCTTGAAGTAGCTCGTGCTGTTCTTCCCTCCTCAGCCGATAACACTTGTACCGCAGACGGATCAGTGCGCAACATCGACGCTGATCGTGATACTTTTGTTGATGCAGTTGCGGATGGGGCCAATGCTTCTCCCGCGAAGAGA
Source organism: Lolium rigidum (assembly GCF_022539505.1). Classification (NCBI taxonomy): domain Eukaryota; kingdom Viridiplantae; phylum Streptophyta; class Magnoliopsida; order Poales; family Poaceae; genus Lolium; species Lolium rigidum. The sequence continues at coordinate 139,345,340 of NC_061511.1, forward strand.
TCAACCGGCGGCTTCGCCGATGAAGATGATCTCTTCGACATGTAAGTAGTTCCCTCTCGAAGGTTATACTCGTGCCTTTTTTATCTCGTCGTACTCCTATTTTAATCACAGCCGATCGTTCACCTTTGCAAGGACGAGGGCTTTGTTGAGCCTCCTCCCAAGAAGGCCAAGTCCGATGCCGTTTCGCCGCCGTGGTAGCTTCCGAAGCTTCGGCGCCTAAGGCCGCTCCCACGGCTCAAGCTTCGATCGCGTCTTCCCTTTCCAAAGGAAAGGATATTTCTCCAACCGTCGCTATCGCGGCTCCTTTTTCCGTAAGTCCTCTTTTGATCTCAATATGAATTTCTTGGAGCGTGCCTTGTTTTAATTATTTTTATTTCTCTCTACTTAAGGACCCGCGTGGCGTTATCTCTTCTCCGGAGATTTTCGCCCTCCCGGTTCACTTCTCTAGAGGCCGACAAAGTTCGGCTACAAAAGGAGGTCGAATCTTCTTCCTCAAAACTCGGATGGCGCAGCCACGGTAGCCGCCGCAGCTCGCCAAGAGATTGATTCTCCGAAGGAGGAGCCGGCCGTACCGAAAGGGAAGTTGAAGGAGGAGGAAGCATCTAGGCTGGTGGCCGAGGCTCGAGCAGCTCGAAAAGGATGAAATCCTTCGCCAATCTTCTTTGGCCTTGCTTAGTAATCTTCAACATACCTTTGTCTAAGACGTTGTTAATGATTTAAACTTTTGTCAATGACTAAATTTCTTCATTCCTTTCTATTGCAGAGGCGGCGAACATTCCTGTCGATGCCCTAGAAAGAGTTGCAAATAATTCCCCGTCGAATGTTGTGTCGATGGTTCTTGCTTCTCACCAGCTTACACAAGAGCTTCTCGTGAAGGGGAAGAATGTTCTGGCACAGATACACTCGATGATCTTTCCCAAGATTAATCAAGAAAAGACCCTGGGACAGCTGATCGATACCTTCGCGGTTAACACCAAAGAGGCCATCGAGGTATTCAAGCGTACATAGCGCACTTATGGTGCTGTCCTTGCCTTCCAGCTTATGATGGGTTACGGCTTTAAGGGTGATATCGAGGAAATAACTAAAGGGCTTCCAAAAGGGCAGGACGGGCAATCTGTTGATTTGAGCACCTTTAAGGCGCCTGCTCTTATTTGTGCCCGTCAGCTCCTTGAACTGGTTTCACCAAAGAAATCATCGACTGGTCCTAGTTCATCGACTCAAACTCAGCTTCCTTGATTCTTGTAACAAACTTATGTCTTCGAGCTTGATGCAAAACATTGCTCTGCCACCAGACTCATGCTCTGTATTAAATTACGTGCTGTCCTTGTTGTAGACACACTTTTGCTTATGATATCAGTTTCTTGTACTTCTCCCGATGGGAGTTATTTTGGACGTTGGGTTGTACCATATCCATCACTTTTTTTATAACCAGCACTTTCCGCAGTGTCTTCCCAAGCATCTTCGTTTACGTGACGACTCGTCGGGTGCGCTTCCCGAAAGCGATCGGATCCAGCCGCATGAAAGACCGAATGACGCAGATGGAGAAGGATTTACGCAAAGACTTATGCCTTAGCCGCCATCATCAATAAGAAAGGCGAGATCGCAACTGCCGTGGAACGGTACATTCTTAGCGAGTCGTGAAGGCTACCGAAAGTTTAAACTGTAAGTTTCTTGATCCTTTTGCCTCGCTTGCTAGCAACTTCTTGTCCGGATCTTTGATCGATTCTTTTGGCAATCATAGCGTTGAATCCCGCGAAGAGAACAAGCGGATACACGAGCGGGTGCGTGCTTTGACTCAGCTTTCCTCATCCGAAGAAATTTTCTGGCAGGACCAATCGAAGACCTCGGCTGTCGTTAAATTCCAGGATCGGGTGCAACAGGTCCACCAGTTCTTCGACAAGTGCTACAGGGCCATGAGGGTAGTTTGGAAGACAATGTTCCCTCTGAATGCAGTTCCCCTACCCTTTTGACTTTGATGTCTGAATTTGGAAGTGCCAAGAAGGTTCGGGAGCTAGTAAGATCTCAAGTCTTTGCAGGGCCAAATGCACGCTTGCCCTTGTGCTTGCTTGTTATCCTTCAGCTCACTTGCAGCCTATTGCCGCCAGAACCGGTGACTTTGAGGAGCTTTACCCGAAAGTTTTGGCTCCTGCTCATGTAATTGTCGACGAGCTGGAGGAGATGTCAAAAGTACCTGAAGAAGAGGAAACTCCGCAAGGGTGATAGAAAGGTGTAAAGTTACTTTTGTATATTGTATCGGCTAATCCGTCTGAGTATTCGGGTTTTTTGGGCCGAAAAACTTCTTAACTGGTTGGTACACGAATGTGTACTTTCACCATGCCGTTGGCATATATTAAAAGGGGTGGAGCTTAATTGCCCGTTGTATGTATGAGTATTAGTTGGTTAGCAAATCAGTATGAGTGATCAGCTCGTGTTGCAGGTTTTGCTAAACCTGTTGTATGCGCAACTTTGCTTTCAACCGTTTGTAAAGTTCGACAGCTTATTCCCGAATTTTTCGGTGTAATAATTTCGTCGATGGGCCCGTTGCTCTTTGATATTTCCATAAGTGAAATATCGAGCGTGGGTTGTATGTAAGTTTTTCCAAACTCTTGCTTTGTTCGGCGCTCGTAGAGGCATCTAAAGCAGTAGGGAAAGATGTCGTCATTTTAGCACTCGCAGAGGCTTTTTGGAGCACGATCTTCGGCCCTGTACTATGTTTACATAGTGATGGGGTTTAGAAGTTTATGGGTACTGCAATGCTTAACAAGAATCGAAGCTTTAAGTTCTTATTAATAAAGTAAGTACGATGATAGAGGGCGAAAAGAATAAGGCCCTGTTTATAATGAAGTAAAAAGAGAAAATAAAAGCTGATAGACTGCTTAGTCAAGGAAGGGGTTCTTCTCTTCGTCTGGCTTCTTCACCGCGTTAGTAGTTGCCGCAGCGTTGCTGGTTTCATCTGGTGGTTGCCACCGTCTTGCTATCTACTAGGCCTCGCTATGCCGTCAACTCCCGAGCCTTTTGTCTGCCGACGCTTTCGCTGCCGAAGCTTCTGCTGCCGAAGCCTCTGCCGCCGATGCTTTAAGGGCGAGAGCAGCTGGTTTCTTCTTGGTTTCCCTGCCGTCTTTTTCTTCCTTGATCTCTCGTAAGGACAGCTTTGGCGGAGGGCCGATGATTTCTTGTTGCGGCCCAAACTTTGCAGCAATCCTCTGAAAGTCGCGATCACAATTGTCCGAGCGTGAAAAACTTCCATAGACTGTGATGTTTGTCCCATTGTTCCCGGGCATTTTCAGCTTAAGGTATGCATAGTGCGGCACAGCCCATGAACTTGGCATAGGCTGGTCTCCCAAGTATAGCGTGATACCGTGATTCCCAGCTCACCACTTCAAACTCGATTTTCTCCTTCCCGAAATTATCAGCTTCCGCCGAAGATAACATTCAGGTAGGCTTTCCCAAGAGAGTGGCCCTAGGTGCGGTTGGAAGGATTCCATGGAAGCAGTGTGTCTGCTTCTTCCAAAGATGCTCATGGTGATCCCCATACTCCTGATTGTGTCTACGAATATCAGGTTTAGCCCGCTTCCGCCATCCATAAACACTTTGCTCATCTTGAACCCTCCAATTTGTGCTTCGACCACCAGAGCGGCATGTCCTGGTTTTGGTATGGTCATCGGATGATCTGTTCGGCTGAACGTAATGCTCTGAGAAGACCAGTCGACGTACTCAGGGATGTTTGCCATGATGCTTTCTGCCAAATTGATCTCTCGGGTGAGCTTCTTCATCTCTCTTCTTGAAACGCCTGCCTTGTGGATCATACTCATCTGCCCACGTGGCGGTGGGAATGCCTCGTTGGGTTGAGTCTGCTGGACTTGATGCTGTGGTGGGGGTGGTGGTGGTGGTGGTAGCTGTTGCTGGCCTGACTGCTGGATGAGCTTGTGCATGTCAAGGAACTGCCGACTGCCCCTGAGCAGGTGACTCGACTTCGTTTTGCCGTCTTTGGAATCGACATACGAATGTAGGTAACAAGGGGCGTTGACCTGTTCAGCGTAGGGTAGTTCGGGAGTCCTCTGCTGCCGTGGTTTATAGTTACCACGGTTCCCGCAGTTGTTCCGGCTACCATCGTGCTCGTCGTCTCGGCCGTCCCGCCGATCGGCATACCCTCGCCGCTACTCGCATTGTTATCATCGTAGTTTCGGTTTTTCCTCCTCTTGTGTCGATCCCTTCGGCTACCCGAGTCGTGCTTCGGCCGATCATCGTCTTCGTCATCGCTGCGCCGCCGTGGCCTTCGCACGTTATCTTCGCCATCGGCCCACTCGTTGGCAATTTCCATTAACTTGGTTATGGTTTTTGGCTTCTTGCGCCCGAGTTCTTCTATGTAACTTTCCCGCTGGACGCCGTCGCTGAAAGCGTCGATTGCTCCGTCGACGGATACGTCTTCGGCAGCATTCGAGAGCTTCGTGAATCTCCCAATGTAAGAACGCATCGACTCCTTCGCTCGCCGACAATTCCGTAGCTCTTCGATCCCGACGGGCCTCTTATATGTTGCTTGGAAGTTGGCAACGAAGGCGTCTACTAGGTCATCCCATGATTTGACGAACCTTTCTGCGGACTCCGTAGCCGTGCTCGTGCTCGAATCCTTCAAGTAAAGTTGTAAGCATTGCATTGCCGCTATCCGGTTTCCTTTGTGCAAGATCACCGTCCGCGGGTAATCATCTATCCACGATCTTGGTTCTTGCTGCCCATCGTACTTTGCGGCGTCGTAGGGGTAGGCTTAAACTTTTTAGGCGGCATTGCTTCGCGTATCTTGTAACTTAGGCAAGTCGGCTCCCCGAGCTCGCCGTCGTACTCCCGGTCTTCATCCGAGGAATCACTATCGTCGTCTTTCCCGGTGGCGCGTCGACGCCTTGCTTTGTCGATCCCGCTCCGGGTGATCTCGTCCCGAGCGTCTCTCGCATGATGTTTTGACCCACTGCCTTGGGCCATAGTTTTTTCCTTTTGCGGGACCAGGTTGTTTCCTAATATCGCGAGACTCTCGAGGGCACCTCGGTGAGCCTGAGATATAGATCCTTCGGGGCGCTGGTTGATGAGGTAAGCGGCGAGGTTGGCCGTTGCTGCTGCAACGGTTTTTGGCCGTGGCATGCCCGCGGTATCCGTGGTCATGAAAGATTTAGTCAGATTTGACGTTATCTCTCCGGCGTCATCTTCCGAAAGCCTCGGACATCCTCGACCGGTGCTTGCCTCGCTCCCCGGGTGTTTCGGGAGGCACTCCCCGTGAACCCCTTCGTCGTTCGCCGGATCGATCCGCGCCAGCTTAAGCGTCTCTCGAGGGAGGCTTGCTCTTTCGACAAGTGTTCTCGGTTTTTCTCTAGTATGGAGCGGTAAGCATTGAGGGTTCCGACCGAAGTTCCCGCAGGGAGCGGTGTGTTGTTGAGTACCGCTGCCCGTGCCGCCGCCCACTCTTCATCCGCAATGGTGTAATCGCTATCGCGGTTGCCGGCGCTGTCCTCAAAACTTGCCCTTCGCTAGAGCGGGGGTATGGTCCTCGTCTCCTCTGCGCCTTGCGTTCCCTGTGTTATTGGCGACATAGACCTGGTGGCGTGCCGCCCTTTGGTTGGTTCGTAGGATGATGCTGTCGATACTGTCTTCTCCCGATGAATACTAGGCGTTGCAGATGAACGGCGTGTCGGTAGATCCCAGTCCGTGCCTGGTGTCGCAGTTTAGGCAATAATACGAGGTCAACTTCGAAGACGAAGAATCGTCCGACCCTACTGACATAGAGGTCGAGCGGGGAGCCGATGGTGTAGGAGGGCAAGTTGATCCCGTTAGGCCAGCCGACAGATCGACTGAAGATGATGCGTTCGAACTTGTCGATCCGGAAGCGGGGGATTCCAGCAGTTGAAGGATTCCTTCGCGTTGACGTTGTAATGGACGCCGCCGAAGGTCATCTCCATGTTCCCTTGCGCATCCGAAAAGTTTGAACGGGAGGACTCGCCGTGTGGAGTAAACTCGTAGGAGCCGAACCGATCCGGGCTTCCCGGGATGGGCGACGATGGTGTCGATGAAGTTGATGATGAAGTTACTGGCGATCTTGCTGGCGAGATTGCCAGCAGGTTTGCCGATGAGGCTGCCGATGTCATGATCGGATCTGCCGATGCCCTGCCTTGTGCCAACATGGTTCTCACAGACGGCGCCAATTGTCGAGGGTGCTCCTCGGCAATGCCCTCCGATAGGGGCTTAGGGTTGATGGAATCCTGAAAGCTGACACGAGACATCGATACACAGACAAGCGGGGAGAGCGATTTACCCAGTTCGGGCCCTCGATGAGGTAAAACCCTTACGTCCCGCCCGTCTCGTTCTTTGATTATGATGAAAACAGAGTTACAATGGGGTGCCGAATAGTTCGGCTGTGATCTCGTCGAGATGCTAGTTGCTAGGGTAACCTAGTTCTAAGCGTCTCGTTGGCTATTGTCGCTAAGATTGATTGTGTCCCTCGAGCAGGCCCTCTCCCGGCCTTTATATAGGAGGCCAGGTCTCAAGAGTCCTACCCGAGGACGACTAGGTTTACAGTAGATTAGATCTAATCTTTCCTTGTTTGTCCGTTTCCTGATCTTGTCCGCCAAGGAATCCTCTGACGCACCGGCCTAGTGGCCCATCTCGCCTTCTAGTAGCTTCATGGGCCTCCAACTTGTCAATATCAGATAGGGCAATACTGGTTACCCGAAGGGTAATGCCCACGTCAGTCGCCGTCGCGCTCCCCCTGCTTGCAATACACACTGCCGCCTATCCAGGAACCGCCGTCCATCGACACGGATGCCACCCCCTCGATCGGCGTCCGTTGTTTCGCCCGGAACAGAGCTCGCCGCCACCGCCGCACAACCGTCCCGTTCGTAAGGTGTTCGTTGGATTGCCGCGATGGACAACGACAACGAGATGATGGTACAACTGTTCACGGAGGAGCAGGACGATGAGGCTGTCCGACAGCAACAACATCAGTTGATCCTGACGAGCTTGCTCTGCGTTTGCCAGCCTTTGTTCGCCGTGCCCTAGCGTGGCGGCTGAAAGCCAAGCAAGAGGAGAAACATCAAGCCGACCCAATGCTGCTTGACGGTGACTACTTCTTCGACGATGCTACTCATTCGCCAAAGAAATTTCTATTTGTGTGGTTGTATGAGTAACTGAATATAGTATGAATAAAATGTGATTGGTATGTTATTTTAAAATATATTGTAAAAAGAAAAACAAAGTATTGGGGCCGCTGTATGAGGGTCGCCGGTATGGGAACAACATCCCAAATGGAGGATGCCCCAAATAGAGGATGCAGTGTCGACGCCTCCCATACATCAGTATCGGCGTTCCTGCCGGCGTCTATTTGGGGAGCGCCGGTGGAGATGCTCCAACCTAAATCTCAGTTTACTGAGAATTATCAAAACCGTTTTCTTTTCGGGAAAATTTGCTACAGGACACCGTTATTTTCTGGCGTTTGCCAAAACACACCGCTCGATTGTGTCTTTGCCAGGTACCATTACAATTTCGTGGCACATTTGCCAGAACACACCACCTAGCCGAAAACGAAAAGTTTTGCACTTTTACCTGGGATGACTGGTTTTGAAGACAAAATGCAAAACTTTCCGTTTTCGGCCAGGTGGTGTGTTCTAGCAAATGTGGCACAGAATTGTAATGGTACCTGACAAAGACATAATCGAGCGGTGTATTTTGGCAAACGCCAGAAAATAACGGTGTCCTGTAGCAAATTTTCCCTTTTCTTAAACCCAAACCCGCAAAGAAACCCCTCCACAGCATGGCTTCCTCTTCCCTCTTCGCCGCGGGGCGCCGCCTCCTCCGCCTCGGCCGCGGGAGGCTCTTCCACTGCAGATCCCGCTCCCACAACCCCACTCCTCTTCTCCTCCTCCCCACGCGGACCGCATCCTCTCCTCGCGGTCGCACCTACAGCTCCGAGAGGCCGGCGGCGCGGCGGCCGCTGAGCCTGCAGTCCACGCTGTGGCCGCTGGGCCACCCGGGCACGCTCCTGGTGCCGGAGATCGAGCGCTGGGCGGAGAAACCCGGGAACCGCCTCCGCCCAGTCGAGCTGGAGCGCGTCGTCAAAGAGCTCCGCAAGCGCCGCCGCCACCGCCAGGCCCTCGAGGTAATAATACCCTCCCCGTGCTGCTGCCGTGCCCTCCTAGCTATTCGATGAAATGCGGCAGCAACTTCCCATGCCTCTGCGTGCCCATTTATTTATCTCCTGCAGCGAAATACTACTTGGAATTTCTTGCAGTGTATAGGCATTTCTGAAATGATGATCTGTGTCGCGTTGTTGGCATGCCGTATATAATCACGTGAGTGAGTACTTGTGAATCACATTTAGGGCCTCTTGCAATTGGAAACACAGGAACCACAAGTACTTCGAATTCCTACAAAATCTTTAAAAAAAAAAGAATTTAGTAGTAAGTGATTCCTTTGGAAGGTGCAGCCGTGCAGCCGTGTAGGGAGAATAAGCAGGTAATTTTGGAGGAATTTAGAGGGGAACTAGAGAGATAGAAACAACGTCAATTGGATTTTTCAAAAGGAAAAAAAAAACAGAAATGAGGTTTGAGCTCATGCATCCATTCCTATGTAATTGGGTGCAAAGGAATGTATTCCATACCACTTTGGCAATCCTATGATCCAAAGAACACTTATAGGAAACCCCCCTATGGTTTAAAACCCTTCATTCACAATCCTTCAATTCAAAGAAGCCTTGGACACAAATAGATGGCATTTTGAGTCATGCATGTTATGACTGAGAGTTTCTACGATACCCTATTTTCCATCTTATGAGGTGGAGTACTAGTAAAATCTGCCATTCATTAGAAGGGTTAGTTTAGTATTATGCTATTACAGTCGCTGATGATGTTTATTCCTAATAATTCTAATTAGCCCGCCAAATGACGCTGCCGTCTCCATGTGCACGATGGTGCCTTCTCCCTGACACGTGCCATGCTGTTGCTGCCTTACTCGACCCCCGTCAACCCGTCATGCGAGCATGTTGCTGCTTCCTCTGCCACCCAAACAGCCCGCACTGCCTCATTCCGCCAGTGCGCTAGGTTACTTGGTCACCCAATCTCAAACAAGTCTAAAATTGACATAAAGAGTGAACCACTTCTTCTCCACAAACTACAGCCACGGAGCATGAGCCTGATTTTATGAACCCTTATACCGGCCCCACTTCTTCTCCACAAAACCCAGCTCTTTCATCTTCTGAAAAGGAGACATCGTATGCAACCTATTCTGCACATGACATTCTGGGTTTTCTTCACACGGAATTGGAAGTTTGGCACCAGCATACAAACAATATTCACAAAAACTGAAACAACCTGAAGTCACACGGACATGGGGGTTGGGCCTGCAACCATAGCACGAGGATCAGTTGTGGGTAGGGATTGGTGAGGCCAAGAGCGGACCGGCAGCGGGCAGCCAAAGCACGTGGATCGGTTCTGGTTCGCCATGTAGGCAGGGACGAGTTGAGCACCACATGTGGCGGCGAGATCAGCTGACCATACGGTAATGGCAACTAGGAGAACCGAGGCTGCTGTGCCGATGGCATCAGGGAGATGATGCGGCGGTACAATGTCAAACCAACTGAGGAAGCCACCTGAATCCATCGTTTTCTAGATAGGAGGAAGGGAAATTAACCAGATAAAACGGTATCGTACGCATGAAACGATTATTGTTTTTTACGATTACGATATTACCGCTGAGAACTGAGTTCCAGCTCAGTGGCAAGGCAAGGCGAGTGCGCAGCCAGCCCACCCGGGTTTGAATCCCATCCGAAGCGAGAAATCGCTGGAGGGCGAACTAAACGGGTTATCATCCATAGCGAGAAATCGCTGGAGAGTCTCATCCTATCTAACAACGTATAGCCAAGGGAGGGATCATTCCCCCGTTGGTCAACGTTTTTGACTACGATATTACCGCTCAAATAAGGGTATTCCCTAACATTTGTCTTAGTACTCTCACTCTGAAACACTAGTGTAGGCTGTTAGAGATGTATAGCTCCTTTTCTTGGGAGCTATACATCTCTAACATAGGCAAGTCAATTCCACCTGTTAGATCTGCAGAAATGGACGGTTGGAATTGATTTAAGTGTACTTTGAAAGAGCTCTATGACTGTATGCGACTAGCTGACCCAAGTACTATGCACAGCACATAAATAATGGAACTAACTTATTCAATTTCTTTCATTTGACTTGTGCGCATAATTGTAAAATGAGGAGTTTAATCTACTCTAGTTTTTTTTAAACTATCTGATCTTTAGTTAAAAATACTTCTGTGCAGGTCAACCTCCATCTGCTTTAGCCTTTAGATTTGGCGACAAACCTTGTTAACCAGGGGTTTGCAGCATGTAGACCTTAACACTTAAAAGTATTTTACGAAAATTAATTCCTATGTTTTCTTGCCAGTAATTATATGGAGTTTTATGTATTCTTGAATGAACCTTTACTTTGCACAGGTCTCCGAGTGGATGAGTGCTAAGGGTCATGTCAAATTTTTGCCCAAGGATCATGCTGTTCACCTGGATTTGGTCGGTCAAGTTCATGGAGTGGGAGCAGCAGAAGCCTACTTCAGTAATCTGCCTGATAAAGATAAGACGGAGAAACCTTACGGTGCACTCCTGAACTGCTACACACGAGAACACCTAGTTGACGAATCCTTGGCTCATTTTCAGAAGATGAAAGAGCTGGGGTTTGTGTTCAGTAGTCTCCCCTATAACAACCTCATGGGCCTGTATACTAACATAGGACAGCATGAGAAGGTCCCTTCAGTGATAGCAGAGATGAAAAGCAATGGTATCATGCCAGACAACTTCAGCTACAGAATATGCATAAACTCTTATGGCACACGGGCAGATTTTTTCGGCATGGAGAAAACCCTGGAAGATATGGAGTGTGAGCCTCAAATTGTTGTTGACTGGAACACATATGCCGTTGTGGCGAGCAACTACATCAAGGGGAATCTTAGGGACAAGGCAATCTCTGCCTTAAAAAAAGCAGAAGCAAAAATTGACATAAAAGATTCAGATAACTATAACCACCTGATGTCTCTGTACGGCCAGCTGGAGGACAAGTCAGAGGTGAAGAGGCTCTGGGCACTCCAGATGTCAAACTGCAAGAGGCATATTAATAAGGACTACACTACAATGCTTGCAATGCTTGTGAAGCTTGATGAAATCGAAGAAGCAGAGGCCTTGTTGAAAGAGTGGGAGTCGAGTGAAAACGCGTTCGACTTCCATGTCCCAGATGTTTTGCTCACCGGATACCGGCAGAAGGGCATGCTGGACAAGGCCGAAGCGCTGCTTCATGACTTCTTGAAGAAGAGGAAGACGCCTCCTTCAACCAGTTGGGCCATCGTGGCAATCGGGTATGCGGAGAAAGGTGATGCTGCCAAAGCCTATGAGCTAATAAAGAATGCCCTTTGTGTTTATTCTCCTAACAGTGGCTGGGTCCCGAGGACTGCAATGATTCAGATGATCCTGAAGTATCTTGGGGACGAAGGTGAACTCAAGGATGTTGAAAATTTCATTCATCTGCTGCAAGCTGCTATGCCTATGAACTCGGATATGACGGAGGCTTTGTCAAGGGCTCGTATGAGAGAGGCTGGAGGTGCAGAGGAAGAAGCTCCAAGCTCAAAAGCATCAGTATAATGTTGTTTGAACTTGTGATTATTAATGGAACGGGGCTTTTAGGACGATTTGGGGTTGATGTACTGTGCTGCACCATGTAGTATATCTAGTCACAAGAACTTCATTGATAGTTTTACCTGGGCCTGTAATTTGCCACAAACAAATTGTTTCCTAGTTCTTTATGGTTTTGTAGCATGGTGCCAATTCTGTCAAATCTTTGCGTGACAGTCTACTGAAGCAATGTGCATAGCTACAGTACCGTTCCATTTTGCATCTCCAACTTGAGGTAGGCCTAAAAAAATGGTGACATATTTCCAACTATGCGATCAGAAGAGACATACACGGGCACTCCTAAACGTTATGAAGCATACATCTATTAACTGCAAACACTACTCCCCCAGAGCATCTCCAGTCGCGTCCCCCAAAGGGATTTGGGGCGCGCCGGACAAAAAAAACGTTCCAGCCGCGTCCCCCAAAGCCCATTTTTGTCCGGCGCGGCCCGATACGGTGTCCGGCGTCCCGAGCCCGTCCCCGTCCCACAGGGGACGCTCCGGGGACGCCGGACACAACGAAAAGCGAGGCGGGCTCCCACATGTCGGCGACTATTTGCATAAACCATTGGTTCGCGCCTCTTTCTCGTCGCTCCTTCCTTCCCGCGCTCCCACCCCACCGCCGCCGCCGGATTTCCCGGCCGTTTGGGCGTCTCGATCTCCGCCGAGAGTCGGCACCGTTGTCGCGGGCCGGGGCTCCCGCCGGTCGTGCCACCGCCGCCGTCGCCGCGCCGCGTCCCGTAACGCGCCGTCAAATCCGCCCCACCTCCGCGCACGAAGATGCTCGACGACTTGTCGTAGGCGCGATTGGCCGGCTGTTTGTTGCGTCGTCTTCCTCGGCACAATTTTAACCATTGATTTTGCTTTAGCCATGGACAGCGACGATGAGATGGTTGCCTCGCTGCCGGAGGACGAGCAAGCGTTCGACGACGACCTGCGGGAGCATTTGCCGATCATCGCGTCCCTCCAGGACATGCTTGACGCCGAGGCGGAGAAGAGGAAGAGAGCCGCGCCGCGGAGGATCAAGGCCGGGAAGAAGGAAGTCGAAGCCCCGGCAGAGGATGGAGGGGCATGTCATGCCGCACAACGACTACTTCGCCGACGGGCAACACATGCCGACAATTTTCGGCGCCGGTACAGGATGAGCAAGGGCATGTTCATGAATATCCTCCACGGCGTTCGAGAGTTCGACCCCTACTTCAAGCTCAAGGTCGACGCTCAGAGGCGTTCTCGGGTTCTCGTCCATTCGAAGTGCACCGCCGCCATGAGGATGCTTGCATACGGAGCACCTGTCGATACACATGACGACTACCTTCGCATGACTGAGTCTATTGCCATTGAGTGCATGTACAAGTTTTGCCGAGCTGTGGTGGGAAAGTTTGGCAAATACTACTTGAGAAGGCCAACCGAGGAAGAGATCGCAAGGATCATGGCACAAAATGCTGCCGGAGGATTTCCCGGAATGCTTGGAAGCATCGATTGCATGCACCGGGCATGGAAGAACTGCCCGTTTGCTTGGCAAGGTATATACAAAGGGTGTCATGGATATTCAAGTGTGGTGCTTGAAGTCGTGGCAGATTATGACCCGTGGATTTGGCATTCTTTCTTTGGCATGGCGGGATCACACAATGACATCAACGTGTTGCAGCGGTCTCCGTGTTCAGCAGATTAGTGGAAGGGCATGCTCCACCATGCAACTATGAGATCAATGGCCACCAATATACCAAAGGCTATTATCTAGCCGATGGTATATATCCAAAATGGGCCACTTTTGTCAAAACAATCTCGAATCCATCAGGTCCGAAGAATTCTCACTTTGCTACACGACGTAAGGCTTGCGTGAAGGATGTCGAGCGGGCATTTGGTGTGCTTCAAGCACAATTTGCCATTGTCCCGCACCTGCGTCTAAGCTGGTCTCACGACCAAATGTGGGAGGTGATGCAGCTTGTGTGATCATGCACAACATGATCATCGAGGATGACCGCAAGAATCATGTTAGGTCACATGTTGGTCCCTATGAGTGTCAAGGCCCTCTCGCGGAGGTTGATCATGAGTTGCCCGCAGATTTTGCTGATTTTCTCGCCATGCACGCAGAGATCCGTGATAAAGCAATGTGCATGAGCAACTTCAAGCTGATCTCGTTGAGCATTTGTGGAGGATCAAAGGAAATACCGTGGCACCTTGATGTAGCATCTAGCCCTATTTATTATATTTGATTACTTGTTTTATTGTTTGTTGTAATTTAATTTGAAAACAATCCTCGCAGACATTTTTATTCATATGCTACATTTGATATAAATGGTTTATGTGTTAAAAAAATTATTTTCAATGTTTGGGGGCGGCGTTTGGGGGACACGGCTGGGAAGCTACATCCCCCAAACGCGGCACGAACAAAACACATCCCCCAAACGCTCAATCCGGCGCGGTTTGGGGGACGCGGCTGGAGATGCTCCCAGATCAGTATTGCAGCGACAAGTAATATGGGACAGAGGAAGTGCCTCTTACATTAGGGAACAGAAGTACTAGTTATCATGTTTGCAACATCCATTCAGAGCCAAGGCAGCAAAAAATAAAGCAGGGTAATATAAGAAGACCAAAACAGGCACTTAAAGAGGTTTTCAAGTTATTCTTCTGGAGTTGTCACAGTTCAACCAACGTAGCACTAGGATATCCAAGTTTAAAACATGGATCTATGAATACATCGGCACAAAAATGCCACCAATAGAGCAACTTGATATAGGACGTTTGCTGAAAACACGATAAGCCATCAATATTATATCACCAAAATATCTGCTACTCCGAAAGAGTGGACTTCAACTCTCCACTCTTCTCCATCTCAAGAACAATGTCACAACCCCCCATCAGTTCTGATTTGTAGTAGAGCTGGGGAAATGTGGGCCAGTTGGAGTATGTCTTCAGACCTTGCCTGACTTCCTCATCAGATAGAATGTCAAAGGACCCAAAGCTGACCCCTGCTCCTCTCAATGCATTCACAACTTTCGAACTAAAGCCGCAAAGTGGAGCATCTGGGTTGCCCTTCATGAACAGCATCACTGGGGATGAGGAAATCAAGGCCTTCAGTCGGTCCTCTAGGCTGTCTTTCGGAATAATCCCTTTCTCAGACAGAACCTTCTTTAGCTCCCCACTCTTATGCATCTCCATCACTATGTCAGAACCACCAACCAGTTCACCCTTTATGTACACTTGAGGGTAGCTAGGCCAGTTCGATAGAACCTTTAGGCCCTGCCTAACCTCATCATCTGAAAGAATGTCAAAACTTGAGAAAGGAATCTTCTCTTGCTTAAGAATATGAATGACCTTCCCACTGAATCCACACTTGGGCTCCTCAGGTGAACCTTTGATAAATATCATCACTGGGTTAGAATTAGTGAGGCTCTCCAAACGAGCTTTCTGAGCTTCAGTAAGCCCAATTGGTTCAGGACTCTTTTCACCTGTAGACTCGGATATCACTGGCTCCTCAATTTTGTTTCCTTGTGGGCGGAGAGGAATGTTGTGCTCCTTCAACACATCCTTCAGCTCACCACTTTCATGCATAGCAATAACAATATCACATCCACCAAGCAGCTCACCTTTGCAGTACAACTGAGGAAACGTTGACCAGTTAGAGAACTTCTTCATTCCTTCACGTACTTCATTATCTCCAAGGATATCAAAGCTCCCAAACTCAACACCTTCCTGCTTCAAAATGTCAACCACTCTTCGACTGAAACCACATCTTGGTTCGTCTGGATTTCCCTTCATAAATAAGATGACAGGATGGGAATTGACAAGCTGCTCCAATCGCTTATTCAGAGCAGTTGCACTTTCAGCAGCAGAAGATCCATTTTGCTGTGCCAATTGTTGGACCTTTTCAAGCACAGCAGGCCCAGCAGCAACCCCCAGGCTAGCAGGTGCAGCAGACTCAGCAACATTGGCAGGCCCAGCTAACTTTGCAACCTTATTGGCCAGGCTGGCTGGATTTGCACCCTCCAGAGTATCAACAGCCTTGCCCTCCTGAAAACAGATAAACCATGCACAGATGACAACCTCTTACAAATAAAACAAAACATGAAATTTCCAACCCATTCAATAGAACATATTCGGCACTGCATTGAAGAAATCCAAAAGCTAAGTAAACATGACCTCTTTCACATGCTAACCTCACATATTGGCAGAGAACATCATATGAAAATCTAAAGGTTGTGTGGCAACGCACGATTTACATTACAAAGGAAATTGACAATAACACCAAAATTCCAAGTGAAATCATGCCAAACTAGCCTAGCTAAGAAGACACTGTGCATGCCCAACCTCAGGAAGTCCCGTAAAAATATCACAGGCATTAATTTGGTTATAGTCATACCGAATACTGTGTACTCCATACAGCAATTCAGTGACATGAACTGTAACAACCTACATGCCACATCATCCCACAACAAAAGTCACCAGAGAAGCAAGAATCATTGCACAATCATACTATAAGGTGAACTAAATTAACTTAAACATCCATACAGAACCTTTAAGGTAGGCAGGCTAGAGTAAATTCAGTGAAGTGTATACCTAACTTCATTATTCCACAGTATACAGAGGACGGACACACAGAACTGATGTCATTGCTTGTTGAATATGCTTATAAGTTTGAAAATGGGTCCTAACAATAATAACAACACATGCCTCATCATGAGGGCAAAGCACATGATGGATGTTCTTTTTGCCTTAAAAACTGGACAAGGGACGCACAACTCAAATTTAATAAGGAAGCAACACATGAAACTTCCATGAGATTCAATAAAACATGCTTGGCACTGCATTGAAGAAAATCCAGAAGCTAAGCAAACATGACCTCTTTCAGAATCTAACCTGACATATTTGTAGAGCAAACATCATACAGAAATCTAAAGGTCATGTGGCACTTACAATTGGCATTACAAAGTAATTTCACAGTAACACCAAAATTCCAAGTGAAGCCATGACTAAGTTTCAAGTGATGCCATGAATAACTAGTAACTAGCCTATCGAAGAAGACACTGTGCATGTTGACCTCAGGAGGTCCCTTGACAATATCACAGGCAGTCCACACAGTACTCCAGTGACATGAACTGGAAACAGCCTACATGCTACATAATTCTACAAAAAGAGTTCACCAAAATAAGCAAAAAACGTTGTACGTCCCTGCTAAGTGAACCAAAGTAACTTACACATCCATAGCAGTATCTTTAGGGTAGGCAGGCTAGAGTAAAATCAGAGAAGTGTGTGCAGTTTGAAACTGGGCCCTAACAAACACACGTGCCTCATCATGAGGGCAGAGCACGTAGCTGATTTTGTTTGCCATAAAAACTGAACTAATGCAATTCAACTTTAATAAGGAAGAATGGTGGAACCATAAACCTACCAGCATTAACTATGAAATATAAGCTATTTGGAAAAGGTTCACTAGCACAAACGAATTGCAGTAGTAAATAATAAATACCTTGCAGAAAACAAAGTATGGTACTGCTGAAACTCCATATGCCTCTGAAATTTCCGGCTGTTCTTCAGCTTCAACCTGATAGGAGTTACCAATGTAACAAGGATAAACAAGAAAAGGCTTCAGAAATGGTTTGTGATTTGGCAGCGCCAGAAAGAATGATTCATAATTATTTGATTGGAGGACACCAAGTAAAAGATAGTCGTCAACGTGGCATGTTTATTAGATCAGCCTTTACTCAAATTTTCGTCTGATGGCATCACTCGGTGAGACTAGCAGATAACGGACCAGTAGCAAATACTATTATTTATATAGTGTTGGACATTTGACCTTGTATTTGATACTGAAAATTCACCAAACGAAAGAGCGAAGGGTTTCAAGCACAAGTTGGTTGCCCTCAGCTGTTATCTCACACTCTCAGGAAGAAGGAAGGTATTCAACCTAACAGGAAGAACGAAGGTATTCATGCATGAGGTTGCATTCAGCTGTTATAACATGTTTTTAACCGAGTCCAAAATAGGTAATGTGGAGTACCAAATGTTGCAACTACAAGTTAGATTCGATTCCATTTCCAGTTAATCAACCGCATGCACATCACAGGCTAACTCAAAGGACTCAGCAGATAGTGCCTGTCGCATCCCAACTTAGCAGTTAGTACTAAGCAAACATCATAATCCTAGTGAAAACGCAAAGGGTTTCGAGCACAAGTTGGTTGCTCTTGGGTGTTATCTCAAGAGTCTCAACTGAGTCGATAACCTAACAGGAAGAACGAAGGGTTTCAATTCAAGCATGAAGGGGCTGCATTCAGCTGTTATCTCATGTTTTTAACCGAGCCCATACCCTAATGTGGAGTGCCAGATGTTGCAACTACAAGTTAGGTTCGACTCCATTTCCAGTTAGTCAACAGCATACACATCAGATGCTAACTCAAACGCTCAGCAGACAGCGCATGTCGCATCCCAACTTAGCAGCTAGTATCAGTACTAAATAAACATCATAATCACAGCATATAATCAAACATACCAAAAAAAAAAGTAACCTACAACATAGCGGCAGATACCACACCCCAGAACCCTAAACGGCAACCGCGAATCTGGCCACCAGGCCAGCGCCGACGCGCCACGATCCACCACAAACCGAAACCGATCCCAAATCTAGCGCGATACAGAAGAGGGCAGGAAGGCGGGGGCTAGGGAGCGCGTACCCGGAGGAAGAGCGCGTGCGGGAAGTCGACGGCGAGGTGGGCGAAGACCTCGTCCATCTGCTTGGAGGCCTCGCACCATGAGGCCCAGAAGTGCACCGCGGCGGCCCGCGCGCCGCCCACCGCCGCGTCCAGCTCCGCCCTCGACCCCACCTCCCTCACCGCCCCGCCGCCGCTCGCCATCGCCGCGTCCAGTGCCTCTCCTTCCCTCGCCCCGAAGCAAGCCCGGTGGAACAATCGGCGGCGAGAGACGAGGGTTGCTGGGCTGTAGCAGCGGAGGCAAATTTGGGGGAGGAGAGAGAGAGAGGACGGACTCGTAGCGAGGGGTTGCGGCTTGGGGTTTTCCTCTCCTGTCCCGTGACGTGCGACGGCGACGGAAGATTCCAGAAGGGCCCGGAGCCAGTTTGGGCCGACTTGGGCCTGGGCCAGAATGGGCTAAAGAGCCCAAGAGGAAAAGGACGTGGCTGACGTGGAACCACGCGGCCGGCCCGGCCAAAAGCCGGTGGCCGCGGCGGCGGTGGGGTCCAGCCGCCGTCCGGGTGCCCCCGCCCCGCTCCCGGCCCACGAGCCTATAAATCTGGGGCATTTCAGCGGCCCTTCCGACGGCAAGAAACCCTAGTCGCCACCAAACTCTTCGCGTGAATCCCACACGGCGCACGCTGCCTCGGCCAGTTCATCAGATCTGTGTAATCAGAGTGTGATAGTCTCCCCCTCCCCTCGCTTTTTTCTGATTGATTTCTTGATGTGTGTTTGCTGGATGGTTTGGATCGATGATGCTGTTGAAGAATACTGCGTTATCTTCCTGATCAACTTCCTGATGACACCATTATCTCGCTGAGATCCATGTCGTACCAGCAACCTCGCCTACTTTTCTTTTCTTTCTGTCATTTCTCCTTTATCTCGTTTGGTTATTCTCCTCTGAAAATATATGGTGGATAACTTACACAGTGATGTCGCTCAACATATGCTTGCGAATAGTACACGGGGAAACATCTCTTTGCTGAAGAGATAAATGGTAAGAACTTACACGGCGATGTCTCAACCTATGCTTACGAATGCTACATGGGGAAACATCTTTCTCTGAAGAGATAACTGGTAAGAGTGTAAGACTGATATGTGTCTTTAATATACTCCATCCGATCCATATTACTTAATGATAAAATAGATGTATCTACCACTAATAGATACATCCATTTTAGTATTAAGTAATATGAATGAGAGGAATTACAAAGAAGTGAAGAACAATAAACGCCTTGATGTAAACAACAACCACAAACACAACAAGCTTAGATTAGCATCACTCTGACCGGTTTCAGTTCATCATTGCTTAAGCGAACCAATCTGCCACGAACAAAATATTTCCTGAATCACACCTACTTTTCTCCTGAAACGCAACAGACTTTGTCCTCTGCGCTACGCTTTCAACATAACAAAGTACTAGAATCAAACAAAGCAAACACGGAGATAAGATGAGAAACCGAATTGCTGCCCCGCCACTGCCAGGAATCACCAGTCACCCAGCAGTGACAATAACAACAAAGTTAAGAGTGTAGTACAAAACAAAGAGATGCAGCAGAAATTGTTGCGATTATGACTCCATTAAAGCAAAATAAACAGCGTGCGCGTGTATACATATGGTTACTAAAAGACGGTCTATCACAGTTTTGCTGGGTTGCAACTGTGGACAGACAGGTAAACTTAACGGAAATACGTACAGTACGATTACAGAACAGGCAAATAAATGTCAGCATCTGTTTCCAGTGTAGTCAGGCATGCTTATTTACAGCTGTTCTACAGTAGTAGATTGACAACTCTGGCATAATATATAGCTTTGAACTTGTTTCTGGCGTAGGCGTGGCCCGGTCCATGAGCTTATGGACCTCTATAAGTCAGCTCCAAAGAAAGGAAGTGAGTTCAGCGGCATCACCTGCTCCTGTAACAAAGGATGTGACGAGGCCAGTCAGTTTGCACGAACAAGTCTCGTTAACGAACAGGAATCTGTGTAGCTGAAGATACCTCGGAGTCCTCCAGATGTTCGGAAGGGAAATGAAGACCAGTGGAACAGTTCTTGAGCACCTCAGGGCTCTTCATCCACGCCTTATGTGCTTCAATGGATTTCAGCTTGTAGCGGAACATCTGCCAAAACGAATCCAGTTTTCAAGAGTGTTTCATTCACAAAAAGGTAGAGACAAAACAAGTTATATGGAAGAAAGTGTGGGCAGGGGATCATGTGCTCCTCCACACCTCAGATAAAGAAATAGTTGGCTTTTCAAGCTCTTCTCCCTCGACATGAATTCCTGTACCCTGACATTCTGGGCAAAGGATGGATTCTATTTTGCTCTTTGGCGCTGTTTTGGCCTTTCTGCCTCGCTTGCTCTTCCCCTTCTTTGCAATTTGATCGGCCATAACCTCATATTGGCACAGAATAGTCCAGTGCAATAGGCATGAAGTGTGAAATAGATGAAAAGCCTGCAAAACTCATGTTTAGCCTAGTAGTCACAGCAGAAGGCTTGTAATATAAAGACAGAATTCTCCTGTTTTATTTGTTTGAGAAAAATAAAGATATGTTTGTAAGATCTTTGTCTTATTGGACAAAAGAATCTCTGGTTGATAAAGAATTCAACAGTGAGACAAGTTATCTCAAGTTCTACTCACAAAAGAAACTTTAGAAGATCTAACTTTCTAATTGTATTCTATTTCTGTTTTTCTATGTAAATGAAAGCAAGTATGGCTCATGCTGCCTTGAAGATAATAATTGATAAACAGTGTTTGGAATTACTAACCCCACTCGAGTTTCTACTGCTGCAAGCTAGGTTTCCTGTACTGCAGTTCAGCAAGGTAGCGACATCCTTTCCAGGAAGCATTGCCCGCCCACAGATATCACAGACTTTCTCGGCAGCAAGTCGCTTCTGCTTCCTCAGTTCTCTCCTCATAGACTTGCTGGATAAGGGTCCGACTTGAAGATTGCATGAGTTACCATTTGAGGAACCAGCCACGATAGCTTGACTCGTGCCGTTTGTCTGGCCATTCGACTCTTCTGAAGATGCTTCTTGATCAGAAAAGGACTTCTTCCTTCGCTTTCCACGATGCCCCGCATCATCAATCACAAAGAAAGATCCAGCGGAGATAGAAAGGTCCTGATCATCAGAGGGCCACTTCCTTCCCAGCTCATACGCATAAGAGAAGTTGACCACGGCAAAACCAGATTGCTCATAGATGTCAGAGCCATCATGTGGGGCTTCTGGTCCTCCCCAAGCACACCAGATCTTGCTAATCTTCTTACGGCCATCGCTAGCTTCGGCGATCTTGTATGCAATGTTTCCATGGCCAAGGAGACGCGCAGGCAAGTTCAGAACAACATCCTTTACCAACACACTAGGAATAACAAGCTGGGCATCGGTTCCACTCCGGTTCGACAGCGCATCATCTTCAGCTACCGCAGCAGCAGTTCTACCATTCGGACGCCCACTGGCACCATTACGGGAGGTTGAACTGTCTCTCAGCCTGGACGTCACCTCAGCGTCGGTCCCCGAGAACTCGGGATGGAGAACCAGAGCAAGGTCTCCGTCGTTCCGCGAGCTCGAGTCCAGCACGAGCGGGCCGTCCTCGCGCGTGTTGCTGAAGAAGAGCACGCCGTCGTTGAACGGCCACGGCATGGGCCCGAACAGCGTGACCTTGGCCTCGGCGTAGCGCCGCGAGTGCAGGTTCCCCCTGAGGTGGTCGAAGAGCACGTTGTCGCTGAAGCACTCGGTGAGGCAGATGGTGCAGAAGAAGATGACGCGCTTGCCCGCGCGCCGCAGCTCCACGTAGGCGTGCCCGCTCTGCCGCACCTCCCGGAGCGTGGCCTCGGCGGCGATCTCGCGGATGTCCCTTGAGTTGCCGTTCCGCTGCAGCACCAGATCCTTCCCCACCATGGTGGAAGTTCCGTTGAAATTACCAGCAACACCGAGGAGAGTAGTTCCCTTCTTTTCAGCTTACAGATCCCCCACCAAATTAACCTTCCAGACTACTTTTTCTGTCTCCCAAATCACCACCAGAAAAACTCTACCGACACTTGAGATCTTAGCTTCCTTCCTTCCGGAGCCCTAAGATTGCAAGCTTAACAAATGACGACAGTAACTAGCACTACTACACAAATAAAACCTAGTACGGACGGTCGTATTCGTATCTTTCCGGCCATGGGAATGGAGGCGAGCGTGAGGAACCTTCCCAGCAGCGCGAACTCCTCGACGGTCGCACCAACCCTAGACATCAAATCCGACACGGGAAGGCCGCAGCAGCAAACCCTAGAATCCTCCTCGGCGCCCGCCGAATCGGCGCGCGGGGGGAGGCGGCAGTGGGGAGAGAGAGAGAGAGGTTACTAGCAGAGGACGACGACGGGTCGAGGCTGCTGCGGCGTGGGAGGAGGCTGGTGGAGGCTGCGCAAGGTGCTCGGGGAGGAGGAGCGGAGGAGGCAGGCGCGCGAGAAGGAGGATGGCGCCGAGGGCGGCGAGGCCATGTGGTGGCGACGCGGCGGCGGGGGAGGGGAGGGTCGTCGGCGGCGGGGGATTCCGGCCGCGGCTTTGTGCTTGGATTTTGGTTTGCCTTGCTTTGGCCGGGGAGTTTGGAGGGTGGACAGGAAGAGGAGGAGGAAGGTGCGAGAGGTTGAGAAGCGCGTGTTTGTCTGGATGGACGGGGAGAAGGCGTGGTGAAGTGAAACTAAACGGGGCAGGCGGGTGCCTGGTCGGGTTGAATTGAAATCGACTAGGACTTTTATTGCCGGTTCAACCGAACCTGTTTTTCTTCTCAAGGAATCGGTCGGGAACAGTTCAAAAAAAAGTACACAACGTACTACCTAGCAAAACATTGTAGTACTATAATATATATTTTTTATATGTGATCCGCAAAGAAAGAAAAGATGCTAGAATAAATATCTCCTTCGTTTACTAATATAAGACATTTTAGCAAACTGGTTTAGTTTGCCAAAACATCCAAGTAGTTCTTTTTCTTGCCTTTTCAGATCCATGATTTTGTTATTATTGTATAGCCTACGCAACGTACTATCTAGCAAAACATTGTACTATAACATATGTATTTATCCACCGAATTATTTTTCGATTTTTCTAAAACTTTAAAATATCATGTTTGAACTTTTTTGAAATACCAAGATCAAGAGGCCTGGGGATTCAAAACACTTCACTCGTTATATTCGCCGAATTCACTTGGGGGGAGGGGGGGGTTGTGGACGTGGGGGTGGGGGTGGGGGGGGAGACAAACATGTTAATCCTCACCTTGGGGTGCAATCATTGTAAGGATTGTCTAATATAATTTCCTGCTGCAAAATATGCACAAAAGAGGGAGGTGGAACGGAGAATTTGAGACACTCACCTTGCATATAGGGCGTTGGGCATCTCTTAGGTTGACGAGCAGATTGCCACTCTGCAAATCGAAGAGTGCAATATTCTTCCCATGCAAATATTCCGTACCAAATGCAACATCCATCACAATAAGTAGACATATGCGCCTAAGTTTCACTACAAAATCACACTTATAGCTATACAAAAAAATCTTGTTGTGCCAATGGCATAGGGAGGGGGGGGGGGGGGGGGCATGGCCCCTGCTAGCCCCCTAGCCATTAATAGTTGCACCGGGCAGCTAATTTCGTACGAAAGAATTGTTGGGCCACGGAAAATCCTTCCCTAAACAAGTTCTCGTGCGAGGGTATCTAACGAAACTTAGATAGGTGAGAGGTTTAAGCACAGCAAGGTGTGAAGGGTTGATTACCGCACCTAAGTCGTTGTTAACTTCAAAGAAAATAGACAAATATTGTTAATAGAGTATGTCAAACAAAATGGGTGGATTTTCTAATCCTCTTTAATACTACCACAATTCTTACAGATATGCAATGATACTGCTAGGAGAGTAACACCGACGATAATTTTCCAGGCTTCACCCTTAAACCCGGCCGGAGAAGTGGTCAAAGGAGTTAAAACAGTGAAATTTCGTATAAGTGTTACCAATTACCCTGGACATGTTGCTGTGTGAATACAAATCAAAAATGAAAATTCTGTTCTACTGCTTTTGAAGGTTGAGATCTCTTTGCATTTAAATGTACACGTTTGTCCCTTCAATTCTATACCATACGTTGTGGCGTGCATCGAATATGCCGCAAGGCTCTACTCCGGTACCAATTTACTTGATATCGACACTTCAGAGTTGAGACGTGCAACCAACAACAGAACACCGACACGGCACCTAACCTCAACGAAATGGAAATAAATAAGAGCGGTGCTGGTGCACGTTCCGTTGGGTTGGGTAGCTATGACCACCCGCCGTGCTGGCGCAGGTCAACATCACAACTCACAAGGCAAATCGAGCAGGGAGCATATCTCCTTTCGAAACCATAAGCAAAAGCATATACTCATTATGTAGTACTGCTAGTAATAAGAATCGAATCTTCAAAGTACTTCAAGGAATCGAGGTGGGAAAATCATCAAAGAAAGAACTGAACTTACCAGCGCAGAGACAAATGCTATATCTCATACATGTAAGTCACATGCCCTCCAGCCTGGACTCTGGTCTGCTCTCCAAGCTACTACAGTTTATTGGATGCTACTACAGTTCAAGTGCAGCTGGTCTATTCTCCAAGCAAGCAAAAGGCAACGTCAAGTGAGAGGAAACACAAGAAAGGGAGGGGTTGCAGAAAACAAAGGCCCTAGAGCTTCTAAGCGGCCTCCACATCGGGCACGGCATCAACAGCTTCATCTTCAGGCCCAGCGTCCTTCTGCTCGACGAAGTCATACCCATATTCCTCCTCTGAAGGATCCTCCTCCACGCTTCTGCCAAAGATGAATGGCCTCTTGCCCATCGTCGTGAAAGGCATTAGCCCCAGTGCACGCGCTGTTTTGATCTCCCTCGCAACCTTGCGCTGAGCTTTCGCGCTTATCTTGGTCTGCAGAGCCGATCAATATGTTAGCCACCTCAACAAAAGCATCATCAGCAAAGGGCTGTTGCTATTTGAAATCAGACACTCCTTTGTTAGAGATATGTCATTCAGCTCTAAATACTACAATATGCATTATTGTCAACAATCTAAGAAAGCATGGTCTGAATTTCTAATACATACATCAGGAACACAGGAATGTCTTCACCCAAAAATTTCCTATTCTATTTAAAGGCAGGGAAAATATCATTACCTGATTCCTCTTGATGATAATGCCAGCTTCTGTAAGAAAGTTGGCGAGGAATCTAACATTCTGCAAGGAATAATTCCATGTGGTCAGAAACTGCATCTTTGAAATAATTGCAAATAGCCCAAGATATCCTGATATCGGGATGCATCATGCAGGTCAAACTATGTACACATGCAAGAAGCTGTCTAGCAGTAGGTAATTAATTGAAAAAAAAATGGTTACATAGCACCAAGCGATAAGCAATTCATATACCACTTGAGCAAAATGGTAAACTTTTCCAATGAAAAGATTCCCCCTATTAAATCTTACCCTCTTATGTTGATTCAATGTCAATACTCGTGTCCCCCTCTGATGAAGGAGGTACTTTGATTGGTTAGACAAGGCTGTGACAAACAATCAATCTACTATTACTATTCAATTTATGTGAGACATAAAGCTGATGTCACTTGACATTGTTAGACTTCTCAAAAATCTTATATGCACTACATTTTGGCAAGGAGGGAGTATCACATAAACCACATAACAGTGGAGTATTTGCTGGTCAAAACTTTGCCTTAATCTAATATATGTCCTGCGTTTTGCAACGAAGGGAGTGCAATTTTGCATGTGTCTTCCTCTGAGATCCCCTCACCCTGAGTTCAGTCACCCAGCTCGCTGTCTCACACGAGCGCAAGTTCTATATGCCTAGGTTCACGTTCCTTTTATAGTTCTGCCTGTAGATGTTTGATGTATGTGCAGTTTTTGTACGAGAAGGTTTTTTTTTTTTCGGGAAAACGCAAAGGACCTTTGCATTTCATTTCATTGAAAAGGTAGAATTTGATTTACAAACCTCCTAAGAGGTGGGTTACAACAAGGTGTAAGCTAACTTAGTGCACATCCCAGGTGGATGGCAAGACTAGTCTAAGCCCTTCTGCGCCTGCTCTT
Organism: Lolium rigidum; assembly: GCF_022539505.1. Taxonomy (NCBI): domain Eukaryota; kingdom Viridiplantae; phylum Streptophyta; class Magnoliopsida; order Poales; family Poaceae; genus Lolium; species Lolium rigidum. Next base: position 139,371,804 of record NC_061511.1, read on the forward strand.
GCCCAAAGGCTGGCCTCGTCCTTGATCATGGAGACAAGGGTGTGGACAGAGGGCTGGTTTCCTTGGAAGATGCAGTCATTTCGATGTTTCCAAATATCATCCAAGGGGTGAGAAGCGCTGCAGAGGCGAGTCCCTTGCGAAGCAGCTTGGGGGTCTGCTGTTTGGCCTGCAACCACCAGTCCATGAGGGTGTCCTCACCATTGGGTGCTCCTGCTGTCATCCTGAGCCAAGCGAGCACTTCATGCCAGATGGTCTTGGTGAAAGGGCACTCAAGCATGAGATGGTGCATGGTTTCTGGTGCCTGGTCACATAGAGAGCAGCGTCTGTGGTGTTGCAGGCCGTGTCTTGCGAGGCGGTCCGCAGTCCAGCACCTGTCCAAGTTGGCTAGCCAGTGGAAGAATTTCACTCGCGGTGGTGCCCATGTCTTCCAAATCAGCTTCCAGGAATGGCAAGCGACTGATCCATGGAAGGTTGCCAGGTATGCAGAATGGGCAGAGTAGCTGACCATTCCTCCATATAAGCCGGTCTGGCTCGTCGGTAAGAGCGGTGCTCTGAATAGTCAGCCAAAGCTGCAGGTATTGCCCAATCTCGGTGATGCCGAGGACGCCCTGTATGTCTCTAGCCCAGCTGATGCCGGTTAGGCCGGCTGCGACAGTCGTGGCCTTGCGTCGTCGCTTGGGGACGCAGCTGTATAACTGTGGCGCTAGCTCGCAGACCGCTTTACCATGAATCCAGCGATCCTCCCAAAAGAGGGCTTTGCTGCCGTTCCCAACCTCCATGGAGGTCGAGGCAAAGAATAGGGCGTGCTCGTCGGGGGAGAATTGCAAGTCCAGACCACTCCAGGCCCTGCTGCTGTCCGTCCTGGTGTACCAGAGCCACCTCAGCCGTAGTGCCAAGCCAGCGCGCTCAAGGTCTTGGACTCCCAAGCCTCCAAGGGAGATAGGGCGGCACACGCGGTTCCAATTTACATGGCAATGCCCTCCATTGGCTTCTGCTCGTCCAGCCCAAAGGAAGCCTCTCTGAATTTTGGCGATCTGCTTGAGCGACTTCTTTGGTGGTGCATAGACCAAGAGCTGGTGTAGGGGGATGGCACCAAGGACTGCCTTGTCAAGGTGGCCGGCTTTGTTCATGAGTTTGGCCTTCCAAGCTGGCAGCTGCCCAGCAATGCGATCGACAACAGGTTGTAGTTGTGCAGCAGTCGGTCTTCTGATTGTAAGGGGAATGCCTAGGTATTTTGAGTGGTTGTACGAGAAGGTTTGGATGATGCCTGTTCACAAGCACATGATGTATGCAGGACATACTTGAAGAAAGTTTTAGCAACAGGTATTTTGGGATGAGAAAATCAATGTGAACAAGCTTGATGAGAAAGGCTCTAGGCAGCATGAACAAAAGATTCAACAAGTTCATTATTTTGCTCGGCGAGGAATAACTTCACTGTTGTGCTTGAGAAGATTCGTGTTAAGGTTGCTGCAGTTCTTTTTGTGCTGATTAGCTTAGGTTGTTGCCTTGTGCTAATTGGATTGTTACCTCACAGAACTTTCCAATGGATATGTTCTTCGTCTTGAAAAGTTTCTACCTTCTTTGCGTTGATTGGTATTATGGTTATATCAGTTTTCATCTTGTTATGCAATGCAGGAGGTTGCAATACTAGTCTGTAGCAGGAAGAGGTTTCTGTTGTAACACAGGACCAACTTCTGAAAATAAGAAAAATATGAAATAGTATGTTTGATGCGCACACAACATCCCAACAATTTCTGGTTTCCACACTGTGTTTCAATATCGGCATCATCTTAGAAAGTTAGAAGAAATAACTCAAATCAACAGGGTAACAAGCAGCATGTCAGTTCACCATAGTACCATACTGATGTTAATAATTGCTAAACTCAAATAGAAGGATAGGAAGCATCAAGAGAAAATGTATGAACCTCACAGCTCTAGGTAGTGTAACAAGATGTTTGGGCAAATTAGCACCGGCGTGACGCTATACTCATTGCTATGACTTACTCCTCAATTCACGATAAAAATGCCATCTAGGGTTTACCATATTCACTGTATACCTGAATTTCATAATAGTTAAAGGTTCTGAAAGTTTTACATGCCTGCAAGATCCATAATTTACAAGCTGGCAAAGTAATGAAGTACTAAAATCTATCTACCACTAAATTTAAAACAAAAACTCTGCCAGTTCACATAGATTGCCAAAAGTAGATGTACTTACCCTAAAATCGGCTTTCCTTAGAACATCCTTCGTGGTTGTTTCAAACTGAGGTCTAGGGGTGCTCCTTGCGGCTGCAGGTCTTGTAAGGTCAAGATCCTGAATGCAGTAGAGTTGAACAAAAGCTGGTGTTAGAAGAGTGTCACTCTAGTACATAACATTCTTGCATAAGTAAAAAAATAAATGCAATTCAGAGAGATAGAACACTATCTTCTTGTGGTATACGATTGTTTAGGAAGCAGTTGATTTTCTGTTTTCACAAACACCTATCCACAAAAGAGTACTACATTGTGTGGATATATACGAAGCTACCAACACCGCATAATCTAGCTCACCATCTAGCCATGTTTCGTGAATACTTTGTATGGGCTAAAATGAACTTCAAGATTGCAAGAGGAGCTGTGACCTCTCGAATACGTGAACCATTGAAGTAATTAACAGATATCCCTCTTACCTTGACATTGTAGGTCGAGCCTCGCCTGTAATTCACATCTGGCCTGAAATCATAGTCATCGTCCTCGACCTCGTCCGTCATATGAAAGGTGCGGGCCGCGTCATCCAACTTCTCGTTCATGCCATCGTTCAAGGAATCGTCCATGCTCCCACCAAACAGAGAGCCCTCCCTGTCACCAAACTCAGAGTAACCCCTGCCACCGGGCCGACCCCAGTCACCCGTCCCAGATCCGGCGCCTTGTCTTCTGAAGGAGTTCCCAGTCCCATCGAGCTTCCCAAAGAACGAATTGTCACCTTGCTCCGTCTGCTCAAACAACCGGTTTTCAAACGCATCCGCGCTCTCGCCTGCGCCCTCTCCTGCGAAGAAACATTCGAAGCAAACGAGCACGTGAAAAAAAAAACATCGCCAAAACATTTTAAACATCGATTCCCCGAGTAACAGGCATGCGGCATCACAAAATGATGGGTTTGAGCACGGTAAACCTAGATCTCTAGCGGCTCCGGCCGCCACCCGGTCCGATCTTTCGTTGTATCGGGGATAGAGAAAGGGTGATCTGAGTCCGTTTGCGGCAAGAGGTGTTGAAAGTAGTGTACGGAAAAGGAGAGGTCAGGAGTGCGGGTGCTCACCGGACTGGAAGCAGCGACGAAACGAGGAGGAGGCGGCGGCGGCGGCGGAGGACGGTGGGTCGGAAGGGAGGAGACGGCGGATCAAGCCCCGTGCCGGCAGAGACCGTCTCAGCGCTGAGCTCGCCATCTCGCTGAGTGACTCGTCGGCGGCGCCGCAAACCGTCACCAGAGGAAGAAGCAGTGGAGGGGGGATTAGGGGTTTTGGACTTCTTTTTTTTGCTTTCGGACCCTTCCGTTCCACGGATATTCATATTCTCCCGTTTTGCTGCTGTGTCTAGTGTCTACTGATAATCGGGAAGAGGCGGGGGGCGAACTGCAAAACGGAGCTCGCGCACTTGCTCGCCCCGTTTCGTCACGAGCTATGGCGGCAGCGGCGGCCGCGCCCGCCGCGGCGATCCTCGAGCTGGACCCTTCGCAGGAGCGCGCCGGCCGCGTTGTCGATGACATCGTGCGGCTGGAGAAGAGGATCTTCCCGAAGCACGAGTCGCTGGCGCGCTCCTTCCACGACGAGCTCAAGCGCCGGAACACCGGCCTGATCTACTCGACGGCCGGCGCCGGCGACGACGAGGAGGTCACGGGGTACGCCATGTACACCTGCACCACCTCCCTCTGCGCCTCTATCACGAAGCTCGCCGGTGAGACGTCCCGCACAGAAATCACCAGCCCCGTCGAGAAAACCATTAGAGAGAGCCGCCGCGAACTTTTGTGTGAACTTTTTTTGTTGCTTGTATGCAGTGAAGGAGAGCTGCCGGAGGCAGGGGCTCGGAGAGGCGCTGCTGCAGGCCGCCGTCGAGAGGTGCCGGAGGAAGCGTGTACAGCGGGTGTCCCTCCACGTCGACCCGGCGAGGACGGCAGCGGTGGCGCTGTACCGGAAGGCCGGGTTCCAGGTCGACGCCACCGTCGAGGGCTACTACTCGCCGGAGAGGAATGCCTACCGGATGTACATGGATCTCTAGGGATCACCAGGATCAGAGCATCAAAAAGCTTGTCCACTTTGCCAGTTTTGCTGTTGTTGTGCTCAAAATGATATTTTCTGAATCAAAGTCAGTATGGAATTATATCTCAGTACAATAATACGGGTGTATTTATTGATAACTCTGTTGTTTCAGACTTGCTGCCATTCCAAATGGAAACATTATTAGCTGAAGAGCAAATTCAGTTATAGGTCGTCACAACGAAAAGAAGCTTTCTCAGCGAGATCACAAGATTTGATGCAACTTCTGTAATATAACTTACTGCTGTTATGTCAATTTCGCTACTAGAAATAACCAGCAACATAATCATCCAGCATAAAACTCTTGATACAAGAATGATAAGGACTCTGAAAGATTCCAGGGAGCATATAAGGCTTCAATGATGACCTGAAAGCAGCTTATACAACCAGAAGAAACATGGGAGAAAAGCAAACAGCACCGCCTCCATTCGGGGCAAGCTCAAGTTCTCTATTAACAGAGCCAATGTCAGATATATACAAACTGGCTGGATGTGCTTAACTTAAGCATGAAAGCATGCACTAAATAAGATCTAAAAAAGCAAACGGAAGGCTTGCGACTATAAACGCGACAGTCCAGGCATTTCGAAGAGCTTCAGTATAAGCATGGAATCAGAGGGCTTCGGGCATAGATTAATGAACAGGGCACTTGGCTGATGACCTTGATAAGCAGACAAGTGCCATTCATTTTATGTGGGAATCATAAACACTGAAGATGACATCAGGCACAATCAGAGGCAGCTTGTTTATGTACATGAACAGCCTTCTGAGGTTCTCTCTGGACACCGTCTCCATGTCGACCACGTCTTGCTCCTCGACGTAGATCCACAAGTCACCAGGGTCAGTCTTCTTCAGGTTGTCCCGGCAGAATGGACAGGACTGTGATCTTGAGTTCCTGCAGCACACAATATTTTCTTTTAAGGCATTGTTTTAGAACAGCAGATAGATGCTGTAATAATCATAACCAAATCACAGCTCATAAGTATAAAAGAACAATCCAAGTTATGCTATCAGAAGTGGTGTGCATGGGCTGCAAGAAAGCAGACAAATCATAGATGTTGTAGAAACAAACACCGCATGGAATTGGTTAGAAAGTTGAAACGCCTGAACAAGCAAATTGCCATTATCCAACATGACACTATCAGTATTGGCCAACACATGAAACTTGGTTGATCTGCAGAACCCATACCACATCTAACTAGTGAATAGCTAGCAAAAGTAAACTTAAGCATGGCCTAAGCCTACATTACCATATCCTGCAGTTAATTGAACTACATATATGCAGACTGTCTGGATTAGACAGGCTATGCACTGAAGATTAACAATCAGTGCTGATAAAGATGCAGGGTTGGTTGTTCAGAACAAAGAACAACATAATTCAATTCAGAATATTTTCAAGTATTCAGTGGCTGAATTTTAATACCATCTGCAGCTTGCAAATTGGATATCCGATTTGTATCTTTACTCATATCAGGAATGATGAAACCAATAGTAATCAAGATGAAATGTAACTACTATAACCTAATCCTGCGCTATCATACCCTGCAATCATTGAACTACATATGAGCAGACTGTCTGGATTAGACAGGGTGCATACTGAAATGAACCAAGAACTAGGTAAACAATCAGTGCTCGACAAAAAGCAGAGTAGGGTTGTTCAGAACAAAGAACAATACAATAGAGTTCAGAATATATTTTTAAGTTGTCTGTTACTGCATTTTAGACTATTAAGAGAAAAATCCAAGTTATGCTACTCCTACCAGAAAAGGTGTGCATGGGCTGCAAGGCAATAAGACAGATCACAGGTATTGTTGGAACACTGCATAGAAATGGTTAAAAAGTTGATACACCTGTACAAGTTAATTTCTATTATCCACTATGGCCCTAGCAGTGTTTGCTAGAACCACACCATGTCTAACTAGTGAATAGCTAGCTGAAGTAGATGTAAGGATAACCTCTAACTAGTGAATAGCTAGCTAGAGTAAATGTAAGGATAACCTAAGCCTACACTATCATATCCTGCAATTAACTGAACTACATATAGGCAGACTGTCTGGATTAGACAGGAAATACTATGTTAACAATCAGTGGTTGATGAAAGCAGAGTCAGGTTGTTCAGAACAACAGAATACAGTTCAGAATATTTTTAAGTTGACAGTTGACAGTGACTGCATTTTTAGAGCATCCACAGTTTCCAAATTGGACATCCAACCCGTAATGTCGTATCAGGAATGATGAAACCAATGGTAGTGAACATAAATAGAAAATCAATGCATCAATAAAACACTATCCCTGTTCTGTTTAGCTACTGTGCATTCATAATCATGCCCTGTTTACAAGGGCTATACTGTGTATCAGTCTATAAAAGCATGGAAATTGGGTGCATTAACCTCTGAAAATGAGGCGTAAGCTTTCCATAAGTCAGTTAACAGCTCAGCTTCAACTACTCTCAAGAGACATACCGATTCTACAGAAGAAGAATAATACTAGGAAGAATAGCAATACAAAGGCCGCTTCGCTCCGGACGCGCCCCAAATATTGTCCGGCGTCCCTAGCCCATCCCCTGTGTATAGAGGCTCCATCGGGGACGCCGGACACGATTTTTACACTTGCTTTTTGTTTGGAGGTCGCGTTTGGGGGACGTGGCTAGAAAAGGGACCTCCTCCAAACGAAAAATTGGTCCGGACGTCCCCCAAACGACCAATCCGGCGCTTTTGCCGGACGTCGTTTGGGGGATGCGACTGGAGATGCTCTTATGCTACCAGAAAAGTTGTGCATGGGCTGCAGGACAATAGACAGATTATAGATATTGTAGGAACACTGCATGGAAATGGTTAAAAAGTTGACACACGTGAACAAGTGAATTGCTACTATCCACTATGGCCCTATCAGTGTTTTACACATGAAAGGTTGATCTGCAGAACCACACAAAGTCTAACTAGTGAATAGCTATCTAAAGTAAATGTAAGGACAACCTAAGCCTACACTATCATATCCTGCAATAACTGAACTACATATAGACAGACTGTCTGGATTAGACAGGGCGCGTCCTGAAGTGGACCAAATACTATGTTAACAATCAGTGGTTGATGAAAGCAGAGTCGGGTTGTTCAGAACAACAGAATACAGTTGAGAATATTTTTAAGTTGACAGTGACTGCATTTTTAGAGCATCCACAGCTTCCAAATTGGACATCCAACTCGGAGTGTCGTATCAGGAATGATGAAACCAATAGTAGTGAACATAAATAGAAAATCAATGCATCAATAAAGCACTATCCCTGTTCTGTTTAGCTACTGTGCATTCATAATCATGCCCTGTTTACAAGGGCTATATTGTGTATCAGTCTATAAAAGCATGGAAATTGGGTGCATTAACCTGAAAATGAGGCATAAGCTTTCCATAAGTCAGTTAACAGCCCAGCTTCCATTTATTACTCTCAAGAGACATACCGCTTCTACAGAAGAAGAAGAATAGGAAGTATACATACGTAAAACTGAGTCCTAAATAGAGGCGTATCCTTATCTATAAAGCCAACATTACCAACGTTTGTGCGGGGGAGTGAGAAGGGCTGCACGCCACTGAAACAGTCACACGAAATGCATGGTGGGGCGGAAACTGGAAATCTGCGCGTACCAGTCCTGGTAGCATCTGAGGCACATAGCGTGCGTGCAGTTGGGCAGCACGACTTTGCTGTTCATCTCCATGCAGATCCCGCATTCCTCTTCCCTCTCGGCATCGGCATCGGATAGGCTGCTGGTTTCGTCTCCGTCTCTCCTTGTGTACCTCTCCATGCACACGGCCTTCTGCTTCTTGTCCTCCATGTCGGTGATCCCTCTTTGCAGTTGCAGCAGGGAAGGGAATATGACAGCTGCACAGCAGTTCCGGTCAGTAAAATGCCAGAAGATGAGCAAAATATGGAATGTTTTGAGCAATGGATGAGCATCATGGTTAGACCCTCAGCTAGAGAAAGAAACGAGTAACTCGTGCATGACATACCGTAGAATTCCTTGATGCTGGCTTTCCTCTCATGTGTCGACATGGTGGTGGTGCCGTCGACATAGACCTGCGCAAGGAGGAGGTACAACCTCATTAGCAGAACTGAGGGTGGGCAACGAGAGGGGCAAATAAAAAGGCATGGTGCAGGTGAAGATGTGAGCGGAAGAACCTTGTAAATGAGTATCCTGAGCAGACCGAGAGCCCCCGCGAGGCTGCAGTCAGTCCACTGCACCAGGAAGAGGAATATATGAGCGGCGGGGCTAAAAGAGAGCCGCATCTGCAGGCAGGCGCCATCGTACTCCCGGGGAAATTCAGTCGCCCTGCAGCACGTCAAGCACGCATGAGCAAACCAACGTCTGGCATCATCATTCGCTGGACAGATCAGCTGCAGTCGTCAAGAGATCCCAGCCCCCTCAGTGAAATCGCGCTAGCTAGCTAGTACCTTCTCATCCCCTTTTTCGTTCAACGGGATTAGCATAATTTAGAAGGCTGGAACACATGGGCAGGGCAGGGTAGGGCAGGGTGTTTTAATATGCCATGGCGAGCACATGCGATCTCGTTCTCTTGCTCCCGATCTACCGCCACTCGGCTGCCCGTGCGCTCACGGATAATGATGATAATTGAAGAAGCGGGGCCAGCCCCCACGCCGAATCCCACCTCCCGAGCCGGAGGCGCCGACGCGTGGTTCACCCACGCTCCGATCGGTGGGTCGATCGATCCCCCAGTCCCAGGCCGCATTGCAAGGCTCGAGGCGTCCCAGCAGCCCCACGTGAACACCGACAGAGAGGAGAACGGGCGTCGAGCAGGCGAATTTGGGGGCGGAATCGGGAGAGGATGCGTGGGAATCGGGGGTGCTTACAGGGTGTTGGCGTGCTGGATGTCAGCTTCGAGCACCTTGAGGGAGTCCCTGTACGCCTTCCGCATCCTCCGCCGCCGCCGCCCTTCTCATCCAACCCCGGAAATCAACAGCACCGACACCAGCACCAGCACCAGCCGCGCGCGGCGCCGAATCTCCGCCTGGATCGCGGTGTCCGGGAGGCTACGCGGATAAGGTCTGCGGTTGCATTGGGGATTCGGGGTCGGGGTCGGGGTCGGGGTGGGTGCGGTGGAGGAGTGGTCTTTTGAAGGAGAGGGAGGAAGAGGAATGGGGGAGGCAGGGGCGAGTGTGCGCGCGTGCCGGATGCGCAGACTGGGGGAGGGGGAGGAGGGCGCGCCCGGCCGGCGCCACGTGTGTCGCGGCGGGCGTGGAAGCGTCGGGAGGCGCGAGAGCGCGCCACGGTGCGGTGGACGCTGGACAGGTCGCGCTCTCTCCCACCAGACCCGGACCCGCGGTGCAGAGAGAGAGAACCGACGACGACAGAGTAGGTTGATGTGTTATCGTTATCGCTTAACCTCCTCTACTGTCGCTACATGTACTGTACTTCGTCCAAATCCTCCCCCTGCTCCGCCCTGTCACTCGCATAATAATACACGCTTACAAGTTGTACCACGGCAACTTGGCGAGCTTTTTTATTTGCTATGAAATTTAGAGTTGCTTGATGAGTCTGTTTGGGGTTTCTGGAATTTTGATGGACTGTATGGATGCATGTTTTTTGTGGATTTTTTTTGTGAAAAATGCTTCCAACTTTCATATCGTTATTAGAACAAGGGGATTTCTATTTTCGTACTCTTGTCCGTCCTTAGTTGTGTTCAGCTTTTCCTAACCGCTTAGTTTTTCCTCAGTTTTGCCTAAGTTCTTGTCTTGCTGGAACGGCCGGTTGCCCGATGGGTCAACAACTTTGACCGTTATTTGCTGAGTAGTGTGGCCACGTAGAGCCCCGCAAAGACACGTCAGACCATTCATCTTTGTTTGACCATAAGCATCGCCGTATCCCTGACCAAAACGCGGACGAGTGGGGCTTCGGTATATCGAATGACAAGTGGGGTCATGACGCTGATACAAGGGGTAATACACGGGTAAGATTAGATTTTTAAACGGAGCTCTACATCGATGGCACGGAGGAGGTGGCCCGCGGGGTGCCGAGATGAGATCGACGTCCACAAAGAACTGCATGAGGCGAGACCATACGCATTAGATAGATATGAACTAGACGCGTTTAACCATGCAAAGAAGAGAAGAAATGGCCAGGGACATCGACGACTACGACACGAACGCGAGCAATGTAGAGAAAACTAGTGTATCTCCTTTCTGGCGTGTATAGATGGGTGCTAGGGGAGTGTGGTGGCGAACGGAAAGACCTCGCGGTGGTATGTGGCGTCCAGCATAGCGGGGCAGCAGGGCCGTGCCCGCAGCGGCGTGCATGTTCGACATTGGCATCAGCATGTACGTTCGGCATTGGCCTCGGCGGTATCTCTGGTATGTCAGTGATCGAATGAGGGGACGGGATTGAGGGTGCATCCCGATGGTGACCTAGCAGTGGCGGCGAGCATTGCCGTTCTGATCATGCCGATATCGGTATCGGCATCGTTTGGAGGTTGTGGTGCTCGAATCAATGTGGGATTTGTTTCTTGTATGCCAAAATGAATTTGAATCAAGTTTCCTGTTGAAGGTTAGGTAAAATACGAAAGTTTGTAACTAAAAATCTACTGGCACCATGGTGAGGTTCTTTTTGACAGAGCTATACGGTTCGGCAAAAAAAATTGACACTTTTTAGATATTCTTTGTTGTTACACGTATGGCATCATGATGGCAAATTTGGGGTCATTTGGAGATGTTCGAAAAAATCACTTTGCTTAAGCGCATGTCGTTTGGTCTCACTGAAACCAGCTTTTGTAACAAGTTAGGTTTTTCGACCTTCTCTAAATGACCTCAAATTTCATACAGATGATCTTCTATAGAAATATAGGTAGATTGTTTCGTTTTTACATTTTTTTGAACTTTTATTTCCCTTTATAATACCCAGTTGATTTTCGGGTCAAAACCTCAAAAGTTAACATAAGTATATGGTGAACCCTCCCAAACTTCAAATACAGAGATAGATAGATTGTTTTGTTTATCATTTTTAGCGTGAAAAGTAATGGCTACAAGAAATCGATGATGGTTTATCATTTTTTGCATGAAAAGTAATGGCTACAACAAATCGGTGATGGTTTATCATTTTTTGCGTGAAAAGTAATGGCTACAACAAATCGGTGATGGTTTATCATTTTTTGCGTGAAAAGTAATGGCTACAACAAATCGGTGATGATTTATCATTCTTTGTGTGAAAAGTAATGGCTACAATAAATCGGTGATGGTTTATCATTTTTTGCGTGAAAAGTAATGGCTACTCCCTCCATACCAGTTTATAAGCACATTTCGTGATTTGAGAAGAACTTTGACGATTAATTTGGTCAACAAAATATGAAACATATATCACAAACATTATATCATTGGAAAATTCTTTTGCATATGAATTCAATGGTACTCCCTCTGGTCCTATTTAATTGACTCAGATTTAGTACAAAGTTGTGCTAAATCTGAGTCAATTAAAAGAGACCAGAGGGAGTATAATTTTTTAGGCATATAAATTATAATGGGTTGACCAAATTAACGATCAAAGTTTTTCTCGAAACACGTAATAGGCCTATAAACCGGTATGGAGGGAGTACAAGAAATCGGTGATGGTTTATCATTTTTTGCGTGAAAAGTAATGGCTACAACAAATCGGTGATGGTTTATCATTTTTTTTTTGTGAAAAGTAATGGCTACCAGAAATCGGTGATGGTTTATCATTTTTTGCGTGAAAAGTAATGCCTAAAAGAGTTTATAATTTTTAGCGCGTGAAAAATAATACAGAAAACCAAACTTGCTGAATCCGGTGGCAAACTGAGTATTTAGCATACATAGAGGGTGGAAGCTAGCCGCTGACAGAGAAAGAGAGGGTGGTGGCCCCGATCAGAGAGAGAGAGGGGTTATCCTGCCCGTTGGATCATACGATCAACGATCGGCGGGCACGATCCGCGTGACAAGGGCTAGACCAATCAGGGCAAGGTTGGGCGTCCCCTGTGAGAATTTGTGAAGGGAGAGGGCAAAACTGAGTAGTATCAAGAAACCAAGGGCACGTGAGTAGTAAACAGACTAAGGGACTCAAATATGAGATTTAAAAAATGGAAAATGCGTGTTTTGTACAATGAAACCCATCTTGGCCTACCTCAAACTATTTGCAATACAAATATACATGAGTGTGAAAATTATGGTCTCATTCAGACAAAGTATGTTTTGGGGAAAGCTGTTTTGGGAAGGGCTTATTGTGGAAAGCCATGCACCTTCATAGCTACAAGATGATTTGAGAAGTGGTAATTTATGGTAAAACTTAATTTATCTATGATTGTTATGGTTCCCAACGTGGCAGGTCGCGTAAGAAGACTCCATGAGTAAGTGCCACTATGGTTTTATCTTTTTTCGAATTTTCTGCGCATGAAATGACTCAATTAGATAGCTTAATCCAATTTGTTTGACCAGCCACTTGATGGTAAAACTGACTATATTGCACTAGCCAGTATTAGTACTCGAGGGGTAAACTGAGTACAGATATTTTTCTAGTGTAAGACTCGAGGGTAGAACTGAGTACACGTAACAGTGCAGACGTGCAGTACCACGGACGCGTGTCGAGGTGCGTAGCGGTTAGGCGGTGCGCGTGTTGAGACCAAATGTCTAGTTTTTTGGAACTGTCGAGACCAACCGTCACCTTGCCTGTACAGAGCCCCTCTCTCCCTCACGCACGCAACCACGCCTCTCACGTCCCATCAACTTCTCCAAATCGAAGGAAAAAAAAACCCAACCGCCCTATGCGCGCTCCTCTGCCGACGATGTAGAAGAAGAATGCGCCGGCGGCCATCGCCCCCGAGCCCGTTGCCTCCAAGCACATCGCCTCCGAGCCCCTCGCATCCGAGCCCATCGCATCCGAGGCCGTCGACGCCGAGCCCGTCGCCTCCGAGGGCGGCGCATCCAAGTGCGACCCCTCTGTGAACTGGGCCTCTCTCACGGCTGATGGACCACTTGACAAGATCGGCGACTGCTTACTGGCGAACGAGGAGTACGTGGACACCTACTCTGCTTTGAGGCAAGTTTGTAGAAATTGGCGCTCAGGTTTACCTAAGCCCGACGTGCACCTGCACGATTGGATCATGGTAGAACACGCCCTTCCACGCGGCGCTGAGTTCACCTTCCTCCACCTCCGCACATCCCGCTACGTCACCATCGATCTAACGGAAGTTCATGCAAAGTTCAAATTCCTTCAGATCTATATAGTTAATCTATTTCTATTTTCAATCGTAAACATCTTAGTGTTGAATGTTATCTTCATCAATATATTTTAGATACTACTTCGTCGGCTTTTGCCGTGGCGTAATCGTGCTTGCCCAGAAGTACCAGCCGCACAAGATATGGCTTCTGAACCCACTCACAAACACATTGAACGCTATGTGTGCAGATGCCATCTGTTTTTCTGGAGTCAGTCGATGTAATGAAGTCCCCGACTATGGTCTTCGTTTCCACAGATTACCCTACGAAAACTGGTTGGGTCGATGAGAGCACTCCAACTAAGGGTATAGATCAAGATTGGGGAGAAGGAAGATTTTCCATCGAGCACCATGCTCTGCGTTGCATTACCCCGTTCAATGGTGAATTGTATGCAATAGTTGTGGACAATTTTGAGTTTGGAAAATTAGTGTGCACCAACAATGTCCAGTTGGGCAACACGCGAGCACTGTCAATATGGAGACACTATTTTCATTTCCAGAACTTGGAAATGACAAGTTCTACCTTGTGAAGTCGGATGGTGATCTACTGCTTGTGTTGTTGGACAACATGCATTTGGAGGAAGGTCAACCATTGGTGTACCATGTGGACACTGAGAGCCGCTCTCTCCATGTCGTCAGTAACATTGGCAGTCGTGCCTTCTTCATCCATTATATCTGGTGTATCTCCGTCGACACCAGAGTGCACCCGATACTTCGACCTGGCTGCATCTACTACGCGGATTTGGATTATATCAGAGAGTACTTTGATGATATAAAGGTCTGGGATGAGTGGCCACTACGTGTGGATAGATTAGGAAACTACGGTCTGAGAAATGAATAAAAACCATACTGTTTGGAGGACGTATTGGATGCACACTGCAGACGGGAGGAGTTCAATGAATATTTACTTTAGATACAAGGATGGAACGACGAATAAATATATGTTGAATGAAGAACAGATTCATTCATCCTGGGGTATCCTAGTCTTCATGTTGGCCATACATTGCGTCCTGTATTATTTTCAGTTTAGTTTGTCGTGAACATTAACATCGTTATTGGCTACTTTTGGCTGCTGTATGCAGTTTATGTATTATACTTAGTTTTCATGATTTATTATGCTGCTGTGAATTTATCCTATACTAGCTTCTAGATTTGCTACTAGATTTGTTACCATATTGGGCAAAAAACGAGGGCAAAAAGGCAAAAATCATTGAAGAAAGACAAAAATAGAAGATTCTCTGGATTTGATACTAATTTGGTGAAAAGAGAGAGAACTGTTACAGAGAGAGTGAGGGGAAAAAGGTGCTCTTAAAAATGGATGCCAATTTGGGCCGAGAGAGACAGAACCCAGCTCCTTCTCACGTACAACCAAACGCGGTCTCGTCCTGTCCCACGTGGTCGACGCGGCCCCACACGACGTGGCCCGACACGTCAGCACGTGATGTCTACGGGAGCTTCTATTCTTGTAGACAGTGTTGGGCCTCCAAGAGCAGAGGTTTGTAGAACAGCAGCAAGTTTCCCTTAAGTGGATCACCCAAGGTTTATCGAACTCAGGGAGGAAGAGGTCAAAGATATCCCTCTCATGCAACCCTGCAACCACAAAGCAAGAAGTCTCTTGTGTCCCCAACACACCTAATAGGTGCACTAGTTCGGCGAAGAGATAGTGAAATACAGGTGGTATGAATAAATATGAGCAGTAGTAACGGTGCCAGAAAGTAGCTTGCTGGCGTGTAGTTGATGGTGGTAATATGGTAGCGATGAGTAACGCTGATAGAAACGAGTAAACAAGCAGCGATAGCGATATTTAGGAACAAGGCCTAGGGAATAGACTTTCACTAGTGGACACTCTCAACTTTGATCACATAACAGAATAGATAGATGCATACTCTACACTCTCTTGTTGGATGATGAACACATTGCGTAGGATTACACGAACCCTCAATGCCGGAGTTAACAAGCTCCACAATTCAATGTTCATATTTAAATAACCTTAGAGTGCATGACAGATCAACACAACTAAACCAAGTACTAACACAGCATGCACACTGTCACCTTCACACTATGTAGGAGGAATAGATCACATCAATACTATCATAGCAATAGTTAACTTCACAATCTACAAGAGATCATGATCATAGCATACGCCAAGTACTAACACGGATGCACACACTATCACCATTACACCGTGCAGGAGGAATAAACTACTTTAATAACATCACTAGAGTAGCACATAGATAAATTGTGATACAAAATACATTGCAATCATAAAGAGATATAAATAAGCACTTCACTACGCCATTCATAACGGTGAATAAGTATTACGTGAAATATAGCCTAAGAGACCCACACGGTGCACACACTTGTCACCTTTAGACACGTGGGACAAGGAGTCTCCGGAGATCACATAAGTAAAATTCACTTGACTAGCATAATGACATCTAGATTACAAGCATCATCATATGAATCTCAATCATGTAAGGCAGCTCATGAGATTATTGTATTGAAGCACATAGGAGAGAGATGAACCACATAGCTACCGGTACGGCCCCGAGCCTTGATGGAGAACTACTCCCTCCTCATGGGAGACAGCAGCGTTGATGAAGATGGCGGTGGTGTTGATGGAGAAGCCTTCCGGGGCACTTCCCCGCCCGGCGGCGTGCCGGAACAGAGACTCATGTCCCCCAGATCTTGGCTTCGCGATGGCGGCGGCTCTGGAAGGTTTCTCGTACCGTGGCTTTTTCGTATCGAGGTTTTAGGTCGAGGGGCTTCTTATAGGCGAAGAGGCGGCGCCAGAGGGTCGAAGAGGCTGCGACACCATAGGGTGGCGCGGGCCACCCCCAGGCCGCGCCGGCCTATGGTCCCGTGGGCCTGTGCCCCCTCTCTGGCGGTTCTCGGGTGTTCTGGATGCTTCCGGGCAAAATAGGATGCTGGGTCTTGATTTCGTCCGATTCGAGAATATTTCGTTACTAGGATTTCGGAAACCAAAAACAGCGAGAAAACGAGAACTGGCCATTCGGCATCTCGTCAATAGGTTAGTTCCGGAAAACGCATAAATATGACATAAAGTGTGCATAAAACATGTAAATATCATCAATAATGTGGCATGGAACATAATAAATTATCGATACGTCGGAGACGTATCAGCATCCCCAAGCTTAGTTCTGCTCGTCCCGAGCGAGTAAAACGATAACAAAGATAATTTCCGAAGTGACATGCCATCATAACCTTGATCATATTGTAAACATATGTAGTGAATGCAGCGATCAAAACAATGGTAATGACATGAGTAAACAACTGAATCATAAAGCAATGACTTTTCATGAATAGCACTTTCAAGACAGGCATCAATAAGTCTTGCATAAGAGTTAACTCATAAAGCAATAATTTAAAGTAAAGACATTGAAGCAACACAATGGAAGATTAAGTTTCAGCGGTTGCTTTCAACTTGTAACATGAATATCTCATGGATAATTGTCAATGCAAAGCAATATAATAAGTGCAATAAGCAAGTATGTAAGAATCAATGCACAGTTCACACAAGTGTTTGCTTCTTGGGATGGAGAGAAATAGGTGAACTGACTCAACATAAAAGTAAAAGAATGGTCCTTCAAAGAGAAAAGCATCGATTGCTATATTTGTGCTACAGCTTTTATTTTGAAAACATGAAACAATTTTGTCAACGGTAGTAATAAAGCATATGAGTTATGTAAACTATATCCTACAAGTTGCAAGCCTCATGCATAGTATACTAATAGTGCCCGCACCTTGTCCTAATTAGCTTGGACTACCGGATCATCGCAATACACATGTTTTAACCAAGTGTCACAATGGGGTACCTCCATGCCGCCTGTACAAAGGTCTAAGGAGAAAGCTCGCATTTTGGATTTCTCGCTTTTGATTATTCTCAACTTAGACATCCATACCGGGACAACATGGACAACAGATAATGGACTCCTCTTTAATGCATAAGCATGTGGCAACAATTAGTGTTCTCATATGAGATTGAGGATATATGTCCAAAACTGAAACTTCCACCATGAGTCATGGCTTTAGTTAGCGGCCCAATGTTCTTCTCTAACAATATGTATGCTCCAACCATAAAGGTGGTAGATCTCTCTTACTTCAGACAAGACGGACATGCATAGCAACTCACATGATATTCAACAAAGGGTAGTTGATGGCGTCCCCAGAAGCATGGTTATCGCACAACAAGCAACTTAATAAGAGATAAAGTGCATAAGTACATATTCAATACCACAATAGTTTTTAGGCTATTTGTTCCATGAGCTATATATTGCAAAGGCGAATGATGGAATTTTAAAGGTAGCACTCAAGCAATTTACTTTGGAATGGCGGATAAATACCATGTAGTAGGTAGGTATGGTTGACACAAATGGCATAGTGGTTGGCTCAAGGATTTTGGATGCATGAGAAGTATTCCCTCTCGATACAAGGTTTAGGCTAGCAAGGTTATTTGAAACAAACACAAGGATGAACGGTGCAACAAAACTCACCTAAAAGACATATTGTAAACATTATAAGACTCTACACCGTCTTCCTTGTTGTTCAAAACTCAATACTAGATATTATCTAGACTCTAGAGAAACCAAATATGCAAACCAAATTAGCAAGCTCTAAGTGTTTCTTCATTAATGGGTGCAAAGTATATGATGCAAGAGCTTAAACATGAGCACAACAATTGCCAAGTATCAAATTATCCAAGACATTTTAGAATTACTACATGTAGCATTTTCCAATTCCAACCATATAACAATTTAACGAAGAAGAAACTTCGCCATGAATACTATGAGTAAAGCCTAAGGACATACTTGTCCATATGCTACAGCGGAGCGTGTCTCTCTCTCATACAGCGAATGCTAGGATCCATTTTATTCAAACAAAACAAAAACAAAACAAACCGACGCTCCAAGCAAAGTACATAAGATGTGACGGAATAAAAATATAGTTTCAGGGGAGGAACCTGATAATGTTGTCGATGAAGAAGGGGATGCCTTGGGCATCCCCAAGCTTAGACGCTTGAGTCTTCTTAGAATATGCAGGGGTGAACCACCGGGGCATCCCCAAGCTTAGATCTTTCACTCTCCTTGATCATATTGTATCATACTCCTCTCTTGATCCTTGAAAACTTCCTCCACACCAAACTCGAAACAACTCATTAGAGGGTTAGTGCACAATAAAAATTAACATGTTCAGAGGTGACACAATCATTCTTAACACTTCGGACATTGCATAAAGCTACTTGGACATTAATGGATCAAAGAAATTCATCCAACATAGCAAAAGAGGCAATGCGAAATAAAAGGCAGAATCTGTCAAAACAGAACAGTCCGTAAAGATGGATTTTATTGAGGCACCATACTTGCTCAAATAAAAATGCCCAAATTGAACGAAAGTTGCGTACGTATCTGAGGATCACTCACGTAAATTGGCATAATTTTCTGAGTTACCTACAGAGAATTAGACCCAGATTCGTGACAGCAAAGAAATCTGTTTCTGCGCAGTAATCCAAATCTAGTATCAACCTTGCTATCAAAGACTTTACTTGGCACAACAAAACATAAAACTAAGATAAGGAGAGGTTGCTACAGTAGTAAACAACTTCCAAGACTCAAATATAAAACAAAGTACTGTAGCAAAATAACACATGGGTTATCTCCCAAGAAGTTCTTTCTTTATAGCCATTAAGATGGGCTCGGCGGTTTTAATGATGCACTCGCAAGAAATAGTATTTGAAGCAAAAGAGAGCATCAAGAGGCAAATTCAAAACAGATTTAAGTCTAACATGCTTCCTATGCATAGGAATCTTGTAAATAAACAAGTTCATGAAGAGCAAAGTAACAAGCATAGGAAGATAAAACAAGTGTAGCTTCAAAAATTTCAGCACATAGAGAGGCATTTTAGTAACATGAAAATTTCTACAACCATATTTTCCTCTCTCATAATAACTTTCAGTAGCATCATGAGCAATCTCAACAATATAACTATCACATAAAGCATTCTTATCATGAGTCTCATGCATAAAATTATTACTCTCCACATAGGCATAATCAATTCTATTAGTTGTAGTGGGAGCAAATTCAACAAAGTAGCTATCATTATTATTCTCATCAAGTGTAGGAGGCATAGTATAATCACAATAAAATTTACTCTCCATAGTAGGTGGCATCAAAAGACCACTATCATTATAATCATCATAAATAGGAGGCAAAGTATCATCAAAGAAAATTTTCTCCTCAATGCTTGGGGGACTAAAAAGATCATGAAAACCAGCTTCCCCAAGCTTAGAATTTTCCATATCATTAGCAACAATGGTGTTCAAAGCGTTCATACTAATATTACTACCGGCATGCAAATAAGATTTCATAGGTTTTTTAATTTTCGCATCAAACAATCCATGTTTTAAATCAGGAAATAGAATAAGAAGCTCATTCTTGTCAATTATGCCAAACTATTGTAAACAAGAAACAAAAAGATGCAATTGCGGGATCTAAAGGAAATAGCTTCGAGTACTTACAACGGCGAAAATAGCTTAGTAGCCGAGATCCGGAGTGTGAGTACCTTTTACCTTTCCTCCCCGGCAACGGCGCCAGAAAATAGCTTGATGTCTACGGGAGCTTCTATTCTTGTAGACAGTGTTGGGCCTCAAGAGCGAGAGGTTTGTAGAACAGCGGCAAGTTTCCCTTAAGTGGATCACCCAAGGTTTATCGAACTCGGGGAGGAAGAGGTCAAAGATATCCCTCTCATGCAACCCTGCAACCACAAAGCAAGAAGTCTCTTGTGTCCCCAACACACCTAATAGGTGCACTAGTTCGGCGAAGAGATAGTGAAATACAGGTGGTATGAATAAATATGAGCGGTAGTAACGGCGCCAGAAAATAGCTTGTCTGGCGTGTAGTTGATGGTGGTAATATGGTAGCGATAGTAACGCATGATAAAACGGTAAACAAGCAGCGATAGCGATATTTAGGAACAAGGCCTAGGGAATAGACTTTCACTAGTGGACACTCTCAACTTTGATCACATAACGAGAATAGATAGATGCATACTCTACACTCTCTTGTTGGATGATGAACACATTGCGTAGGATTACACGAACCCTCAATGCCGGAGTTAACAAGCTCCACAATTCAATGTTCATATTTAAATAACCTTAGAGTGCATGAAAGATCAACACAACTAAACCAAGTACTAACACAACATGCACACTTTGTCACCTTCACACTATGTAGGAGGAATAGATCACATCAATACTATCATAGCAATAGTTAACTTCACAATCTACAAGAGATCATGATCATAGCATACGCCAAGTACTAACACGGATGCACACACTGTCACCATTACACCGTGCGGGAGGAATAAACTACTTTAATAACATCACTAGAGTAGCACATAGATAAATTGTGATACAAAACACATTGCAATCATAAAGAGATATAAATAAGCACTTCACTACGCCATTCATAACGGTGAATAAGTATTACGTGAAATATAGCCTAAGAGACCCACACGGTGCACACACTTGTCACCTTTAGACACGTGGGACAAGGAGTCTCCGGAGATCACATAAGTAAAATTCACTTGACTAGCATAATGACATCTAGATTACAAGCATCATCATATGAATCTCAATCATGTAAGGCAGCTCATGAGATTATTGTATTGAAGCACATAGGAGAGAGATGAACCATATAGCTACCGGTACAGCCCCGAGCCTCGATGGAGAACTACTCCCTCCTCATGGGAGACAGCAGCGTTAATGAAGATGGCGGTGGTGTTGATGGAGAAGCCTTCCGGGGGCACTTCCCCGCCCCGGCGGCGTGCGGGAACGGAGACTCTTGTCCCCCGGATCTTGGCTTCGCGATGGCGGCGGCTGCGGAAGGTTTCTCGTACCGTGGCTTTTTCGTATCGAGGTTTTAGGTCGAGGGGCTTCTTATAGGCGAAGAGGCGGCGCCAGAGGGTCGAAGAGGCGGCGACACCATAGGGTGGCGCGGGCCACCCCAGGCCGCGCCGGCCTATGGTCCCGTGGGCTGTGCCCCCTCTCGGCGGTTCTCGGGTGTTCGGATGCTTCGGGCAAAATAGGATCGTTGGGTCTTGATTTCGTCCGATTCCGAGAATATTTCGTTACTAGGATTTACGAAACCAAAAACAGCGAAAACAGGAAGCGGCCCTTCGGCATCTCGTCAATAGGTTAGTTCCGGAAAACGCATAAATATGACATAAAGTGTGCATAAAACATGTAGATATCATCAATAATGTGGCATGGAACATAAGAAATTATCGATACGTCGGAGACGTATCAGCACGTAACGGTCAACTAAACGGGAATCCTCCCGTCCGAGCTCCTTATGCGGGTTTCAGACAATGGCTTGGGGAAAACTGGGGGAAAACTAGGGAGCTGGGGAAAACTGAGTACAACTAAGGACCCGAGGGCACGAAAATAGAAATCCCTTTACAAAAACATATCTTTATGTCGGTTTCTAAGTGGACCTTTTCTTATCCGGCGCGTCTGGTTCCTGGGCTTCAGATGCTTCCAGGATTTAATACTTCATGGGCTTCTTCCCAAAAAATTACTAGAGGTACCAATGCCGTGGGCCCAATAAGGTATACCCATGTCACTCGTCCTCCCTCGAGCTCCACTATAGTCCGCGACCGCCGGCTTTCTTTTGTGGCTCCACATCATTCATTGTCCCCTTCTTCTTCTTCTTCTTCTTCTTCTTCTTCTTCTTTTTCTTCCTTTTTGGGTCGGCCACGACCACAGACACTTCCTCCTCCTCCACCTCCTTCTCGGCGGCAACCTCGTCATAGATGTAAGCATTGTTTTCCCAAGGCTCCTCGACATACGCATCGCCTTCTTGCTGCACGAAGGGGGGTTGCACCATATCGCCATTGATTATGTAGGCCATGATGGAGTCGGTTGCTATTCCGTTGAACGGCCCATGTGCACCCTGGCTGGTGCTACCCGCATACTGCTGGAAGCCAGACTGAGTAGGACAGACACCGTCGTTGAAGTGAGGTCGGTGGAGCTCAGAAGATCCACCGAAGACGGTGTTGAGGTTGTCGGCGGTGAGGATGTTCGGGTCAAAACAATCGAGGTGGTAGAAATCCTGGCCTAGCAAGAACCGAGGGAGGCACGATGCGTTGTTACCATGGCTTTGTTGGAGCAGCGGCCCTAGTGCCGGCGACGCTTTGGCGTGAGGGAGACGAGACGCTTCCTTGACTCCCCCATGCGACGAGGATGTATTGGGGCGGTGGCACCACCATCCCGGCCATGGAGGCAGCCCTCTGCATTAAATCTGCATCCTTCGCCTCCGCCGCCAAAGACTTCCTCTCCCTCGCCTTCTACCCCCTCTGCCGGTGATACGTCTCAAACGTATCTATAATTTTTGATGCTCCATGCTTGTTTTACACCAATTTATATATGTAGCATTCCCGTGAAGGATTCTTGAAGAACAAGGCAAGGAGACGAAGAAATAAGGGAAGTTTAGATGTAGCACTCTTTGTAACCTAGTCGTACCCGGACAGACCTCTCGAGACCTGGCTCACAATATAAGGGCCGGGAGAGGGGCTGTCGAGGGACACACAATCAATCTAGCCAAAACCACCGTAAGCCGAGAGTTAGGACATACACAAATCTAGCTCCTCGTCGAGTTCTTAGTCAAAGCCTTCGGCTACCCCATTGTAACCCGATAGTCTCAATAATCAAGATCAGACAAGCAGGAAGTAAGGGTTTTACCTCATCAAGGGCCCCGAACCTGGGTAAATCTCTCTCCCCGTTTGTTTGGTATCCGATGTCTCGTGTTAGCCTGCAGGATTCTGTCAACCCTAAGCCCCTCAAGGTGGGCATTGCCGAGGAGTACCCTCGACAATTGGCGCCGTCTGTGGGAAAACTGTCGGCACAAGGCACGTCACGGCAGTTCCGGTCACATCAGCAATGTTTGTGTTGACTTCACCAACACCCTCAAGTCCAAGAAACTCGGTTCGCTGTGGATCCTTCGAATACGCACCGTATGTTGAGGCCTCACACCCGATCTCTTCAGAGTTACGCAGCGATATGGATACAACCTTCGGAGGAGTTCACTTCATCATTGACTCCAAAGGATTTCTCCGACTTCCCAGTTCAAACGCGTCAAGCCTAAGGACTTCGGCTCCAGAAACCATCGGTCCGCTGGC
Organism: Lolium rigidum; assembly: GCF_022539505.1. Lineage (NCBI taxonomy): Eukaryota > Viridiplantae > Streptophyta > Magnoliopsida > Poales > Poaceae > Lolium > Lolium rigidum. The sequence continues at coordinate 139,395,506 of NC_061511.1, forward strand.
AGATTCGGTAGGTTCACACAGAAACAGCGGCGAAGGCAGAAGTCGCTTCGGTAGCAGAGAGGAGCAACGAAAGAGGCGAAGGAATCTAGGCCATGAGGAAGAAGAACGAGCCGCAAGACGCCCTCGACAGTGCGAGAAGGGCTGCTGCAATACGTAATCCAGCAAGAATCTTTTGCGAAAGCCTTATTTATCAGCCACGGAGCAGCTCGACGCACCATGTTATATGCACTCTTATATCAACCCAAAGGATGGCGTCGAAAAGGCCACTCATTTACTCAGAGATTGTCGGCAGTTCATCGAAATCCAGCAGTTTTGCAACGAGTTAAGAGCCGAGTCAGAGGCAAGAGCTCGTTCGGCAGAAAAAAGGATGGTAGCTTACAACTACCCGCAATAGTATACACCAGGCGAAGATATGTACATACCAACCGAAGTTTACCCTGCATCTCGAGGTCAAGTGAACATGATTCATAAGGCCAGTTCGTCGAAGAGAGAAGCCAAGAAGTTTTCACGAGAAATAAAAATTGCAGAGGTAGCTATGGCAGAGGTACCCGATTATACCGATTGGTCCGACCAGAGCATCCTGTTTAGCAAAGCAGATCACCCGACAGTCGTTCCCAGGCCCGACCACGCTACCATAGTTCTTGAAGCACGGATTGGAGGATATAATATCAGCAAAGTATTCATGGATGGAGGAAGTGGTCTAAATCTCTTGTTTGCAAGCACGATGAAAGCAATGGGATTATCTGCCGATATGCTGAAAGAATTCGATACTGGCTTTCATGGAATCATCCCAACCCGACCCGCTTACCCCCTCGATAAGATTTCACTAGATGTCGTCTTCGGTACACCGAGCAACTTCAGAAAGGAGAAGCTCGAGTTCGAGGTAGTTGATTGGAAATTGCAGTACCACGCTATCCTTGGCAGGCCAGCATTCGCGAAGTTCATGGCGATTCCTCATTATGCATATTTAAAGCTAAAGATGTCAGGCAACAATGGGACAACACTAACCGTTCATGGGAGCTTTTCTCATTCTGATAACTGCGACAGGAAATTTCAGAAGATCGCTTCCAAGTTTGCAGTCAGGGAGGAGCTCAATGCAATCGATGCAATTACTGATCATACACAACCACCTACTGATAATCTAAACACCAGACCTGATGAGTTCGACGTCACGAAGGAAGCAAAGAAGCATCAAGTGCACCCCTCTGACCCGAAGAAAACGATCAACATATCGGCAGACCTTATTACCGCATAGAAAAGCGCGCTCATCGAGTTCCTCCGTGAGCACTGGGAAATTTTTGCATGGGAACCATCCGACATGCCAGGTATTCCCAGGGAACTCGCTGAGCACGCCCTTAATGTTGACCCCAAAGCCAAACCGGTGCAGCAAACATTGCATCGTTTTTTAGAACCAAAAAGAAAAGGGACATCGGCGAAGAAGTCAATTGGCTCCGAAAAGCTGGTTTTATTCGAGAGCTCAAGGAAGCCGAGTGGGTAGCCAATCCAGTCATGGTGCCAAAAAAGGATACAATGGCTCTTCGCATGTGTATCGACTACACGAGTCTCAACAAACGTTGCCCGACGGACCACTTCCCGTTGCCTCACATTGATCAAATAATCGACTCTACGACAGGCTGCGATCGCCTCTCTTTCCTCGATGCATATTCAGGATACAATCAGATCAAGGTCAAAAAGGAGGATCGGGAATTAACCGCATTCATAACTCCACATGGTGTTTACTGCTACAATGTAATGACCTTTGGATTAAAGAACGCAGGCGCAACCTATCAGCGGTGCATGCAAGCTTGCCTCGGAGAGCAGATTGGCCGTAATATCGAGGTTTACATTGATGACATCATCGTCAAAACCAGAAACGCGACCACGCTCATTGACGATTTAAGGGAAACCTTCAATAATCTTGAGAGGTACAAAATCAAGCTGAATCCGAAGAAGTGTTTCTTCGGGGTGCCGGGAGGCCAAGTACTCGGGTACTTTATTTCAGCACGAGGAATAGAAGCAAACCCCTTAAAGATTAAAGTTGTTCTTGATATGGAGCCACCCAGAAGTCTACAGCAAGTACAACAGCTGGCAGGATGATTGGCAGCTCTTAGTAGGTTCATCGCAAAACTAGGAGAAAAAGCCTTACCATTCTACCAACTGATGAAAAAATCTGAAAAGTTTGAGTGGACGGCAGAAGCGCAAGATGCATTCGACAAACTAAAAAAGGTCCTGTCAACCTCCCCAGTTCTTGTAACACCAAGGGATAAGGATCCAATGCTACTTTACATAGCTGCAACTGTTCAAGTTGTCAGCTCCGTCCTCGTTGTCGAACGAGAAGAAGAAGTAAGAGTACATGGCGTGCAACGCCCCGTTTATTATATTAGTGAGGTTCTCACACCCGCGAAGTAGCAATATCCTCACCATCAGAAGCTGGCGTACGCAGTATGGAGGGCAGGACGAAAATTACAACATTACTTTGCAGAACATCCAATTGTTGTCGTCTCTGAAGCCCCATTGAAAAACATACTCACCAACCCAGAAGCGACAGGCAGGGTATCTCAATGGGCCATTGAGTTAGCACCACACGATATTACCTACGTTAATCGAACATCAATCAAATCTTAGATCCTTCCTAATTTTTTGGTTGATTGGATCCAGTCGCAAATCCCAGCAGCACCCGATATGTCGGGCTCCTGGACAATGTACTTTAACGGGTCTAAGCGCAGTTCAGGTGCAGGAGCAGGAGTAGTGTTATTCTCGCCACAAGGAGATAAAATGAGATATGTTCTCAGGATGAACTTCTCGTTACCAACAAATAATGAAGGAGAATACGAGGTATTACTACATGGTATGCGCATGGCCAAGGCATGCGGAGCTACTCGTTTAGATATTTCCGGAGATTCGAACCTCGTAGTACAGCAGTCAACTAATCTATGTGATTCTATTAGCGATAACATGATAACTTATCGCCAGATGTACCAATCAATGGAAGCTAAGTTCGAAGGTTGTGAATTAAAACATTTTGGCAGGGACAACAACGAGGAAGCCGATGCTCTGGCTAATATCGGCTCCACATGCTCTCCTATACCGGATGGAGTATTTTATGAAGTCATCACTCAAAGGTCTATCAAAGTAAAAACTTCGGCAGCTCCAGACATATCGGCTACTGACACGGGGGCTACGCCCCTAGAAGCTGCTGAAGATAACATTACTGGAGCTAATCAGCAAGTCCTTCTCCTCGAGCCTTTATGGACTGAACCTTTCTTGGCATACTTGATGGAGCAAAGGTTACCAGATGATCCAGTATAAGCAAAACGGATCGTACAACGATCTAAAGCATACACTGTGGTCGATGGTGACCTCTACAAACGAAGTATCGCTGGCATCTTTCAGTGGTGCATCGCCGTTGATGATGGAAAGGCTCTATTGCGCGAAATACACAAAGGGACATGCGGCCATCATGCCAGTAGCAGGGCACTTGTTGCCAAAGCTTTCAGAGCACGGTTTTATTGGCCAATAGCGGCAGCCGATGCGAGGGACTTAGTTAAGAAGTGTGATCCTTGTCAACGTTTTGCGCCAAAACCTCATGCACCCGCCACGGATTTGATGACAATACCTTTGGCCTGGCCTTTTGCACAATGGGGACTTGATCAAGTTGGTCCATTGCCAAGATCATCACCTGGTGGTCATACTTATTTATTGGTGGAAGTCGACAAATTCACCAAATGGATTGAGGCTATACCAATCACTAATCAGATAGCCAAAACTGCTGTCAAATTCTTCAAAGGAATAACTTGTCATTTTGGTGTGCCTCATAGCATCACTACAGAAAATGGAACTAATTTTGATTCTAAGGAATTCCACCAATTATGCGACAACAATGGTATCAAGCTCAAATTTTCTTTGGTTGCTCATCCTCAGACCAACAGACAAGTGGAAAGGATTAATGGCCTAATATGCGACGGTATAAAAAAGCGCCTCACGGGTGCAGCTGGAGCCTAGGTCAAAGAACTACCGTCAGTACTCTGGAGTTTGCGGACTACGCCAAACAGGTCTACGCAGAAAACACTTTTCTTCCTTGTTTACGGAGTGCGAAGCAGTTTTGCTAGCCGATGTTCGCTTTGAAGCACCTCGGGTGGCCGCATTTACAAAGACAGCTTCTGTTCACGCATTACAGGACACTGTAGATCTTCTTGATGAGGCTCGAGACATCGCCCTGGCCAGAACAGCAGTGTATCAGCAAGCAATACGAAATTATCATAGTCAAAGAGTCCGCACTCGAGGATTTAGCGTTGGTGATCTAGTACTACGACGGAAACAAGAAAGATCTTTGAAACTGGAATCTCCATGGGAAGGGTCGTTCATCATCACCGAAGTAATACCAGGTGGAGCTTATCGCCTTAAGAACCCTACTTCGGGAAAAGATGTTGAGAATCTTTGGAACGTTGCGCACTTGCGATGATTTTATGCATAGAATTCGACCATTGTCTTCACTACACGGAGGCTTATTAGCCTGATGAATATTATGAATAAAACTTCTTGTTCAGTTTACATTATCCTTCAAATGCTTGGACTTCTTATTTCCTAGTAATCCCTTCGGGAACTTCCGCTAAACTATGCGTCAAAAGCCTATCCGATAATACTCGGGGGCTGCAAGGTGTCATTATAATATCGGTAATTAATACTCCTATCGGGAGCTATGGTTATCGATATTAAGTATTACAATATTGATAATTAATTAATACTCCCCTCGGGAGCTATGGTTATCAATATATTAAAAATCCGTACAAGCCTCAGATAAACTATCGAGTGCTGCAGTTGATGGAAAATTTACAACTTACAAAAAGGCTCATATCGGTGCACCGTGTTACGAAGCCAAACAAAAAGTGCCTGAATCCCTCGTGTACTCGAAGGGTGTCGCTCTTACAAAACTTACAAAATGACTCTGCACAAAGTTGCAATTACGACAGGGTCGTCGGGTGAGCGAACTGACTTGATCACTCAGTTGCCCCCGACAAAATATTTCAGCTGGATTTACAAATCCAAAAATTCATCGATACATATTACTACTTGCAACGCAAGGTTACTATAAAGAAAAAGTTTTCTGCAAAACTTCATTATTACAGCAAGGTCCTTTGATCTTCTTGATTCTTCAAATCCCCTTCAGAACTTGCTTCCATCCTAGAAAAAATAATATAAGCAGGATGCCTAGCTATGGGATAATATTGGTCTAATCTGGCATTAGTATTCGCTATGGATTCTAAATCTATGGCTTCATGACACGCTAAAACTGAAGCAAGTGCAAGCTTGGCTCCGGCAAGAAGTTCTTTACGCACCAAAGATCGAATTCTGGTTGGAGTCTTGAATCGATTAAAAAGAACAGACAAAGTTTTGGGTGTTGGATCTAACGGAAACATAGTCTTCCATACCATGGAGAGATGAGCATGATATTTATCAAAATAATAATGGACCTTCTCGGCTCGGTATTCGAATTTTTCCACTATTGCAGCCTTCGACTGATTAGACCATAGCTCACACTTTGGGTGAGTAACATCGGTCATCACTACAATCTTTTCATGGAATCACTTATTCTCTTCTGATTCATCCGAAGCAACAACTATTGAAGGCACCAAAACAAGTCATTAAAAGGTTATCTAATAAAAGTATGAGGTGGAGATGAAAGGAAAGTGATTGACTGCTTACAACTCAAGCTTTCATCAGCCACTCGAAGGCGATCCAGAGCGTGCAGTTCGACTGCTGCAGCGATTTCGCTCTTTTTCTTCACCAAAGCTGCCATGGCATGAAAGGAAGCTGAGGGAATCTGCATCAGAAGAATTCAGAGAACTTTCAACACGAAAGGAAGCTGAGGGAATCTGCATCAAGATAATTAATTTATCCTCTCAAAGCGGCAAAAGGTGGAAAACTCCCATTGGGAGTGTACATAAAAGACATGATGGCATTCAAAAGAAAGTTAAACACTGGCAACAGAGCCAGATTAATTTAGTACAAGTTAAGACTAGAGTGTATCTGAGTTACAACTCGAATCAAGCAGGCCAGACTTGATCAAGCTTGTGCTGAGGAGCTAGGACCAGCACCAGATGTAGTCTTGTTCTTTTCTTTGTCAACTAATTTGAGAAGTCGATTGGCGCATGATACGTCTCCGACGTATCGATAATTTCTTATGTTCCATGCCATATTATTGATGATACCTACATGTTTTATGCACACTTTATGTCATATTCGTGCATTTTCTGGAACTAACCTATTAACAAGATGCTGAAGAGCCGATTCTTTGTTTTATGCTGTTTTTGGTTTCAGAAATCCTAGTAACGAAATATTCTCGGAATTGGACGAAATCAAGACCCGGGGTCCTATTTTGCCACGAACCTTCCGGAAGACCGAAAGGGATACGAAGTGGGGCGACGAGGCGCCGCCACCATAGGGCCGCGCGGCCGGAGGGGGGCCGCGCCGCCTATGGTGTGGGCCCCTCGTCGGCCCTCCGACTCTGCCCTTCCGCCTACTTAAAGCCTCCGTCGCGAAACCCCGATGGGAAAAACCACGATACGGAAAACCTTGCGAGACGCCGCCGCCGCCAATCCCATCTCGGGGGATTACGGAGATCTCCTCCGGCACCCTGCCGGAGAGGGGATTCATCTCCCGGAGGACTCTACACCGCCATGGTCGCCTCCGGAGTGATGAGTGAGTAGTTCACCCCTGGACTATGGGTCCATAGCAGTAGCTAGATGGTTGTCTTCTCCTCATTGTGCTTCATTGTTGGATCTTGTGAGCTGCCTAACATGATCAAGATCATCTATCTGTAATACTCTATGTTGTGTTTGTCGGGATCAGATGGATAGAGAATACCATGTTATGTTAATTATCAAGTTATTACATATGTGTTGTTTATGATCTTGCATGCTCTCCGTTATTAGTAGAGGCTCTGGCCAAGTTTTTGCTCTTAACTCCAAGAGGGAGTATTTATGCTCGATAGTGGGTTCATGCACGCATTGACACTGGGACGAGTGACGGAAAGTTCTAAGGTTGTGTTGTGCTTGTTGCCACTAGGGATAAAACATTGGCGCTATGTCAGAGGATGTAGTTGTTGATTACATTACACACCATACTTAATGCAATTGTACTGTTGCTTTGCAACTTAATGCTGGAAGGGGTTCGGACGATAACTCTGAAGGTGGACTTTTTAGGCATAGATGCGGTTGGATGGCGGTCTATGTACTTTGTCGTAATGCCCAATTAAATCTCACTATACTTATCATGACATGTATGTGCATTGTTATGCCCTCTCTATTTGTCAATTGCCCGACTGTAATTTGTTCACCCAACATGCTTTTATCTTATGGGAGAGACACCTCTAGTGAGCTGTGGACCCCGGTCCATTCTTTTATCTTGAAATACAAATCTGCTTTGCAATACTTGTTTTACTTGTTTTCTCTGCAAACAATCATCTTCCACACAATACGGTTAATCCTTTGTTACGACAAGCCGGTGAGATTGACAACCTCAACTGTTTCGTTGGGCCAAAGTACTTTGGTTGTGTTGTGCGGGTTCCACGTTGGCGCCATGATCTACGGTGTTGCGCCGCACTACATCCCGCCACCATCAACCTTCAACGTGCTTCTTGGCTCCTCCTGGTTCGATAAACCTTGGTTTCTTTCGAGGGAAAACTTGCTGCTGTGCGCATCATACCTTCCTCTTGGGGTTCCCAACGAACGTGTGAGTTACACGCCATCAAGCTCTTTTACGGCGCCGTTGCTGGGGAGATCAAGACACGCTGCAAGGGAGTCTCCACTTCTCAATCTCTTTACTTTGTTTTTGTCTTGCTTTATTTTATTTACTACTTTGTTTGCTTGCATTATATCAAAACACAAAAAAAATTAGTTGCTAGCTTTACTTTATTTACTATCTTGTTTGCTATATCAAAAACACACAAAAATTAGTTACTTGTTTTACTTTACTTAATATCATGCATGTTTCTATTTCACTAGTTAAGCATAATGGAAAACAACAAAAATATGAGAGATCTTTATGAACTTTATCTTGAATTAGGACATGATGTGTTTGAAGAGAGAATTAAAAAACCCATGGAACTTTATATGCATGCTAATGGGAATGTTATTACTATGGATGCCTTGAACACCATTGTTGCTAATGCTATGGAAAATTCTAAGCTTGGGGAAGCTGGCTCTGATGAGCAGGATCTTTTTAGTCCCCCAAGCATTGAGGAGAATTTTTTTTTTTATGATAACAATATGCCTCCTATATATGATGATAGCCACTTTGTTGAATTTGCTCCCACTACAACTAATAAAATTGATTATGCTTACGTGGAGAGTAATAATTTTATGCATGAGACTCATGATAAGAATGCTTTATGTGATAGTTACATTGTTGAGTTTGCTCATGATGCTACTGAAAATTATTATGAGAGAGGAAAATATGGTTGTAGAAATGTTCATGTTACTAAAACACCTCTCTATGTGCTGAAATTTTTGAAGCTACACTTGTTTTATCTTTCTATGCTTGTTACTTTGCTCTTCATCAACTTGTTTATTTACAAGATTCCTATGCATAGGAAGAATTTTAGACTTAAATGTGTTTTGAATTTGCCTCTTGATGCTCTCTTTTGCTCCAAATACTATTTCTTGCGAGTGCATCATTAAAACTGCTGAGCCCATCTTAATGGCTATAAAGAAAGAACTCCTTGGGAGATAACCCATGTGTTATTTTGCTACAGTACTTTGTTTTATATTTGAGTCTTGGAAGATGTTTACTACTGTAGCAACCTCTCCTTATCTTAGTTTTATGTTTTGTTGTGCCAAGTAAAGTCTTTGATAGTAAAGTAAGTACTAGATTTGGATTACTGCGCAGTTCTAGATTTCTTTGCTGTCACGAATCTGGGTCTACCTCCCTGTAGGTAGCTCAGAAAATTAAGCCAATTTACGTGAGTGATCCTCAGATATGTACGCAACTTTCATTCTATTTGGGCATTTTCATTTGAGCAAGTCTGGTGGCCTAATAAAATCCATCTTTACGGACTGTTCTGTTTTGACAGATTCTGCCTTTTATTTCGCATTGCCTCTTTTGCTATGTTGGATGAATTTCTTTGATCCATTAATGTCCAGTAGCTTTATGCAATGCCCAGAAGTGTTAAGAATGATTGTGTCACCTCTGAACATTTTAATTTTTATTGTGCACTAACCCTCTAATGAGTTGTTTCGAGTTTGGTGTGGAGGAAGTTTTCAAGGATCAAGAGAGGAGTATGATGCAATATGATCAAGGAGAGTGAAAGCTCTAAGCTTGGGGATGCCCCGGTGGTTCACCCCTGCATATTCTAAGAAGACTCAAGCGTCTAAGCTTGGGGATGCCCAAGGCATCCCCTTCTTCATCGACAACATTATCAGGTTCCTCCCCTGAAACTATATTTTTATTCCGTCACATCTTATGCACTTTGCTTGGAGCGTCGTGTTTGTTTTTGTTTTTGTTTTGTTTGAATAAAATGGATCCTAGCATTCACTTTATGGGAGAGAGACACGCTCCGCTGTAGCATATGGACAAGTATGTCCTTAGGCTCTACTCATAGTATTCATGGCGAAGTTTCTTCTTCGTTAAATTGTTATATGGTTGGAATTGGAAAATACTACATGTAGTAACTCTAAAATGTCTTGGATAATTTGATACTTGGCAATTGTTGTGCTCATGTTTAAGCTCTTGCATCATATACTTTGCACCCATTAATGAAGAAACACTTAGAGCTTGCTAATTTGGTTTGCATATTTTGTTTCTCTAGAGTCTAGATAATATCTAGTATTGAGTTTTGAACAACAAGGAAGACGGTGTAGAGTCTTATAATGTTTTCAATATGTCTTTTATGTGAGTTTTGCTGCACCATTCATCCTTGTGTTTGTTTCAAATAACCTTGCTAGCCTAAACCTTGTATCGAGAGGGAATACTTCTCATGCATCCAAAATCCACTGAGCCAACCACTATGCCATTTGTGTCCACCATACCTACCTACTACATGGTATTTATCCGCCATTCCAAAGTAAATTTCTTGAGTGCTACCTTTAAAATTCCATCATTCACCTTTGCAATATATAGCTCATGGGACAAATAGCTTAAAAACTATTGTGGTATTGAATATGTACTTATGCACTTTATCTCTTATTAAGTTGCTTGTTGTGCGATAACCATGCTTACGGGGACGCCATCAACTATTCTTTGTTGAATATCATGTGAGTTGCTATGCATGTCCGTCTTGTCTGAAGTAAGAGAGATCTACCACCTTAATGGTTGGAGCATGCATATTGTTAGAGAAGAACATTGTGCCGCTAACTAAAGCCATGATTCATGGTGGAAGTTTCAGTTTTGGACATATATCCTCAATCTCATATGAGAATAATAATTGTTGCCACATGCTTATGCATTAAAGAGGAGTCCATTATCTGTTGTCCATGTTGTCCCGGTATGGATGTCTAAGTTGAGAATAATCAAAAGCGAGAAATCCAAAATGCGAGTTTTCTCCTTAGACCTTTGTACGAGGCGGCATGGAGGTACCCCATTGTGACACTTGGTTAAAACATGTGCATTGCAAAGATCCAGGTAGTCCAAGCTAATTAGGACAAGGTGCGGGCACTATTAGTACACTATGCATGAGGCTTGCAACTTGTAAGATATAATTTACATAACTCATATGCTTTATTACTACCGTTGACAAAATTGTTTCATGTTTTCAAAATAAAAGCTCTAGCACAAATATAGCAATCGATGCTTTCCTCTTTGAAGGACCATTCTTTTTACTTTTATGTTGAGTCGGTTCACCTATCTCTCTCCACCTCAAGAAGCAAACACTTGTGTGAACTGTGCATTGATTCCTACATACTTGCATATTGTACTTGTTATATTACTCTATGTTGACAATTATCCATGAGATATACATGTTACAAGTTGAAAGCAACAGCTGAAACTTAATCTTCCTTTGTGTTGCTTCAATACCTTTACTTTGATTTATTGCTTTATGAGTTAACTCTTATGCAAGACTTATTGATGCTTGTCTTGAAGTACTATTCATGAAAAGTCTTTGCTTTATGATTCACTTGTTTACTCATGTCATTACCATTGTTTTGATCGCTGCATTCATTACATATGTTTACAAATAGTATGATCAAGGTTATGATGGCATGTCACTTCAGAAATTATCTTTGTTATCGTTTTACCTGCTCGGGACGAGCGAGAACTAAGCTTGGGGATGCCGATACGTCTCAGACGTATCGATAATTTCTTATGTTCCATGCCATATTATTGATGATACCTACATGTTTTATGCACACTTTATGTCATATTCGTGCATTTTACGGAACTAACCTATTAACAAGATGCCGAAGAGCCGATTCTTTGTTTTCTCGCTGTTTTTGGTTTCGAAATCCTAGTAACGAAATATTCTCGGAATTGGACGAAATCAAGACCCGGGGTCCTATTTTGCCACGAACCTTCCGGAAGACCGAAAGGGATACGAAGTGGGGCGACGAGGCGCCGCCACCATAGGGCCGCGCGACCGAGAGGGCCCGCGCCGCCCTATGGTGTGGGCCCCTCGTCGGCCCTCCGACTGCTGCCCTTCCGCCTACTTAAAGCCTCCGTCGCGAAACCCACGATGGGAAAAACCACGATACGGAAAACCTTACCGAGACGCCGCCGCCAATCCCATCTCGGGGGATTACCGGAGATCTCCTCCGGCACCACTGCCGGAGAGGGGATTCATCTCCGGGAGGACTCTACACCGCCATGGTCGCCTCACGGAGTGATGAGTGAGTAGTTCACCCCTGGACTATGGGTCCATAGCGGTAGCTAGATGGTTTTCTTCTCCTCATTGTGCTTCATTGTTGGATCTTGTGAGCTGCCTAACATGATCAAGATCATCTATCTGTAATACTCTATGTTGTGTTTGTCGGGATCCGATGGATAGAGAATACCATGTTATGTTAATTATCAAGTTATTACATATGTGTTGTTTATGATCTTGCATGCTCTCCGTTATTAGTAGAGGCTCCGGCCAAGTTTTTGCTCTTAACTCCAAGAGGGAGTATTTATGCTCGATAGTGGGTTCATGCACGCATTGACACACAGGACGATGACGAAAGTTCTAAGGTTGTGTTGTGCTTGTTGCCACTAGGGATAAAACATTGGCGCTATGTCCGAGGATGTAGTTGTTGATTACATTACGCACCATACTTAATGCAATTGTACGTTGCTTTGCAACTTAATACTTGGAGGGGTTCGGATGATAACACTGAAGGTGGACTTTTTAGGCATAGATGCGAGTTGGATGGCGGTCTATGTACTTTGTCGTAATGCCCAATTAAATCTCACTATACTTATCATGTCATGTATGTGCATTGTTATGCCCTCTCTATTTGTCAATTGTCCGATTGTAATTTGTTCACCCAACATGCTTTTATCTTATGGGAGAGACACCTCTAGTGAAGCTGTGGACCCCGGTCCATTCTTTAATCTCGAAATACAAATCTGCTGCAATACTTGTTTTACTGTTTTCTGCGCAAACAATCATCTTCCACACAATACGGTTAATCCTTTGTTACGGC
>NC_061511.1:139408219-139442009 GCF_022539505.1 Lolium rigidum
GGGCGGTTGCGGGTTTGAGCTTGATGTTAGAGATATATTTGGTATACGTACGGTTAGGGATAGATTAGGTAGGGATAGATTTGTTTCTTGTCCTCTACTCCAAGTCGGTCCCCTGTACTCCTATATATACTCGCCCATGAGGCTCAATAATACATCCATCATATTCCGCATATCTCTCTCCCTCTCTATCCTTCTACATGGTATCAGAGCGGCACGCTCCTTGACCTAGCCGCCGCACAAGCTTCCGCCCGCGCAGCCCCCGGGGAGGTCAATCTCCATGGCCTACTCCGGGGGCCGCGCAACCCGTATGAGGGTTCGTCCGCCGATCCGTTGATCCGCTGCCCTCGAGTCTTTTTTTTCCAATCTGTAGATTGGTTTTCTTTTTGCTCCGCCGGTCGCTCGACCGGCGTTTTATTTTTTGGTTTTGCCGATCATCGATCGGATTGAGTCGCCCACCGCCGTCGTCATCATGCGCCTCTACTCCAACCTCGGCGCCGACTGCACCGGACATCTTCATCAACCGCGCGGCGCGGCCGCACGCGTCACACACGGGACGCCTACGTGCGACGCAGCAGGCTATCTCGTCTGCGCGGACTCCATCGCCGGTTCATCTTCGCCGTCATCGCCCGGGACTGCACCGACAACGCCGCATCGACTCCGATCTGCGCGTCGTCCTCGCCATAGCGCGTACACAGCAGCCGTCGGTCTGATCAACCGATCGCGCGCACGTCTCCGCCAAGCATGTCCCCGAGTACGCGCCTAGCACCGCTCGAGCTACGGGCTGCCGCTGCGTCGCTGATGGCGTGTATTTCACACGTTCGTTGGGCAACCCCAAGAGGAAGGTATGATGCGCACAGCAGCAAGTTTTCCCTCAGAAAGAAACCAAGGTTTATCGAACCAGGAGGAGCCAAGAAGCACGTTGAAGGTTGATGGCGGCGGGATGTAGTGCGGCGCAACACCAGAGATTCCGGCGCCAACGTGGAACCTCCACAACACAACCAAAGTACTTTGCCCCAACGAAACAGCTGAGGTTGTCAATCTCACCGGCTTGCCGTAACAAAGGATTAACCGTATTGTGTGGAAGATGATTGTTTGCGAGAGAAAATAGTAAAACAAGTATTGCAGCAGATTTGTATTTCAGTATTAAAGAATGGACCGGGGTCCACAGCTCACTAGAGGTGTCTCTCCCATAAGATAAAAGCATGTTGGGTGAACAAATTACAGTCGGGCAATTGACAAATAGAGAGGGCATAACAATGCACATACATGACATGATAAGTATAGTGAGATTTAATTGGGCATTACGACAAAGTACATAGACCGCCATCCAACTGCATCTATGCCTAAAAAGTCCACCTTCAAAGTTATCATCCGAACCCCTCCGGCATTAAGTTGCAAAGCAACAGACAATTGCATTAAGTATGGTGCGTAATGTAATCAACAACTACATCCTCTGACATAGCGCCAATGTTTTATCCCTAGTGGCAACAAGCACAACACAACCTTAGGGGTTTCGTCACTCCCCAGTGTGTCAATGCGAGCATGAACCCACTATCGAGCATAAGTACTCCCTCTTGGAGTTAAAAGTAAAAACTTGGCCGCAGCCTCTACTAGAAACGGAGAGCATGCAAGATCATAAACAACACATGTATAATAACTTGATAATTAACATGACATGGTATTCTCTATCCATCGGATCCCGACAAACACAACATATAGAATTACGGATAGATGATCTTGATCATGTTAGGCAGCTCACAAGATCCAACAATGAAGCACAATGAGGAGAAGACAACCATCTAGCTACTGCTATGGACCCATAGTCCAGGGGTGAACTACTCACTCATCACTCCGGGAGGCGACCATGGCGGTGTAGAGTCCTCCGGGAGATGAATCCCCTCTCCGGCAGGGTGCCGGAGGAGATCTCCAGAATCCCCCGAGATGGGATCGGCGGCGACGGCGTCTCTGGAAGGTTTTCCGTATCGTGGTTTTTCGCCTCAGGGGTTTCGCGACGGAGGCTTTAAGTAGGCGGAAGGGCAGAGTCGGGGGCCATACGAGGGGCCCACACTATAGGTCGGCGCGGCCAGGGCTTGGGCCGCGCCGCCCTATAGCTTGGCCACCTCGTGGCCCCACTTCGTGTGTTCTTCGGTCTTCCGGAAGCTCCGTGGAAAAATAGGGCCCCGGGTCTTCGTTTCGTCCAATTCCGAGAATATTTCGTTACTAGGATTTCTGAAACCAAAAACAGCGAGAAAACAGGAACCGGCACTTCGGCATCTTGTTAATAGGTTAGTTCCGAGAAAATGCACTAATATGACATAAAGTGTGCATAAAACATGTAGGTATCATCAATAATATGGCATAGAACATAAGAAATTATCGATACGTCGGAGACGTATCAAGCATCCCCAAGCTTAGTTCTCGCTCGTCCCGAGCGAGTAAAACGATAACAAAGATAATTTCGAAGTGATATGCCATCATAACCTTGATCATACTATTTGTAAACATATGTAGTGGATGCAGCGATCATAACAATGGTGATGACATGAGTAAACAAGTGAATCATATAGCAAAGACTTTTCATGAATAGTACTTCAAGACAAGTATTAATAAGTCTTGCATAAGAGTTAACTCATAAAGCAATAAATCAAAGTAAAGGTATTGAAGCAACACAAAGGAAGATTAAGTTTCAGTGGTTGCTTTCAACTTGTAACATGTATATCTCATGGATAATTGTCAACATAGAGTAATATAACAAGTACAATATGCAAGTATGTAGGAATCAATGCACGGTTCACACAAGTGTTTGCTTCTTGAGGTGGAGAGAAATAGGTGAACTTGACTCAACATAAAAGTAAAGAGAATGGTCCTTCAAAGAGGAAAGCATCGATTGCTATATTTGTGCTAGAGCTTTTATTTTGAAAACATGAAACAATTTTGTCAACGGTAGTAATAAAGCATATGAGTTATGTACATTATATCTTACAAGTTGCAAGTCTCATGCATAGTATACTAATAGTGCCCGCACCTTGTCCTAATTAACTTGGACTACCGGATCTTTGCAATGCACATGTTTTGACCAAGTGTCACAATGGGGTACCTCCATGCCGCCTGTACAAAGGTCTAAGGAGAAAGCTCGCATTTTGGATTTCTCGCTTTTGATTATTCTCAACTTAGACATCCATACCGGGACAACATGGACAACAGATAATGGACTCCTCTTTAATGCATAAGCATGTGGCAACAATTATTATTCTCATATGAGATTGAGGATATATGTCCAAACTGAAACTTCCACCATGAATCATGGCTTTAGTTAGCGGCCCAAAGTTCTTCTCTAACAATATGCATGCTCCAACCATGAAGGTGGTAGATCTCTCTTGCTTCGGACAAGACGGACATGCATAGCAACTCACATGATATCCAACAAAGAATAGTTGATGGCGTCCCCGTAAACATGGTTATCGCTCAACAAGCAACTTAATAAGAGATAAAGTGCATAAGTACATATTCAATACCACAATAGTTTTTAAGCTATTTGTCCCATGAGCTATATATTGCAAAGGTGAATGATGGAATTTTAAAGGTAGCACTCAAGCAATTTACTTTGGAATGGCGGATAAATACCATGTAGTAGGTAGGTATGGTGGACACAAATGGCATAGTGGTTGGCTCAAGGATTTTGGATGCATGAGAAGTATTCCCTCTCGATACAAGGTTTAGGCTAGCAAGGTTATTTGAAACAAACACAAGGATGAACGGTACAGCAAAACTCACATAGAAGACATATGGTAAACATTATAAGACTCCATACCGTCTTCCTTGTTGTTCAAAACTCAATACTAGATGTTATCTAGACTCTAGAGAAACCAAATATGCAAACCAAATTAGCAAGCTCTAAGTATTTCTTCATTAATGGGTGCAAAGTATATGATGCAAGAGCTTAAACATGAGCACAACAATTGCCAAGTATCAAATTATCCAAGACATTATAGCAATTTACTACATGTATCATTGTCCAATTCCAACCATATAACAATTTAACGAAGAAGAACTTCGCCATGAATACTATGAGTAGAGCCTAAGGACATATTTGTCCATATGCAACAGCGGAGCGTGTCTCTCTCCCATAAAGTGAATGCTAGGATCCATTTTATTCAAACAAAACAAAAAACAAAAACAAACCGACGCTCCAAGCAAAGTACATAAGATGTGGCCGAATAAAAATATAGTTTCAGGGGAGGAACTTGATAATGTTGTCGATGAAGAAGGGGATGCCTTGGGCATCCCCAAGCTTAGACGCTTGAGTCTTCTTAATATATGCAGGGGTGAACCACCGGGGCATCCCCAAGCTTAGAGCTTTCACTCTCCTTGATCATATTGCATCATACTCCTCTCTTGATCCTTGAAAACTTCCTCCACACCAAACTCGAAACAACTCATTAGAGGGTTAGTGCATAATAAAAATTCACATGTTCAGAGGTGACACAATCATTCTTAACACTTCTGGACATTGCATAAAGCTACCGGACATTAGTGGATCAAAGAAATTCATCCAACATAGCAAAAGAGGCAATGCGAAATAAAAGACAGAATCTGTCAAAACAGAACAGTCCGTAAAGATGGATTTTATTAGGCCACCAGACTTGCTCAAACGAAAATGCTCAAATTGAATGAAAGTTGCGTACATATCTGAGGATCATGGTCGTAAATTGGCGTAATTTTCTGAGCTACCTACAGGGAGATAGACCCAGATTCGTGACAGCAAAGAATTCTGAAACTGCGCAGTAATCCAAATCTAGTACTTACTTTTCTATCAAAGACTTTACTTGGCACAACAAAACATAAAACTAAGATAAGGAGAGGTTGCTACAGTAGTAAACAACTTCCAAGACACAAATATAAAACAAAAATACTGTAGTAAAAACATGGGTTGTCTCCCATAAGCGCTTTTCTTTAACGCCTTTCAGCTAGGCGCGAAAGTGTATCTCAAGTAACATCGAAGGGTGGTGCACCTACAGCGGGGTTTGGAGTTTTCTCAACCATGCATAGTATATTGGATACATAAGTTTCAGCGTCTCCCTATTCATTAGTCTTGGGCTTGCTACTCTCATCGAACAAATTTTCAGGAACAAGCCAAGCATAGTTATGTTCTAGTGCATCATTCATAGCTAGGAGTTTACATGGTATGGGTGCTTTGATCTCCCCACCATCATTAATATTATTAGTGTATCTTATTCTATCCATGTCCATCTTTTCAAGGAGACTAACAAAATTAGTATGAGAACCAAGCATATTAAATTTAGCAAAGACCTTCCTAGCTTCTCTTGCTAGACCACCAAATTCTCTAAGAAGGGTTTCTAAAACAAAATCTTTCTTTTCCCCTCTTCCATATCACCAAGTGTAAGAAACATGTGTTGGATTATAGGATTGAGATTAACAAATTTAGTTTCCAACAGCGAACTAAAGCAGCAAGCAGCAATTTCATAAGTGGGAGCAAGGTCTACCAAGTGTCTATCTTCAAAATCTTCAACGGTACTAACATGGGTGAAAAATTCTTCTATATTGTTCCTCCCAACTATAGACCCTTGTCCTACCGGTATGTTCTTTGCGGTAAAATCAAAAGGAAACATGATGAAATAAGTAAAGTAAATGCAAGTAACTAATTTTTTTTGTGTTTTTGATATGGCAAACAAGATAGCAAATAAAGTAAAGCTAGCAACTAATTTTTTTGTGTTTTGATATAAGTGCAGCAAACAAAGTAGTAAATAAAATAAAGCAAGACAAAAACAAAGTAAAGAGATTGAGAAGTGGAGACTCCCCTTGCAGCGTGTCTTGATCTCCCCGCCAACGGCGCCAGAAAAAGAGCTTGATGGCGTGTATTTCACACGTTCGTTGGGCAACCCCAAGAGGAAGGTATGATGCGCACAGCAGCAAGTTTTCCCTCAGAAAGAAACCAAGGTTTATCGAACCAGGAGGAGCCAAGAAGCACGTTGAAGGTTGATGGCGGCGGGATGTAGTGCGGCGCAACACCGGAGATTCCGGCGCCAACGTGGAACCCGCACAACACAACCAAAGTACTTTGCCCCAACGAAACAAGTGAGGTTGTCAATCTCACCGGCTTGCCGTAACAAAGGATTAACCGTATTGTGTGGAAGATGATTGTTTGCAGAGAAAACAGTAAAACAAGTATTGCAGCAGATTTGTATTTCAGTATTAAAGAATGGACCGGGGTCCACAGTTCACTAGAGGTGTCTCTCCCATAAGATAAAAGCATGTTGGGTGAACAAATTACAGTCGGACAATTGACAAATAGAGAGGGCATAACAATGCACATACATGACATGATAAGTATAGTGAGATTTAATTGGGCATTACGACAAAGTACATAGACCGCCATCCAACCGCATCTATGCCTAAAAAGTCCACCTTCGAGGTTATCATCCGAACCCCTCCGAGTATTAAGTTGCAAAGCAACGGACAATTGCATTAAGTATGGTGCGTAATGTAATCAACAACTACATCCTCGGACATAGCGCCAATGTTTTATCCCTAGTGGCAACGAGCACAACACAACCTTAGGGGTTTCGTCACTCCCCCGGTGTCAATGCGGGCATGAACCCACTATCGAGCATAAGTACTCCCTCTTGGAGTTAAAAGTAAAAACTTGGCCAGAGCCTCTACTAGAAACGGAGAGCATGCAAGATCATAAACAACACATGTATAATAACTTGATAATTAACATGACATGGTATTCTCTATCCATCGGATCCCGACAAACACAACATATAGAATTACGGATAGATGATCTTGATCATGTTAGGCAGCTCACAAGATCCAACAATGAAGCACAATGAGGAGAAGACAACCATCTAGCTACTGCTATGGACCCATAGTCCAGGGGTGAACTACTCACTCATCACTCCGGAGGCGACCATGGCGGTGTAGAGTCCTCCGGGAGATGAATCCCCTCTCCGGCAGGGTGCCGGAGGAGATCTCCGGAATCCCCCGAGATGGGATCGGCGGCGACGGCGTCTCGGTAAGGTTTTCCGTATCGTGGTTTTTCGCCTCGGGGGTTTCGCGACGGAGGCTTTAAGTAGGCGGAAGGGTAGAGTCGGGGGCTAACGAGGGGCCCACGCTATAGGTCGGCGCGGCCGGGGCTTGGGCCGCGCCGCCCTATAGCTTGGCCACCTCGTGGCCCCACTTCGTGTGTTCTTCGGTCTTCTGGAAGCTCCGTGGAAAAATAGGGCCCTGGGTCTTTGTTTCGTCCAATTCCGAGAATATTTCGTTACTAGGATTTCTGAAACCAAAAACAGCAGAAAACAGGAACTGACACTTCGGCATCTTGTTAATAGTTTAGTTCCAGAAAATGCACTAATATGACATAAAGTGTGCATAAAACATGTAGGTATCATCAATAATATGGCATAGAACATAAGAAATTATCGATACGTCGGAGACGTATCAGTCGCCCCTTCGGGCCGCAGCGCCGCCGCCTTTGGTCCATGCTACCGGCCTCCGACGCACCTTCGAAGGCGCGTACGTCGCTGGTTGCGTCCCGCCGCTGCACCGACTCGCGCCCTGCAGCTACGCCGGCCCCTCGGGCCGTGGCGTCGCCGCACGCGGTCGCCTTCGCCGTCCCCCGCGCGTCGATGTCCGAGGCCACCACAGCGCCGCCCCTTCGGCGCGGGTCGCCTCCATCCGCGCATGGTCTTCGTCACGCCGCTGGGTCTTCCTCGCCTACTTCGTGTACCGCCGCCGCGCCCCCACCCCAGGTCGCCGCCGGGCTCGCCAAGCTGCTCCGAGGTCGCGCTGAGCTCGCCGACCACCGCAACGCCCGTCTAGGCGTCCAGCATGACCACCCCTGGTCACCGCTGGGTTAGCCGCCTTCTACGTCTTCGTACACTACAGCTTCGCCGCCAGCGTCCTCGCCTCTTCCCCGACTACGTCACCTGCTACTCTACTCCGACACCCATCGTCGAGACTCGCCTCTTCCCCGACTACACCACCTGCTCCTCTTCTCCGACACCCGTCGTCGAGACCTCCTCTACTAGTCTACTCCGACATGGCGCGCACTTTGTAATGTTCCCTACCCTCGCATGCCCGGTATCGGAAACACCGGAAGTGCCTTCGTCCCCGACACGTTCCCGAGTCCGGCAAACTCGCGTCGGACGTCTCGTCTTCATCGGCTTCGACAACGTCTTCTTCGGCATCGCCTCTACGACTCGCCTCGACCGCGTCACCGACTTCTTCTATGTGTACTCGGTTCCGGCAAAACCGGAGTATGCCTTCGTCCCCGACGTGCGCCTGGTTCTGGCAAAACTAGGGCCGCACCTCGTCCTCGACGGCTCGGACTGCATCGACTTCGGCATCGAAAACCTCCACGACTGCCTCGACGTGTCTCCGTCACTCTCCTCGCGCACTACGCGCTTGCGGCTACATCGACACCGGCACCCGCCCACGACATCGACCACGGCAATCCCTCGCGCGGCTTCCTCGACCAAGGTTGCAGCACCCACGCTCTCGGCTACCTCGACATCGGCACAAAGGGCTACCACCTCGCCTGCGCCTCACCAGCTTCCTCTACAGTCCAAGCATCCGCGACACAACTCCATCCACGACGCTCCCGCTGTGACCGCGGGGAGTGTCAGCCTTCCGGGGTCCACTTCGGTTTATCTCCGGTCCGACCGTCCGCGACGCTATCGTTGTTCACGTCACTACCGCTACGACTGCGGGGAGTGTTAGAGATATATTTGGTATACGTACGGTTAGGGATAGATTAGGTAGGGATAGATTTGTTTCTTGTCCTCTACTCCAAATCGGTCCCTTGTACTCCTATATATACTCGCCCATGAGGCTCAATAATACATCCATCATATTCCGCATATCTCTCTCCCTCTCTATCCTTCTACACTTGACCCTGTTGTTGTTGTTGTTTTCGTTCGGGTTTTTTCTAAAAATCGGATACTTTCTGCTTAATTAATGGATGAGGCAAAGCTTTTGCCTCCATTTAAAACAATGTTTTCAACTGTATAATTTTTTAACTAATAAATTACTTTATTAATAATTAATTTATTCCAGATAAACTAGGCTTAAATTTCGAGGGGCTTATAATTCCTAAGCAGAACGTGAGCACAGACGCAAGTGAACACGTTATTTTCTTGCAGCAAAGAAACCTTTAGCAATGATGATGGAGTGTAGAGTGTTTGTAGGCAATGGAAACTGGCATGCGAGCAAATTAACACAATATGGCAGTGTGTCTGCACATTGGGGTGACTTTGTGAAGTGGCTGGACTGTTAACAAGTTTTATTGGAGTAGTAAAATACACCGGAGATACATTAACTTGATGGCGATGTTCGTTTTAATACATCGACTTGGTAACAGTTCAGTTTTGCCTCAGTTGTATATATCACATAAACAATTTTTATAAACTGAGAAAAGATTGTGTAGTGTCCTTTACCAAAATGTCTCCTGCCTTTTGTTCGACAAGCGTGTGGTCCACGAGATGCTGCCGGCACCGAGACGAGCAAAATGCAGTGAAGCCAGACAAGTTGACAACAATATTTTCATCTTCAATTCAAGAGGGATAAGAGCATCTCCCCGCGTTCTCTAAAGGATTTAGGGTGCGTTGAAAAAAAAAACGTTTCGCCGCATGCTCTAAAGTCTTTTTTTATTCGGTGCTATTCAATATGGTGTCCGACGTCCCGAGTTTGTCCCTGCTACATAGGGACGCTTCGGACACGCCGGACACAGCGAAAAGCGACGCTAGGAGACGCAAGCCCGACACGTCAGCGACTCACGGACGGAGGCTCAACCGCCGCCTACCTAGGGACGGTGCAGTTGCCGGGAAGAGGAGCCGTCGCATTGGCAACCGGGTCGATCAACGCCCGAATCGCCTGAATGGAGCGCGAACTCTGCGGAAGAGCAACCACCGCTATCTTCAATATTTACGCCGCCGTTCATCTGCGCTCAATAAGACCCTTACGTATGCGCTTTCTCCGATCTACAACCGGCCGCCATTCATCGACAGCTCTCCTCTCTCACAAAGAGCTCTCTCAGCTGCTATCAGACACCGACAGCGAGGGTAAGCCACCGGGATGGCACCACTGGTGGGACAAAGCTGTGACTCCTAGCAGCGATGATTCTCCGCCGCCGGATAGCGGCGAGGAATGGGAGGCCGAGGAGGAGGAGGAGGAGGAGGAGGAGGAGGAGGAGGAGGAGAAGGAGGAGGAAGAGGCTGAGGAGGCGGCGGTGGCCCGGGCGAAGGCGGAGGCAGAGGCGAAAGCGAAGGCGAAGGCGCAGCCAGCGAGCACCGTCGACAACGAGGAGGACACAAGTTCCTCCGACGTGTCGAACGACACCGCCTCTTCGTAAAAGGTGATGAGTAGGAAGCGCCACCGTAAGGACGACGAGGCGGGCCATCAAAGAAGAAGTAGTTTAATTTTTTATATGTAATTTGTTTATATTTTTCATTTATATATAATTTGTTTATGTTGCACTGCTAAAGCAGCAATATTAGTACAATGTTATCTACATATTTCTTCTATCTACTAAAATAAAAACTTAGTATTTTAAAATTTTGGGACCGTGTTTGGAGGATACGGCTGAGGAGCGACGTCACCCAAACACGACACGAACGAAACATGTCCTCAAAATGATAAATACAACACTATTTAAGGGACGCTTTAAAGGACGCGACTGAAGTTGCTCTAATGAGCAAGCAGTTTCTAAAAGCAGCGCAGCTGGTGAGTGTAGTGTAGCTAGAGAGTTCCGGTGACTTGTCGTGCCTGATTTTAATTAAGCAGATCTATCCACAATTATAGGCCCTAATTAATAATCGTCAATAGTAGTACGTCCTATTGGTACCTTACAGTAAGAGTCCACGGCCGTCCTCATACACTGTATTCTAGATTTCTAGGTTCATCAGCTTAGTGGATCCCACCACGAAGAAAATGGCTAGACTTGTCTCTGAGAATAGATACGTATAATGGATATGGATATACTATTATATGATGGGGCTGGATTTAATCACTAACTGTAGAAAATAGAGCTCTTCCATTGCATTGATATGTTTACTTGCGGGACATATATAGATATAAAAGACTTAGGAAGCAAAGAAGTCTAATGACTTGATACATAAAGAAGTTGAGTATCGTAGTCTAACATATATACCTCTATTATTGTACTTCTAACATTTCTCTCAATTCTACCGGAACTGAAGCGGACGACTGATTTAAAGTCTCGCGTTTTCGTCGTCTTTTCCACCTTGGATTGAATTTAAAGCCTCGTGCTTTTGTCGTCTTCTCTGCCTTGTCACCATCTACATCCCCTTTTGATGCATTTACTTTCCTCTCGCGTCCACTACTGTAGTGTTGTGAACGCAAGATAAAAGTGCATGGATCTCCTATGTGTGGTTTTGCTAATTAATGATAATCTATATAAACTAATATTGGCATTGAATTATATTTGTAGAATTTGTTCATGGGAAATGCTTCAACCATATGATGGTTTCAAGGAAGAAGATCAAGTGACAAGTATATCTTCAAGAAGATGACGGAGCGAGATCTCATGAGCATCTTCAAGACATCAACAATATGAAGACAAAGAAATGGTGTGAATTGAAAGAAAAATATATGAAGATGGAGCTTGCCATCCAAATGGTGCTCATGTATCCATGAAGATATGCGGAAAAAGAAGCTTTTCTATGGTGGATTATGGGGGAGAAATCTGCAAGAGCTCATCAAGCAAGCATAATCAAGAAATGTGTTGCATCTTGAAGCGGTCAAGATCTTTAGCATGTAGCTCAAGTGGAAAGCTAGAGGTTAAGATTTGTTCTTGATAGATTTTCTTTCTTACTGGTCTCATGACGTAGTTGGGGACCGACTTATAGGGTAGTTGGTTGTACTATCAAGAGGGCTCTCGAATGGGTAACTTGATCGTATCATTCAGAGAAAGCTCAAACCCTTGCATGCTTTGCATCATGTTTCTTGGTTGTTCTTGGTTATTATCCATGTGATGTTTTAGATCTTGTTTTCATTCTCATGACAAGCTCTATCTCATTGGATTTTGTATGGAAAACTTTTTGCGTTTTGAGCTCGTAGTTTTTCTTGGTTCTTCGTGTTAAGAGGTTTCACCTATAAATTCATGAAATACTATATTCCGCTTGCTCTCAATATTTCCACTTTAATTTTGGGGTAGCTTTTGTCTTCTTATTTTCAACAAAATTGGTTTCACCCAAATCGGAGTTTCCTGTCTCAAGATATTGAGTTTCTGGTTTCTACGGTTTCTACAATTTTGCTCTGACCGGTAGTACCGCATTCTCCACAGAGGCGGTACTACCTCTTCCCATCCATCCAGTACCTAGGCGCTGGAACCGTTGTTGTGGTACTATCTTTGCTCCTCCAAGAGAGGTAGTACTGCCCGCGGTACCGCTCGGGTTCTATCCCAGGGGTCGAGTTGGTTTGTACCCAGACCAGTACCTGGCTCAGAAGTATAGCTGAGACACTTTCTATGTTGCTCGCGGTATTAGCGGCCATGGTACCGCTCAGTGGTCTTGCACGGTTGCGGAAGTAACGGGCTCAGTACCGCTCAAGTACCGCCCGGGATACAAAACTCACATAACAAGCCGCGGTACCTCGACCGGTACTTGTACCGGTAGTACCACTCAGCGAGTCGCACGCATCGACAAGGACTAACGGTAAAACTCGGAGCATTACTACCGCTCACTCTGGCGGTAGTACCGGTTATGCGTGAATCGTCACATAACGGCCAGATTTTGTGGGGACCTATTTAAGGCCCGGAGCGGTACTACCGCTCACTTTGGCGGTAGTACCCATGGGATGTTGCTCTTTCTTATTCTCTATCATCCATTGTTGATCTTTAAGAGCTTTCTATATCACTTGATTCATTCCATTATTCTTGAAAAAAAATTGAGGGAAAAGAGAGTGAAGATCTAGATCTACTACTCCACCAATCAAAATCTTCTCTTAGTGAGGGGAACCTACTAGATCTAGATCTTGGAGTCTTTTCTGGATTTCCTCCCTTGTTCTTCATCCCTTATTTCCCTATAAGCTTTTGTAGATTTGGTGAAATAGGAGTGAAGGATTTGAGCACATGTGTTCTTGCCATTGCATAAGGTGCATCAGTTTGAGTTCTCTATGAATATTCAGTAAAGTGAGAGTTCGTGGGTGATTTCTCTCGGGTGCTTGCACCCGAAGCTTGTACGTACCTCTTGGGCTTGGAACCCTGGATGGATTGTTGGTCTTTGTGGCGGTGTGGCCTTTGTAGCGTTGCGGCCTTTTTTGGTGGTGTGACCTTTGTGGAGTTGTAGCCTTTGTGGCTGTGTGGCCTTCGTGACGGTGTGGTCTTAGTGCAAATTACTTTGGAGCCTCCAATTATTGTGGAGTTTGCCTCAAGATTGTGTCCTTCATGGAGTTTACTTGAGAGCCTCCAATTAAGTTGTGGAGCTTGCCCCAAGCTTGTACGGATTCAGTGACCACCCTCAAGGGGCCCTTAGTGAATCGGGAATTTCCCTTTTGGCGGGAAGGAACGAGGAGAATACAGTGCGCCATTGTGGAATTTGGAGTACCTTGTGCCTCCACACCGCTCCAACGGAGAGTAGCACCCAAAAGTGTGTGAACTTCCGGATAGTTCATCGTCTTCATGTGCCTCGATTACTCCTCAACCCGAGCTCCTTTACTTATGCACTTTACTTTGTGATAGCCTTCGTGCTTGATGTTCTATATCTTGCTATCACATTGTTACTTATCTTGCATAGCATAGGTTGTTGGTGCACATAGGCAAACCCTAGTTTATAGCCTCTGTGTTTGACAAGTTACATATTAGTTTTATTCCACACTCTCTCAAGCGCCCAATGTAAAAAGTTCCAACGCCTATTCACCCCCCCCCCCCATATGTGTTATCCTTGGTATTTCACAAGGGATGACGCGAACTTTGTTGACTAGAGTTTTTGTTGATGTGTAGTTGTAGACCAAGCCCTTGACGTCGATGTCCAAGTAGCCGATAATGTAGCCTTTGTCAAGATAGTCATACTCGATGTATGACTCGTGGTAGTTAGTGTACGGTGCAAAAAAAATGCGCAGTTTCTTATTCTTCTCTTTTCTTTTGGACAGAGTTGCAGTTGATGCCCAGAAATATAGGGGGTCACTGAAATCTTCGATGGGAAGTATTACCCAACTTTATAGTTCAACTGAAGGAGAACCCAAGAATACCAATAAGACTTCAGAAATTGAGACATCACTCTCAACCACACCTTTATCAATGTTCTCAAAAAGGAAGTGGTGATTGCAACAGTTGAATTAAAATAGCAAAATAAAATAGTAAAAAATAAAAAATAAATCTAGTTTTCGCTGGAAGTACTGAACTTGTAACTTTAAGTGGCTAAAAGTGTAGGCATGAGGGGATAGCAGGGTGTTGCATGAGTAAGATTGATCATATAATTAAAGCATAAATAACATGGTGTTTATACCTAAATCTGTTGTGTGTAGGTGCGTGTCCCAAATATAATTATGCATACTAACCAAGAGAATTTGCATATCATCTATTGTCCTAACTTCCCATTTCACCGATACCAACCTGGAACTATATGTAATTAAGGTCTACCCTTTCGAATAGCCCAGAACAATGCATTAACACTCCATGAACACACATGATCCTCAAATTATCACATATCCCCTTGTTTTCCCTAGCTATCACTTTAGGGTTCGCAGGTTTAACATAATAACAGGTAATACAATTTTGTAGATAAATACAAAACTCATATATGACGGAAAATAAAATTTTAGTACTAAAATCACGTCACTCGGACCCTAGTAATTAACAAGCATTAAACATACAGAAAGTGCATCAACACCCATAGAGGAATATCCTCAAGATACATACTTCAAATATCGACATGTATGCATGATTACATGATCAATCTCATCCAATCTACATTCACCTCACATGCCTAGCTACAGGGAACTACTCACTCATGATGATGGTGAGTGAGTACATGGTCGATGGAGATGTCATTAGCGATTATAGTGGTGAAGACGGCATCGAATCCCCCTGTCTAGCATGGAGAACATGACCAATATATCTGGCATCCAAAACAAAGATAGTGATGGTGGCGGCACTCTGTTTCGCGAAAATCTCCCTCCTGGGAGAATAGATTATCCGGTATATAACGAGGTACGTGAAAGGAGGACGCGAGGCGATGTTCGAGGGCCAACTAGGGACTAGTGGCACGGGCCGCACATGTGGTCATGCCACTGGTGCTCATTCGGGCCCCGTGGCTCAGCTCGTGAGTTTCCAGGTCTTAGATCCCTTCTTTTGTTGGAAAACTTGCATGGTATTTTCCCCGAATTTATTTCCCACGTAAAAAACAACGTTAGATTCAGAAATTCTATTCAAGTTTGGTGAGATTATGGAGCAAATCATTGATCAAAGTACTTGTAAAAATATATACATTTGGTATGTATCAACCCCCCAAGTTTAGCTTGCTTTTTATCCTCAAACAACTTAAACGTAGTGTAGAAGCGATAAAAGACTTCAACAAGAACTTTTCTCTATGCATGCATGACAATTTAATAAGATCAAGTATTTATAACATGGCCCCCTGGTGAATTGCAAAATATTAGTAGAAATTCATTCAATCGAAGTTCCAATGGCCATACATGTTGCAAGAAAAATAATACATGACAACATACTTAATCAACAATAATTGATAGTTGCAACAAACAAAGTTCTCACATCGCTTTTGACTGAATCAATATGAAAAGGTTTTGAGAGGCCTCTGATTCTCTCAATTGTTTGCCCAGTACTCCCTCCATTCGGGATTAATTATAAGGCTGGCACGTGTCCCTAGGTCGTAAATTAACCAACATAATACAAGGTATATATTTTCAATATATATCATTAGAAAGTTTAGATGTTCTACTTTCTAATGATTTAATTTTTATTTTGTATAATTCGTGTTTTCTTGGTAGAATTCACAACCTAGTTATACGTGTCGGCCTTATAATTCCGAACAGAGGTAGTAATTCATCATGCTTGCATTGCAAACTAAATACTCAAGTAATGTTTTATCCTTCCAGTCTTTCAAAATTTGGACACTCATAATAGATCCCTACATAAGTAAGATAGCTAGTATTTGTAGTTGACAACTTTAAGGTGGGAAGGAGGTAGGAAAGACACTTGCTTTTAAGATTCATGTTTTAGATGAGCGACAGCCCATCGATGGTCCATTGTCTGCCCCGTCATCTACATCTTCATGATCATGCCCTCCGTCTTGATCTTCCTCATCCTGTCCGGGATCTTCTACATGATGATTGTGTCCTGCATCATGTCCGGGAGATTCTTCGTCTTCTCGCCCGCCCTCACCGCTATTGTCCTGCTGCCCTTACTTATTTCTTTCCGCCCCCATGGACGACATAATAACCATCTTCACCACCTTCCACTGATAGCCATCCATGAAACCATGCATGAGCAAGTGATCCATAAAGCTCTTCAGCTTGCAACTTCAACACGTGAATCTTATCTCCGTCTGGTTATTTTGAATCATCTCGGCCATCGTGTATCTCAAAAACGCGGCCACGATGCCTTCGGTCATCGTGCGGACCATGATCGCTTGCTGGGTATATAGCAAAAGGATATTTTAGAACCAAAAGAAATTTTTTTCATGACCTTTCCTTAAAATAGGACCGATGCTTAGTGCCTGATTCTCGCCGAAACGGAAATGAATCAGCATTTCAGCGAAAATTGGCAACTCGCATTTCAAATCCCTGCAAACAAAAACTTGCAACACCTCACATACAACATATATGTCTGCAAGCTTCGCATAACATATATATATATATTCATACATGTACACACACGCCACCCGGCCGCCACACGCGGACAAATATAACCTTCGCATACAAGCATACATGCACACACGCTGATGCTCGATCGATCGGCCCACCACACACAATTTAAAGCATATCCTCCCAATTTGATGCTCACCTATTACATAAAGTTACCGATATGAGACCGAGAGAGAGTGTTAGAGGAGAAATAAAGTAAAGATTAAGTATATCTAGGATTGAGAGAGCTTCTCCTTACTTATCTATCAAGAAAAGTAGGTTTAACAACTCCAATTAGGTGAATCAAGGTTGGAAATGAGGTGAGGAGGAGGAACAACACGACCAAATCCAGATTTGGTGGGAGGTGGAAGAGTGGGGGGGGGAGTGAGTTGGGTAGGTCTGGCTTCCAAAGTGAAAATTGGTCCCAGGTAACTAGTGGCGCACCTGTGGATGGTACTGATGATGAGCCTTTCATAGACCAAGGTCCTGCACCTGAGATTATCCATCCTACAGAAGGAGGCCGTGGACCGAGTACACAGCTTTGCGTTGAAGTGGATGCACACCCGAAGATCATCAGGGGCGCTCGGTAGTCTCAGGACCACCCAGCCCTGATGCAAAATGTTGAGCTACTTTATGATTCGTACTCTTATGTTCTGGTGTTGTAGTATGTACTATCTATGTTATGATTTGTACGCCTTTGGCGCTAGAACTATAATTAAGCATTCAGTGGATGATCGCGTTGCAAAATTTGACACCCACACAATCAGTTCATCGTATGAGTAGTAGCACAATTACTTCTACAGCGAGTCCTGCCAGTGCATTAATTGGTAGCATGAAACACTTTCAGGTACTCCCTCTGATTCATATTAATTGACTCAATTTTGTCTAGATATGGATGTATCTAGATGCATTTGTTAACTAGACTAACAAACTTGAGTCAGTTAATATGAATCGGTGTAAACTGCCCAAGTCCTCGAGCAGCTAGTTTATTGACTCTGGACTCCAAGCCTCTCGCGGCAAGCCATCAACGAAGCTTTGATCAGATCTTGGCCCGCAAATTTTTTTTTGCGAATAGCAAAGTGTTGACCAGTTCCTCTCGGGATACAGCACGCCGGTGAGCTTGCACGGTTTCCATGAGCACTTTCCGGCGGAACTTCCTCTGCAGCGCCCTCAAGCCGCTCGCTCGCGAGACAAGACGCGAGTGCCTCGAGGTGGACGGAACTCGGGATCTCAGGGTGGGGGGTCCGCCTCGTTTGGGAACGATCTCCAGCGGGTTAACGAGGACATGCATGGCGGCCCAGGGGATTTGGGTTTTTTTTTGTTTGAGCTTGGGATTTGGGGTTTTCGGATAGGGGAGGAGGAACCGAGGAAGAGGAAGGAACAGTCCGCGTGCTTGGCGCGTGGCGGTGTGCTTGAATTTCGATTTTTTGTGAAATGTTTCATTTCCCCGTGATACCTCTCCAACGTATCTATAATTTCTGATGTTCCATGCTAGTTTTATGACAATACCTACATGTTTTGCTCACACTTTATAATGTTTTTATGCATTTTCCGGGACTAACCTATTAACAAGATGCCGAGGTGCCAGCCTCCGTTTCTGCTGTTTTTGGTTTCGGAAATCCTACACGGAAAATATTCTCGGAATTGGATGAAACAAAAGCCAAACCTCCTATTTTACCGAGACGGACCCAGAACACCGAAGGAGAGACGGAGAGGGGCCAAGGGGGCCCCACACCACCTGGCGGCGCGGCCAAGAGGGGGGGCGCCCAGCTATGGGGTGGGCCCCTCGGGACCCCTCCGACGCCGCCCTTTCGCCTATATAATCCTCCATATGCAAAAACCCTAAAACGATCGACGATATTCCACGAAGTGTTCCGTAGCCGCCGCCATCGCGAAGACAAGTTTTGGGGGACAGAATCTCTGTTCCGGCATGCCGCCGGGACGGGGAAGTGCCCCCGGGATTCATCTCCATCGACACCACCGACATCTTCATCGCCGTTGTTGTCTCCCACGATGAGGAGGGAGTAGTTCTCCCCCGAGGCTGAGGGCTCTACCGGTAGCTATGTGGTTCATCTCTCTCTCCCATGGTGTGATCTTTATGTGATCATGAGCTTTGTATCACTATTAATCTATGTGCTACTCTAGTGATGTTATTAAAGTAGTCTATTCCTCCTCCATGATGTAAAGTTGACAAGTGTGTGCATCATGTAGTACTTGGCGTAGGTTATGATTGTAATCTCTTGTAGATTATGAAGTTAACTATTACTATGATAGTATTGATGTGATCTATTCCCCCTTTCATAGTTATTGGTGACAGTGTGTATGCTATGTTAGTACTCGGTCTAAATTGCAACGGTCTATTATGCGCTCTAGAGGTTACTTTAATATGAACTCCGAACGTTGTGGAGCTTGTTTACTCTGGCTTGAGGTGTGCTTTTGTAGCCCTACACAATGAATGGTGTTTGTTATCCAACAAGAGAGTGTTTAAGAGTAGCATTTATTTAGTCAGTTATGTGATCATTGTTGAGAGTGTCCACTAGTGAAAGTATGATCCCTAGGCCTTGTTTCTAAGCATTGAAACACCGTTTCCAACAAGTTCTATTACATTTTTGCTTGCTGCCATCTTTATTTCAGATTGCAATTACTACTTATTATCATCCATATTACTTGTATTTCACTATTTCTTCGCCGAACTAGTGCACCTATACATCTGACAAGTGTATTGGGTGTGTTGGGGACACAAGAGACTTCTTGTATCTTAATTGCAGGGTTTCTTGAGAGGGATATCTTTGACTTCTACCTCCCTGAGTTCGATAAACCTTGGGTGATTCACTTAAGGGAAACTTGCTGCTGTTCTACAAACCTCTCGCTTCTTGGAGGCCCAACACTGTCTACAAGAATAGAAGCATGCGTAGACATCAAGCTATTTTCTGGCGCCGTTGCTGGGGAGGTAAGGTAAAAGGTATTCACATCCTCCGACTACTAAGCTATTTCCTAGCACTATTGCCGGTGTGTGAGTGCTCGAAGCTATTTCCTTTAGATCCTGCAATTATATCTTTTGTTTCTTGTTTTTATTTCACTAGTTAGGCTTAATGGAAAACAACAACAAAAATTAGAGATCTTTATGAACTTTATATTGAATTAGGACATGATGTGTTTGAAGAGAGAATTAATAAACCCATGGAACTTTGTTTGCAAAATAGTTATAGCAATGTTATTAGCATGAACTCTTTGAACACTATTATTGCTAATGCTATGGAAGAATTTAAGCTTGGGGAAGCTTGTTGTGATATTTTTAGTCCCCCAAGTTTTGAGGAGAAAATTTTCTTTGATGATACTTTGCCTCCCATTTATGATGATTATAATGATAGTGGTATTTTGGTGCCACCTACTATGGAGGATAAAGTTTATTATGATTATACCATGCCTGCAATTTATGATGATTACAATGATGGTTGTGATAGTTTTACTCCCACTATTACTAATAAAATTGATTATGCTTATGTGGAGAGTAATGATACTTTTATGCATGTGAATAAGAATGCTTTATGTGATAGTTATATTGTTGAGTTTGTTCATGATGCTATTGGAAATTATTATGAGAGAGGAAAATATGGTTGTAGAAATTTTCATGGTACTAAAACACCTCTCTACATGCTTAAAATTTTGAAGTTACTCGTGTTTTATCTTCCTATGCTTGTCACTTTGTTCTTCATGAATTTATTTGTGTACAAGATTCCTTTTGATAGGAAGCGGGTTAGGCTTAATTTTTTTTTGAATTTGCTTCTTGATGCTCCTTTTGCTTCATTTTCTATTTCATGAGAGCATCATTAAAATCACTGAGCCCATCTTAATGGCTATAAAGAAAGCACTTCTTGGGAGATAACCCATGCTTTTATTTTGCTACTGTTTTTTTGTGTCTTGGAAGTTGTTACTACTGTAGCAACCTCTCCTTATCTTTACTTTATTGCATTGTTGTGCCAAGTAAAGTCTTTGATAGTAAGGTTGATACTAGATTTGGATTTCTGCGCAGAAACAGATTTCTAGCTGTCACGAATTTGAGTAGATCTCTCTGTAGGAAACTCAGAAAAAACTGTGAAAAATCATGAGTGATCCTCAGATATGTACGCAACTTTCATTCAATTTGACCTTCTTCATCTGAGCATGTTAAGTGCCTCTCAAAAATTCATCTTTACGGACTGTTCTGTTTTGACAGATTCTGCCTTTTATTTCACATTGCCTCTTTTACTGTGTTTGAATGGATTTCTTTGCTCCATTAACTTTCAGTAGCTTTGGGTAATGTCCAGAAGTGTTAGGAATGATTGTGTCCTCTCTGAACATGTGAATTTTTGATTATGCACTAACCCTCTAATGAGTTTGTTTTGAGTTTGGTGTGGAGGAAGTTTTCAAGGGTCAAGAGAGGAGGATGATATAATATGATCAAGAAGAGTGAAAAGTCTAAGCTTGGGGATGCCCCCGTGGTTCATCCCTGCATATTTCAAGAAGACTCAAGCATCTAAGCTTGGGGATGCCCAAGGCATCCCCTTCTTCATCGATAACTTATCAGGTCACCTCTAGTGAAACTATATTTTTATTCCGTCACATCTTATGTGCTTTACTTGGAGCGTCTGTGTGCTTTTATTTTTCGTTTTGTTATCTTAGTTCTCTGAATAAATTGGATCCTATCTTGTTTGGGAGAGAGACACGCTCCGCTTTTTCATTTGAACACCGGTGTTCTTCGTTTTACCTTTAATGTTCAATGGCAAAAGTTAAAAGTTGTTGCATTCATTGCTATTTGGTTGGAAACAGAAAATGCTTCATGTGGTAATTGGTATATTGTCTTGAATAATTTGATACTTGGCAATTGTTTTGATTTCTCAAGTAGATCATGTTTAAGCTCTTGCATCATGTGGTTTAAACCTATTAATGGAGAACTACCGTAGAGCTTGTTGAAATTTGGTTTGCATGATTGGTCTCTCTAAAGTCTAGATATTTTCTGGTAAAAGTGTTTGAACAACAAGGAGACAGTGTAGAGTCTTATAATGCTTGCAATATGTTCTTATGTAAGTTTTGATGTAGCGGTTCATACTTGTGTTTGCTTCAAACAACCTTGCTAGCCAAAGCCTTGTACTGAGAGGGAATGCTTCTCGTGCATCCAAAACCTTGAGCCAAAAATTATGCCATTTGTGTCCACCATAACTACCTACTATGTGGTATTTTTCTGCCATTCCAAAGTAAATTGCTTGCGTGCTACCTTTAAAATTTCATTCCTTGTCTTTGCAATACATAGCTCATGGGAAAATAGCTTAAAAACTATTGTGGTATTGAATATGTCGCTTATGTATCTTATTTCTTATAAGTTGCTTGTTGAGCGGTAACCATGTTTACGGGGACGCCATCAACTCGTTACACCTTTGTTGAATATCATGTGAGTTGCTATGCATGTTCGTCTTGTCTCGAAGTAAGGGTGATTTGTCATGATTAAATGGTTTGAGTATGCATATTGTTAGAGAAGAACATTGGGCCGCCAACCAAAGCCATGTATCATGGTGGAAGTTTCAGCTTGGACATTAATCCTCAATCTCTTATGAGAATGTTATCTGTTGTTGAATGCTTAAGCATTAAAGAGGAGTCCATTATCTGTTTTCTATGTTGTCTCGGTATGGATGTCCTCAAGTTGAGATCTATCAAAATCGAGAAATCAAATGCGATCTATCTCCTTGGACCTTTGTACAGGTGGCATAGAGGTACCCCTTTGTGACACTTGGTTGAAACATATGTAATGCAATGATAATCCATGGAAATCCGAGCTAATTAGGACAAGGTGCGAGCACTATTGGTATTCGATGCATGAGGCTTGCAACTTATAGGATGTCTTATGCATAACACATATGAATTATTACTACCGTTGACAAAATTGTTTCCATGTTTTCAAAATAAAAAGCTCTAGCACAAGAGTAATCCCTGCTTCCCTCTGCGAAGGGCCTTTCTTTTACTTTATGTTTAGTCAGTTTACCTACTTCTTTCTATCTTAGAAGCAAACACTTGTGTCAACTGTGTGCATTGATTCTTACATACTTGCTTATTTGCATTCATCATATTACTTTGTGTTGACAATTATCCATGAGAAATACATGTTGAGTTGAAAGCAACTGCTGAAACTTATATCTTCCTTTGTGTTGTTTCAAAACCTTCTATTAAGAATCTATTGCTTTATGAGTT
This sequence comes from Lolium rigidum, assembly GCF_022539505.1. NCBI lineage: Eukaryota > Viridiplantae > Streptophyta > Magnoliopsida > Poales > Poaceae > Lolium > Lolium rigidum. The sequence goes on from NC_061511.1 coordinate 139,431,284, forward strand.
AACTCTTATGCAAGGCTTTTTGATGCTTGTCTTGAAAGTACTATTCATGAAAAGTCTTTTCTATATGATTCAGTTGTTTAGTCATTATCTTTATCATTGCTTTGAATCACTTCATTCATCTCATATGCTTTACAATAGTATGATCAAGATTATGTTAGTAGCATGTCACTTCAGAAATTATTATTTTTATCGTTTACCTACTCGAGGGCGAGTAGGAACTAAGCTTGGGGATGCTTGATACGTCTCCAACGTATCTATAATTTCGATGTTCCATGCTAGTTTTATGACAATACCTACATGTTTTGCTCACACTTTATAATGTTTTTATGCATTTTCCGGGACTAACCTATTAACAAGATGCCGAGGTACCAGTTCCTGTTTTCTGCTGTTTTTGGTTTCAGAAATCCTACACAGGAAATATTTTCGGAATTGTACGAAACAAAAGCCAAACCTCCTATTTTACCGAGACAGACCCAGAACACCGAAGGAGAGATGGAGAGGGGCCAAGGGGCCCCCACACCATCTGGCGGCGCGGCCAAGAGGGGGGGCGCGCCCAGCTATGGGGTGGGCCCCTCGGGACCCCTCCGACGCCGCCCTTTCGCCTATATAATCCTCCAGATGCGAAAACCCTAAAACGATTGACAATATTCGACGAAGAGTTCCGTAGCCGCCGCCATCGCGAAGACAAGTTTCGGGGGACAGAATCTCTGTTCCGGCACGCCGCCGGGACGGGGAAGTGCCCCCGGGATTCATCTCCATCGACACCACCACCATCTTCATCGCTGTTGCTGTCTCCCATGATGAGGAGGGAGTAGTTCTCCCCCGAGGCTGAGGGCTCTACCGGTAGCTATGTGGTTCATCTCTCTCTCCCATGGTGTGATCTTTATGTGATCATGAGCTTTGTATCACTATTAATCTATGTGCTACTCTAGTGATGTTATTAAAGTAGTCTATTCCTCCTCCATGATGTAAAGTTGACAGTGTGTGCATCATGTAGTACTTGGCGTAGGTTATGATTGTAATCTCTTGTAGATTATGAATTTAACTATTACTATGATAGTATTGATGTGATCTATTCCCCCTTTCATAGCTATTGGTGACAGTGTGTATGCTATGTTAGTACTCGGTCTAAATTGCAACGGTCTATTATGCACTCTAGAGGTTACTTTAATATGAACTCCGAACGTTGTGGAGCTTGTTTACTCCGGCTTGAGGTGTGCTTTTATAGCCCTACACAATGAATGGTGTTTGTTATCCAACAAGAGAGTGTTTAAGAGTAGCATTTATTTATTCAGTTATGTGATCATTGTTGAGAGTGTCCACTAGTGAAAGTATGATCCCTAGGCCTTGTTTCTAAGCATTGAAACACCGTTTCCAACAAGTTCTATTACATGTTTGCTTGCTGCCATCTTTATTTCATATTGCAATTACTACTTATAATCATCCATATTACTTGTATTTCACTATCTCTTCGCCGAACTAGTGCACCTATACATCTGACAAGTGTATTGGGTGTGTTGGGGACACAAAAGACTTCTTGTATCTTAATTGCAGGGTTGCTTGAGAGGGATATCTTTGACCTCTACCTCCCTGAGTCCGATAAACCTTGGGTGATTCACTTAAGGAAAACTTGCTGCTATTCTACAAACCTCTGCTCTTGGAGGCCCAATACTGTCTACAGGAATAGAAGCGTGCGTAGACATCAACCCGCTACAATTCGGGGGTTTTCTTGACGCGCCAATGCGTCCCGCCGGGCAACTTCAAATGAATTTGGGGTGCCACACTATGGGACCCAGTTTCAGTGAGACATGTAATGACTAGTCACATCAGTAAGTTCACTGTGTAATAAAATATGTTACCCCTCCCCTTTATGTAGCCCCCTTCTCTCCCGATCGAGTGCCGACTGCCGACGGATGCAAGCCGCTAGCTCGATCCTCTCCTTTCGCCTCCACCGTCCAGGCATCCAGCTTTCTCGGTAGTACTAGTAATGTTCTTTCCTTTCTCGAGATCGGTTCTTTTTTCCTCACCTCGATATCTTGCGCATCTCTGTCCTATTCTGGGCGAAGGGGTGTCTTTCTGGTCACCCTCGCGCTGGAAGTGATTGATGGGGGTGGGGGCGGGGGCTACCTTTGCATGGATTGGGGTGTTCTTCCTTTATTTGTCGACATTTGCAACCTTTGTAGTTTCTGCTGATCCTCACTGTATATTTTGTCAGCTTGTACAGGAACGGAAAGACCTCGGTGGTGGTGGGACTGTCCGTGATGGTGGGGGGCAATGGAGCGTAAGGCCACCACGCATGTGGGCAGTTGGCTGAGCCTGAGCTGCGTCCCCAGCCCCGCAAAGCAGGTACTCTGTTTGCTTATCCACTGTCTGCATCCTCAACCTGTTCCTGTTTTGGAAGATGCTTAAAGTAGCACATGTCTTCAGTTGTTTGTGTGTAAAGCCTCTGTGACACCATGCTCTATATTCTCTCCAGGTTCCGTGCTGAGGCTATGGGGAACGAGAATAGCGCCCCACCTGCTGCCGGAGCATGGCCAGATCTGCAGCACAAGAAGCGAAATGCCACTGCCGAGCTGAGCAGGGACCGCCCAGGGGTAATTTTTTTAACCAACTTACCATGATGTAGTCTGATCTGATACTCCCTCAGATCCAAATTAATTGAATCAACTATTTGTAGATACGGATGTATCTAGATGTGTTTTAGCTCTAGATACTACTACCTCCATCCCAAAGCTTAGGGCTTATATTATTTTTAGAAAGTCAAACTATACCATGTTGACTTAGCTTTTACCAAAAATCATTAACATGCAAAATACAAAATTAATATCATTAAATAGATAATGAAATGTATTTTCCTACGGTATCTACACAATATTATATTTGTTGATAGAATGTTCTAAAATTTTGGTCAAACTTTACTTGTTTTGATTTCTCAAAAATAAATAAGCCTTAAGCTTTGGGATGGAGGTAGTACATTTATATCTAGACAAAGCTGAGTCAACTAGTTTTTTGTCTGTCCATAGCTAGTGTTCATGGTGCAAAAGGCTAAGAGCATCCACTATATGCATCAGTTTCTCTCATACAGTAATTCAATATCACTGCTGAGGTCTGCCTTTTGTTTTGCTATTCATATGCAGACTCAAACTTTAGGGCCTTTACTCAAAAGGAAGATCAAAACTGCGGCTGATCGAGCTGCCAGTATGTTGATGCCGCCCCCATCTTCTAAATGCCTCTATAAGCACAAGGCCACGCGCCAGCTGGGTGGTGATCTTTTAATGAATATGGTATATTTTCTTAATCCACAAAACATTCCTTGATTTTGTCTGTTTATTGTCGGTTTTTCTAATGCTTGCCAAAAGTTTACAACAACAACAATAACAACCAAGTCTTTCATTCCCAAACAAGCTGGGGTAGGCTAGAGTTGAAACCCATAAGATCTCGAAGCCAAAAGTTTAGAAACACCAAATACGTTTGCTTATAATCATCATACAGTAATGTTCATCTACTCTCCAGTTCCCCTAACCCAACAGAAAATGATGTTAATTACGATTTTTATATTAAAAGAGCACCATTAGGCGTTGTTAATTACGACTTTGAGATTAAAATGTCATTTGCAATTGTTAATTACAATTTTGAGACAAATGATTAGTTTAACCTCGATCTCTTCTGCTCTCCATTTTTCCCAACCGAACAAAAATATAACCATTTCATTCCTCTGAAATGGAACCATTCCATTCCACGCTGTTTCGGAACCGAACACACCCTTGCATTGTTGTGAACTGTTGTCCATACACAGCCATACCCTTCCACTTACATCCAGCACTATATGCATCGACTCGTCTCGCAGTCATTCAATATCACTGTTGAGATCTGTTCCCATTCTTATGCAGGCTGAAACTGCTGCGCCTTTACTCAAGTGGATGCAAAATGAGGCTGATGTGAGGACGATGTTGCCGGCACCATCTTCCGAAAACCTCTACAAGCACGAGGCCATGGGCCAGCTGGGTGGTGACCTTTTAATGAATCTGGTGTATTTTCTTAATCCACATACATGATTTTATTATTATCTGTTTAATTACTGTTTAATTACAGTTGGCTTTGTCTAATGATTACCAAAAGTTCAGAAACACGCGTTTGCTTACAATCATCATACACTAATTTTTCACTTTTCAGTCTGTCTCATCCAGTATATAAACTGTTGAGTTCCGTTGGCTTCTTTTGTAATCATTTGCATTATTGTCAACTGTTGTCTATGCACAACCCTATTCTTCTACTTACATCTCGCACTATTTGCATCAGTCTATCTCATAGATTTATTAAATATCAATGATGAGTTCTGTTGCTATTCATATGCAGGATGAAACTTATGTGCCTCTACTCAAATAGATAAAAAATGATCCTGATGAGGCTGCTGTGAAGACGATGGTGCCGCCACCATCTTCTGAAAACCTCCTCAAGCACAAGGCCACGGGCCAGCCGGGTGGTATCCTTTTCAGTAAGCAGGTATATTTTCTTAATCCTCATACATGATTTGATTTTTGTCTATTTATTGTCGGCTTTGTCTAATGCTTACCTATAGTTCAGAAACACACACAACCCTATTCTTCCACTTACATCCAACACTATATGCATCAGTGTCTCATAGATTCATTTTATATATCACTGCTGATGTCTGGTGCTCTTCAATTTTCATATGCGGACTCGAAACCGCTAAGCCTTCATTGGTCAAAAGGATTGCAACCGCTGCCGATGAGGCATCTACAGCAGGCTGCCACCAAGTTACCGCCAACCCCACCTTCCGGATGCTTATATAAGCTCAAGTCCAAGGACCAGTCGGGTCGTAACCATCCAAGGGTTCGGGTATATTTTCTTAAGCCACATATACATGCCATGATTTATGTCCGATATTATCACCGGCTCGTCTAATGCTTTTTGGAATTCGGAAACACCAAATTAGCATGCTTATATTCATCATACACTAAATTTTCACTGTTCAGTTTGTAACATAGTGTTATGCACTCGCTTGTCAATATTTGCATTGCTCTGAACTATGCACTTTACACAACCTAATTCTTCCATTTACATTCAGCACTACGCACCAGTAGTACCTCCCATGTTTCCTTCACCATCCCGATGCCGAGCTTGCGGTAATATGGCGGGCCCATGTACATATCCCGCATATAACACCTCCTATGGCTCTATCTACCTTTCTAATAACTCCTTCACGAAGTTACGGGTATGTATTCTCGGTGGTTTAGCATGAATTGACATATAGTAAAGTCTTGTTTTTAGTCTTCCTCGCTTCTTACATTAGTATCAATTTTCACATGCAGTATCGTACCTTGTGAACTTCGTCCAATGATTAACCGGATGTGTCCGCATGAAGGGTCTTTCACTATGCATGGCAATGGCAAATTGATGAACACCTACACGGTCTATGAGGTGTATGTCTACAAGACGCAGGCCATCACATATTTGTATGGACATGATTGGAGAAAGTTTTCTTTTGACTACGGTCCGGAGAAGGGCGACGAGCCGAGGATCGAAACTCAAACGGGCAGATATACGTAATCGCTTACGTAGTTGGAGACACTTCCAAATATATAATATGTAACTTTTTTGTACTCATATCCTTTGATTACTGCATTCTGAGCAGTTGTTCTAAACCATTCCCTCTGTTCTAGATTGCTGGGCTTAATATGATCAAAGTTGCAGATCCCCTGATAGAACAGGAGCGGATGTCAAAAAGGGCACCCACACCAGCACCGGCACCGGCTTCCCACTCTCCTGCATCAGCACCGGTTCCTGTACCAGCTCCGTTTACTTCATCTACCCAGCAGGCTGATACGTCTCAAACGTATCTATAATTTCTTATGTTCCATGCTACTTTTATGATGATACTCACATGTTTTATACACATTTTATGTCATTATTATGCATTTTCCGGCACTAACCTATTGACGAGATGCCGAAGAGCCGCTTGTTGTTTTCTGCTGTTTTTGGTTTCAGAAATCCTACAAAGGAAATATTCTCGGAATTGGACGAAATCAACGCCCAGGGTCTTATTTTTCCACGAAGCTTCCAGAAGACCGAAAGGGAAACGAAGTGGGGCGACGAGGCCCCGTACCCATAGGCTGGCACGGCCAGGGAGGGGCCTGCGCCTCCCTATGGTGTGGGCCCCTCGTCAGCCCTCCGACTCCGCCCTTCCGCCTACTTATAGCCTTCGTCGCGAAAACCCCTGTAGCGAGAGCCACGATACGGAAAACCTTCCAGAGACGCCGCCGCCACCAATCCCATCTCGGGGGATTCAGGAGATCGCCTCCGGCACCCTGCCGGAGAGGGGAATCATCTCCCGGAGGTCTCTTCATCACCATGATCGCCTCCGGATTGATGTGTGAGTAGTTCACCCCTGGGACTATGGGTCCATAGCAGTAGCTAGATGGTTGTCTTCTCATCATTGTGCTATCATGTTAGATCTTGTGAGCTGCCTATCATGATCAAGATCATCTATTTGTAATGCTACATGTTGTGTTTGTTGGGATCCGATGAATATGGAATACTATGTCAAGTTGATTATCAATCTATCATATATGTTGTTTATGTTCTTGCATGCTCTCCATTGCAAGTAGAGGCTCTGGCCAAGTTGATACTTGTGACTCCAAGAGGGAGTATTTATGCTCGATAGTGGGTTCATGCCTCCATTGAATCCGGGACGATGTGATGAAAGTTCTAAGGTTGTGGATGTGCTGTTGCCACTAGGGATAAAACATCAATACTTTGTCTAAGGATATTTGTGTTGATTACATTACGCACCATACTTAATGCAATTGTCTCGTTGTTTGCAACTTAATACTGGAAGGGGTTCGGATGATAACCTGAAGGTGGACTTTTTAGGCATAGATGCATGCCGGATAGCGGTCTATGTACTTTGTCGTAATGCCCTGATTAAATCTCATAGTAGTCATCGTGATATATGTATGTGCATTGTTATGCCTTCTTTATTTGTCAATTGCCCAACTGTAATTTGTTCACCCAACATGCCATTTATCTTATGGGAGAGACACCACTAGTGAACTGTGGACCCCGGTCCATTCTTTACATCCGAAATACAATCTACTGCAAACTCTGTTCTTTACTGTTCTTCGCAAACAAACATCATCTTCCACACTATACATTTAATGCTTTGTTTACAGCAAGCCGGTGAGATTGACAACCTCACTGTTACGTTGGGGCAAAGTACTTTGATTGTGTTGTGCAGGTTCCACGTTGGCGCCGAAATCCCTGGTGTTGCGCCGCACTACACTCCATCACCAACAACCTTCACGTGCTCCTTGACTCCTACGGGTTCGATAACCTTGGTTTCTTACTGAGGGAAAACTTGTTGTTGTACGCATCACACCTTCCTCTTGGGGTTCCCAACGGACTTGTGCTTCACGCGTATCAAGCTCTTTTTCTGGCGCCGTTGCCGGGGAACTGAAGAAAAGTTACACCACATTGATTTCTAACTCCCACATCAACTGCACGCCAGCAAATCTTTTTCTGGCGCCGTTGCCGGGGAGATCAAGACACGCTGCAAGGGGAGTCTCCCACATCCAATCTCTTTACTTTGTTTTTGTCTTGCTTACTTTATTTTATTTACTGCTTTGTTTGCTCTTATATAAAAAATACAAAAAAATTAGTTACTAGCTTTACTTTATTTACTGTCTTGTTTGCGTTCTCTATATTAAAAACACAAAAAAATTAGTTACTCGCATTTACTTTATTTTATTATCATGACTAGTCTTGTAGTTGTTACTCTATCACCTGAGGAATCGATCTTTACTTTTAAACAAGGTGGTGAAGAGAGTTTTAAAGAAGCTTGGTCTAGAATTTTTGATTCTTATAGTAAAACTGAACCTAAAATGACTCTAAGTTTGCTTCTTAGTAACTTTTATTTTGGGCTTATTCTTCGCTATAGATATGCCTTAGATGCTGTAGTGGGAGGAGATTTCCTTCACTGTGATGGGGATCAAGCTTATAATGCCATAAAAAATTGGTTGCATCATCTAGCTCCGCTAATAATTTTGATTCATCTCTTGCTAGCATTCATAATAGATTAAACACTCTCAAAACGAATATATCTTGTTTAAAAGAAGGGTACAACCAGATTCGTGAGTATTATGATTATGTTCCAGTAAGCTTTGAACCTTCAATGTGGGTGCCTACTATTAAAGTTGCTATTTGTGGTGAAACTTTTCATGCCCGTTGTGATATTATGTCTGAGTTTTGCCTTATGCCTGAAAGAATTTATGAATCTTTGACACTTTGGGAACTTACTCGAAGGAGGAGAAGGAATAACTCTTACCGATAACTCTGTTATAATTCCTAAGGGTATAGCTGAAGGGGTGTTCACAACCTTTCTTGGAAGAACGGTATCCACTGATTATCTCGTTGTTGAATGTGTAGGGACAGGACAAATCACGCTTGGAAGGTCCCTGCTGAAACTCGTGGGAGCAATCATAGATGTGGGGAAAGCACTCTAAATTTTACCTCTACGCCCGGATGCGGTCATGTATTCCCTAAACCAAAGAGTAAGAAGGGTAAGCGCAAAGCCCCTGGTAAGAATTTTAATGCTTCATCTCTTGATAATACTTGATTCGCACTTTCTGCGCCTAGCTGAAAGGCGTTAAAGAAAAGCGCTTATGGGAGACAACCCATTATTTTACTTCTGCACTTTGTTTTATATTTGAGTCTTGGAAGTTGTTACTACTGTAGCAACCTCTCTTTATCTTTATTTTATTGCATTGTTGTGCCAAGTAAAGTCTTTGATAGTAAAGTCAATACTAGATTTGGATTACTGCGTAGAAACAGATTTCTTACTGTCACGAAATTGAGCAGCCCCTTCTGTAGGTAACTCAGACAAATCTGCCAATTTACGTGCGTGATCCTCAGATATGTACGCAACTTTCATTCAATTTGAGCATTTTCATCTGAGCAAGTTAAGTGCCCCAGAAAAATTCGTCTTTACGGATCGTTCGTTTTGACAGATTCTGCCTTTTATTTCGCATTGCCTGTTTTGCTATGTTTGATGGATTTCTTTGTTCCATTAACTTTCAGTAGCTTTGTGCAATGTCCAGAAGTGTTAAGAATGATTATGTCACCTCTGAATATATGAGTTTTCGATTATGCACTAACCCTCTAATGAGTTCGTTTTGAGTTTGGTGTGGAGGAAGTTTTCAAGGGTCAAGAGAGGAGGATGATACAATATGATTAAGAAGAGTGAAAAGTCTAAGCTTGGGGATGCCCCCGTGGTTCATCCCTGCATATTTTAAGAAGACTCAAGCATCTAAGCTTGGGGATGCCCAAGGCATCCCTTCTTCATCGACAACTTATCAGGTCACCTCTAGTGAAACTATATTTTTATTCCGTCACATCTTATGTGCTTTACTTAGAGCGTCTGTTTGTTTTTTTTTTTTTTGTTTGAATAAAATCGGATCCTAGCATTCTTTGTTTGGGAGAGAGACACGTGATACGTCTCCGACATATCGATAATTTCTTATGTTCCATGCCACATTATTGATGATATCTACATGTTTTATACACATTATATGTCATATTTATGCGTTTTCCGGAACTAACCTATTGACGAGATGCCGAAGTGCCGGCTCTGTTTTCTCGCTGTTTTTGGTTTCGAAATCCTAGTAAGGAAATATTCTCGGAATTGGACGAAATCAACACCCAGGGTCCTATTTTTGCACGAAGCTTCCAGAAGACCGGAGGGGAGACGAAGTGGGGCCACGGGGCGCCGACACAGTAAGGCGGCGCGGCCAAGGGGGGGCCGCGCCACCCTAGTGTGTGGCCCCCCTGTCAGGCCTCCGACTCCGCCCTTCCGCCTACTTAAGGTCTCCGTCGCGAAAACCCTAGCACGTTCGACGAAACCAGAGAAAACCTTCCAGAGCCGCCGCCATCGCGAAGCCAAGATCTGGGGGACAGGAGTCTCTATTCCGGCACGCCGCCGGGACGGGGAAGTGCCCCCGGAAGGCTCCTCCATCGACACCACCGCCATCTTCATCAATGCTGCTTGTCTCCCATGAGGAGGGAGTAGTTCTCCATCGAGGCTAAGGGCTGTACCGGTAGCTATGTGGTTCATCTCTCTCCTATGTACTTCAATACAATAATCTCATGAGCTGCCTTACATGATTGAGATTCATATGATGATGCTTGTAATCTAGATGTCATTATGCTAGTCAAGTGGGTTTTACTTATGTGATCTCCGGAGACTCCTTGTCCCACGTGTGTAAAGGTGACAGTGTGTGCACCGTGTGGGTCTCTTAGGCTATATTTCACGGAATACTTATTCATCGTTATGAATGGCATAGTGAAGTGCTTATTTATATCTCTTTATGATTGCAATGTGTTTTGTATCACAATATATCCGTGTGCTACTCTAGTGATGTTATTAAAGTAGTTTATTCCTCCCGCACGGTGTAACGGTGACAAGTGTGTGCATCGTGTAGTACTTGGCGTAGGCTATGATTGTGATCTCTTGTAGATTATGAAGTTAACTATTGCTATGATAGTATTGATGTGATCTATTCCTCCTTTCGTAGTGTGAAGGTGACAGTGTGCACGCTATGTTAGTACTTGGTTTGGTTATGTTGATCTGTCATGCACTCTAAGGTTATTTAAACATGAACATTGAATATTGTGGAGCTTGTTAACTCCGGCATTGCAAGAGAGTGTAGAG
>NC_061511.1:139442109-139461783 GCF_022539505.1 Lolium rigidum
GCACTAGACTAAAATCCCGTGTGTCCTCAAGAACGTTTAGTCATTATAAGTAAACAAACCGGCTTGTCCTTTGTGCTAAAAAGGATTGGGCCACTCGCTGTAATTATTTCTCTCGCATTTTACTTACTTGTACTTTATTCATCTGTTACATCAAAATCCCCTGAATACTTGTCTGTGAACATTTACAGTGAATCCTTCATCGAAACTGCTTGTCAACACCTTCTGCTCCTCGTTGGGATCGACATTCTTACTTATCGAAGATACTACGATACACCCCCTATACTTGTGGGTCATCACGGAACGGCCAGCATTTCTTTCCCATGACGTCGGTGGGGTGGATACTGTGGGATTTGGCAATGGTTTGGTCGGGGAAATGGCCGCCGGCAGCGTCCCTTTAAGAGGCTCCGACGCCATCTCACCTTCAATGACCTGCCAGTACAACATCTACTAGTTGCACACGCTCGCGGAAGCCATTAACGCGCCCCTGCAAAGGCTGCAGCGCGCCACCCGGAAGTAATGCCGCGGAAAACGAAGCAGTTGTGCCGCTACCAGGCGGGACCATGCGAGGACCAGCGGACACTTTGCGCGTCCGCGCAGCGTCCACAGAGACGCAAAGCTGGCGCATATTTGGGCCAGGTTTGCGTCTCTGCGGACGGCCCGGTCACTTTGCGTCCCGCCGCTGGAGGTGATGCCAGACGCATTTTCGGTCACGGCGGATACAAATGGTTGCTCAGCGTCCGTTTGCGTCGTGCCGCTGTAGATGCCCTTAGATGGAAGAGGTCGCTATGGTTTACAGGAGTAGCCCTCAGCTTGCTTCTTTTGCCTTCAAGACAACGTGAATCACTTCCTAGTGCAATGTGTTCATGCCCGACAGGTTTGGCATGATGTCTTCCAAGAGCTGCAGATCGTCACTGATATAGCGCTAGCAGGCTTCAGGAGTGGTGGACGACGGAGGGCAAGATCACGATTTCAGGAATAAGGAGAAAAAGGACTACGACGCTATGGTTATTTTACGATGTGTTTGGATTGTGACGAAACTATACCTTACCAATTAGGAGAGTAGTGGCATCCCAGTCCACCAAAATTTGAACTCCGAATTTAACACTTTGGTGTCTCGATAGCATTCCCGTCGATAGCGAGACGTCCGTGGTGATTTCGTCAATCTCAAAAAATCGTTGAATTAACTCTAGCTCTCGGGGATGCTCATAGGGGCAGGATGCGTGTGTGCGTTTATAGGGGTGATATTATGTATATATGTATGAGCGTCTATGGTTATAATGTATTTCACAAAAAGTATTAGTCGCGGCAGAGGCAACTGGGTTTTTGACCATGTTAGTCTGGCAGCAGAGGCATTGGCAGGCAGAGGTGGTGGTAGCGTACGCACGGGCGATGGCGGTGGAGCGTGCCCGTGCTCGCGCGTTGGTATAACCGGAGGAGGTACCAACGCACATTGAGCTAGTCCAACTGGAAGGACTCCTCCTCCGTGAGGTCCGGTGACTGGGTTCACTACCACGCTTGGATCGGAGCAGCGCCATTGACGAAGATGGCGTCTCCCGGGCCGCCGTCCTCCTCGTGGTCGTGGTCTTCGTCTTCGTCCTCCTCGTCATCGGTCAGGCCGACCCCATTGCTGCTCTGACTGCATCTTGTTAAGGTTTGTAGTTTTTCAAATCAGGGCATCTCCATATGTGCCATGCATATCAGAACGGATGAAGCCTGGTGATCAGGGGGATACATGAGCACCCCTTCTCTGCTCGACACGTGTTTAACATCGTTAGCACTGTACACGTATCGACGCGGTCCAGTGCGTTGAGTGGAAGGGCGGAGAGATGCGGGGAAGGTGCACGGCGACGCGCTTGGCCGGAGAGACACTGGCGCGACCTTAGATGCGCGAGGTGGAGGCCGACGAGGTAGTGGTCATTAGTGAGTGGCCGTTAGTGTCCGTTAGTGAGTAACAGGATCCAACGGTGGTGGACCAAATCCAACGGTGATAACCAGTTGCTCATGTATCACCTGATCATCAAATCCACTCTCCGAAAATACGCAGCGGCACCTAGGTGCTAATGATCCCGGTTAATTGTAGCGTGGCAAAAATCGTATTTCCCGAGCTCTAAATTTTTTTATAATTTTTTTTGCATGTAAAGGACACACATATGTATGTACGTGCTAATTTTTGTACTTCCTCCGGTTCATATTAATTGACTCTAATTGGATGTATCTAGACATATTTTAGTTCTAGATACATCCATATTGAAGTCAATTAATATGAATCGGAGGGAGTACCAAAATTCAATGAGTAATCTAGTAATTTCTTGATAAAATAAATAAATCTTTCCGTTTCCGTCTTGAGGTGTGTTCTGGCAAATATACCGCAAAATTATAATGGTACGGGGCAAAAGCATGTTTTGGTGGTGTTTTTGCCAAAGACCAAAGAATAACAGTGTCTCGTACCATTTTTTTTTTCCAAACAACAGAAATGCAAACCTAACAAGTGGGCAAAGATTGTGGGGGGGGGGGGGGGTGGCTTATTTTGCTCTTAACCGAAGGAGGTAGCAAGCCTGTTCAAGACAAGCTTACGAACAATGACAATACGGAAAGTGGCGAATGACCAGATTGCAGATGGTCTAGAAGTTGATGTCTCAAGCCGAAAGAAGGGCAATGTTGATCGTAAGAGAAAAGACCTGGACCTAGAGAGTATTTTGACGGTCCCGCTTAACAAGATAAATACAATTCCATCACTATCTAGGGATCCTCGTGTTCGACCCTCCACATTATACAGAAGGTTTTCGATGGAGTGAGGTGAAGCACATCTCTAACATTTTGAAGCCGTTGCTGATGCCAGCTAACATCATCCAGAGTTTAAAATTTTGCGTCAATATGCTCGATGCGAATGAGAACGATTTGACAACTTCTAATCCTTTCTTCAAAGAAATGGACTAAACAGTCCAGATTGACGAAAAGTGGTTCTACATGACAAAGAAGAAGAACAACTACTACCTGCTCCGCTGCCGTGTGGAACATGAACTATATTGGAAAGTGATGTTTCTTATTGATGTGGCCAAGCCAAGGTATGAAGATGGAGTTGTCACTTTTGATGGCAAAATTGGCATGTGGGCCTTTGGGAAGGAAACTTCGGCCGTTAAAAAGAGAAAAAACATACCAAAAGGGACAATGAAAGTGAAACTATTGAAAGTCACTCTAGAGGTTATGAGTTACTATACCAATTCCATCTACGACAGCACTCACATACAACTGAATTTGAATGCAAAAAATTCGATCAAATGGGTAGCTGAAATGCCAGAGGCGGTCAAAGAGCTGCATGGAGTAGTCGCCCTTCTTGTCGGCGAAGTAGATGACATCGTCAAGGCGGTGGTTCTCCATCACCTCCAGCCCCGCGTTCATCCGGTGCGACCGATAGTCTACGGACGCGGAGGCGTTGAGCTTGTCGCAGCAGCCGAAGGTAGGCCCAATCCAGCATGAGGTGCACCATCATCGTCACCTCCTATAGGAGGAGCACCAGCATCGGAGAGGAAGGCGTGGGAGGTTGGCGGTGGTGATGATGCCCAGAGCACGGAACGGTAGCATCTATGAGGGCCCTAGGACCACCATGGATGCCAAAAATCAAAGCTTGTTGGAGCCCTATGCCACACATGCCGCCATGGATTCCCCAGCAACCCTGCTCCAGAGCCTGAGGATGCTGATGTCGTCGTGGATCCAAAAATCAAACCTTGCCTAGCATGGGCTAGGGTTTGTGGTGGGACTGCGGATCTACGCTTCCACGCCATGCGATTGAGAGAGGGAGATGAGGTGGTTCGTGGGAGGTGGTAGCGCGGCGTCAATACATCACCAGAATTGGTTGATGAAGGTGGCTTGCGAAATGGGACCGTTTGCGAGAAGGTGGCGTGGGAGTCACTGATGGGGACGGGGTTGAAGGCGAGGATGGGATTTTTCTAGTGAAAAAAAAGCACAAGTGTTTTTTTTTTTTTGCAAAAATGCCAGTACGCAGCTCTCTTCGGGCTTGGGGGAGTATTATTTTTGAAAAGTCAAACCACGTAAAGTTTTACCAAAATTTTAGATAAAAAAGCATCGACATGTAAGATACAAAATCAATATCATCATTAGATACACCATGAAACATATTTTCATATGATAACTATAGAGTATCATATTTGTTGATTTATTTTTTTAATTAAAAAATGGGTTAAACTTTATTTAGATTGACTTTTCAAAAAATGCAGTATTCATTGGAACAGAGATAATAATAAGAAATAACTCGTCATAAATCCTATTTCATTGTTATATCTATTATGTGGCATGATTACGATATGGTGGTCTTCTATCAACCATTGTTCATACCCTAACACCGGGCTATGAGCTAGCCATGTACCGAAACTACAAAAAGATTGAGAACCGGTAACTGACTTAATTGGGTAGCCCGAAAGAACGAAGGATTGAAACCGACTTTTGTTGGAAAAGCTGCTCGCGAAATCAAAATCTAGCAGCGCAGCGCAGATCCGATCAGGACCAGATCGTTCCCTCCTCGCCTGGCACGGCATGACGCCTCTACGCGAGCTTCGATACGATCGCGTCACACTCTATCCAAGGCCCAGGTTCCACCGCGGCGCGAGGCGGCGCGATCCGTCGTACCACCTCTCCGAAATCTTCCCGCCTATTCGGATCGCTGATTTTCTCCCGCGGAGGAAGAAAAGGAGGAGAAACCCAGGACGCCACACCGGCGTCGATGCGGCGGCCGCGGGCGCCGACCAACCCCGCAAGCCGCGGTTGTCGACGCCAGAACCCGGGGTACCGAGCCTGGAGTGCGGGATCTGCGGATCTTCGGAAGAAGACGAAGACGACGAGGAGGAGGAGGAGGATGATGATGAATCTAATGCGACGGCGCGCTACGTGGTCGGGCCGGACTCGATCCGTTTCCTTGCCCCCGTCGACCAAGGCAGCCTGGTGGTGTTCGACCGGTGGCGAGAGGTCCACGTGCCTTCCCCGTGGAGCCACAGCTACTGGTCGAAGCAGCAGGAGCCGTGGCAGAGGTTCTACCTCGACCGCGGCGCCGGCTGGCGAGTGAACTCCGAGAAGGAAATGAACCAGGAGCTCTGGATCGCCTTCCTGCTCGACCGCGGCGCCGGGAGGCACTCCCGGTGGTGGATGGAGGTCGAGCTCGCCTTCGCCTCCGCACGAGCCAGCATCGACGCCCCGCCGTGTCCCGCCAAGCGCCGCTGCCTCAGCCCTGCCGACGATTCTGCGGCCGCCCCACCGGGCGTGCAACCGCTGGGTCAGGACTCGGGATCACGAGCAGCTGAAGACGATCGTGGAAGAGATGCTGACTGGTCCAGAACCGAAGACGACGAAATCTGACTGCAAAGAAGTGTCAGGTTTCGAGCCGTGCGTCTAAAAATACCAGATCTTTTTTTCAGAAAAGTCTCCATATCAGGTTTAACAATACCGGACAATTGGAAAGTAAATGTTGTTTAAGATGATCATTAGTTCCAACAATTTCATTCCTTTTGTCGCTTTAGTACTAGTACCAGTTTTCAATCTAGTGTTGGTCTACGGTTTATTTTCCTCCCTTTCATGTACTTATTATTTAGGTATATAACCTCTGGAAAAAAAGTGACTTATTATTTAGGTATATAGATTTTTTTGCAGTGTATTGCAGTGTCCTAATGCTCGTGCTAGCCCTTTGGCCTCGCATGGAGACATCATCTCTCCTCGTTTTGTCCTCTGTCAGTATTGAAACGTTATCCAAAAGCTGTAAATCAAACGGTCTTCCTGGTTCGATTTTCTCGTGAGGCACATTGAACCAGCAAGCCACAATATATCGAACCACCTCAATCAGGCGTTTGAATCGCTTTGTTCTCGTCTTGTGCTTGTGGATGCTGGTAAGTAGTCCTGGGCTTGATTCCTAAAATAAGTAGTGATGGGCTTATCATGCGGAAACTATGTATAAAGTTTTCAGAAATCAGGCCCACTTCACAACCATGAACTTTTTGTTGTTCTTGTTGTTGTTATGAACTACTCGGTGTATACAATTCAATATACATGACTTTGTAAATATTTCCGCCTTCACAAAATTATGGTACACTTTTCATGTAGTCTTAAAAAACGAAGACACTCTGCTCGATTGTAAGATCAGGGTTAGATAGATGGAGACTCACAACATTTGGCTCTAGCGGGGCTCGAACAAGTCGCGAATCTGAGGTGGGGACATTATTGTCCAGATTTTTCTTGTCAAGACTGGTGCTTTGATGCATACATTGTTTTAGTACATACATAAGTACGACATGTTGCACGGTTTTTGGAATGTTGCATCAATGCTACAATGCTATTTTCTGCATTGCTGCAAATATTTGTTTCCATGTTGCATTTGTTGTGATGATTTTCCAAAACAATATCTTGTGACCAATGGAGATTTGTTCCATATATAACATATTTGGTTATATCTATGTGTTTTGAAATGTTGCTATGCTTTCATCCTTCATTTAAGACCATTAGAGAAATTTTATGATGATATTGCATATGTAGGAAAAAAATATTGCTCAAGAGTTCTTTTTGTCGCAATGATACAACATACTAGAATCAACATCCTAAGTTGGAAATAGACATCGGGGGGGGGGGGGTGATTGGACACTGCGCTGGATCGACGCCTACCACAATCGATCAAATTTATTTAGTCGATGGATTAACGCATCCACTTTTATAATAAAACTCTCCAACTTATCCACTCACAGAAACTTCCGGCACCAGGTTTACATCCTCCCTACTAAATGTGCTCATCCAGCCTCCGTCCTCATCCAACAATACCAATCACATAATGTCCGTGTTAGCATGGGTGACTATTAATAACATATGAGTATTGTAGAGTGACTTCT
Source organism: Lolium rigidum (assembly GCF_022539505.1). Classification (NCBI taxonomy): domain Eukaryota; kingdom Viridiplantae; phylum Streptophyta; class Magnoliopsida; order Poales; family Poaceae; genus Lolium; species Lolium rigidum. The sequence goes on from NC_061511.1 coordinate 139,448,991, forward strand.
TAACAAAAGCAACATCGTTGTTTTAAGTCAAAATAGCAATTAGCAATTACCAGGTACATAAGGTCACGCACAATTAGGTGCTTTAACCTATTTCTTAGATCTATCATGTTAGATTTTGGCTTAGATAGAAGAGAGAATAAAGATGCGGCAGATTGTTTTTGCTTAGGTGGAAATCACATATGAATAAAGGACGCGGCTAATTCCCAATTAACCTGGAATTAGCTTAATACCCGGTCACCTGGTTTCATGTGAATTCACGTGTAACTAGGGCAAAGGATATGCAATTGCACATGTATGTTCAATTACATATCCATGTGTAATTCTCGTATGCATGAATAACGATGCAAATCTAACGGTTGCCGAGTTGATCTGAAACTAACTTAATTCCTGGTCAACCTGGAATTAGCAAAAGGGATGAACAAAAGGCAGTGCCCAGAACCTATATTTCCCAAAGTCAAGATGTTGCACTACTTTGAATTCACATGAAAAATTCAGTAGGAGTAATTTAGTGGTGGTGGACACTTAAAACAAATAACATCTCTAGAAACAATAGTAAATCGTGAAAGCAATATCCTTGATGCAAAAAAAAAAAAAAAAGCTTGGCAATGCTATTCTGGAATAAGAAAAACTGGGAGACCGACCAGACGACGGGCTAGGGGGGGATTATTCAGAGCAGGCTCAATGGACAGTGGGGATGGAATAGCTGTTGGATGGTTAGGACATCCTGTCTTTAGAGATAAAGAAGGACGTGAGCTTTTTGTACGTCGTATGCCCATTTTTTGAAACATTTCCGGTTGTTTTGGTAGATGAAGAGGGAATTGTGAGAGCGGACGTTCCTTTTAGAAGAGCAGAATCCAAATATAGTGTTGAACAAGTAGGCGTAACGGTGGAGTTCTATGGTGGCGAACTTAATGGAGTAAGTTATTCTGATCCTGCTACTGTAAAAAAATATGCGAGGCGTTCCCAATTAGGGGAAATTTTTGAATTAGATCGGGCTACTTTGAAATCAGATGGTGTTTTTCGCAGCAGTCCAAGGGGTTTGCGCCGGATGACTCCTCCAACATTGTCCGGAGACTCGCGACTCAAGACCTCCACGGCGTCCATGTCGCTTCAGCCGCTGAAGTTCAGCGTTACGCAGGTTTTCAGTGTCCGCGTCCTTTCGATCCGCACGCGGCGCGCGAACGCGACGCGCGGCAGGCCGGAGCCGGAGCTGGACCGGGCCCCGAGCGTGCCGTCCTCCACGACGGCAGGGCACACGCGCGAGACGATGAGGTCCTGGAGGTTCTGCGTGCCGAGGGCGATCTCGCCGTAGAGGAGGCCTCCTGGGCGGCGGTGGCGGCCAGGATCAGCGCCAGCGCGGCGTAGATGGACGGCCGAGCGGAGACCGCCTCGCCGCCGTCAGCGTGGTGCACGGTGGCGGTGGGAAGGCTGGAGCCGGTCGCGTCGCTTGCGCTAGCTTGGGATTCCATCGCAGCCCGTCACGATCTCGACGGAGGTACGTAAGATCGGTGCACGGACCTGCAGGCCAGCCCTGGCGTAGTCTAATCTGCTTGGACGTTGAAGCCAATGTGCACGTCACAGAGTCCCGCGCTCTCACGGGTTCTGATTTACAATCGGGCAGTATGTTAATTCGGACATTTGTTCTAAATATCCTTTGCCAGACATTTTGACTACTTATGCCCCATGGAAAAACTTTTAAATCACATATGGCTCCTCTTAAATAAGTCTGGTTTATTTGGACTGCACTGCAGGAGTTAGCAATGAAGTTGGAAATGTAATGCAAATGATTCCTTATAAAAGTATAATCACCCCACACTTGGAAATAAACCAAAGTTCGTTTGATTACACGATATAAAAACAAATGATTATATTCAAAATATTTAGTCAATGGAAATTTCATATGGAATCCTTTGCATTATATTCAAAAATCGCTTTTTGAATCACATAGACCACAATTGCTCCCCAAAAAGTAATACAAGCGTTGTACCATCCCAAACTTCAACAATGACATGCAGAGGCGGTCCAAACTCCAAAGGGGGTGAGCGGGTGCTAGGTCTGGAACCAGATCCTCTAACGTAGAGGAGACAAGTCAAGCAAGTACAATGCTTTGCTAGTGTACAACCCAGTAAAGAAAGTCATGGTACTTACTGTAGTAAATTACTGTACATAGTTACTGTACAAATAAATCATATAAACTAAAAAAAAGTCAGTGCTAATTTTGAAATCATATAAACTAAAAAAAAGTCAGTGCTAATTTTGATTGTAAGTAATTACTGTGAATGGATACCAAACATATATATTGTGCAAGTAAATTCAGATCAAATTTTGCTTAATCATATGAATATGAAGGAGAAAAGTCAGAGAACTATAGCTTACCTAACTTGTGTCCTCCACGTTAGAGGATCTGGTTCCGGCTAGACCCCTGCTTCGACCCCCTTCATTAACAGAAAGATGTGGGGTATTGAAAGGATCGTATGCCGCACCTACAGGGGGGTGAATAGGTGCTAATCAATTTTTAGTTCTTTTTTCAATTTAGGCTTGACACAAAGGTAAATTCTCTAGATATGCAACTAAGTGAATTTACCTATATGACAAGACAAACAACTAAGCACCATATAGCTACGCAATATATAGGAGATAGAATAGGATAGAGGTAACCGAGAGTGGAGCACGCGATGACACGGAGATGATTCCCGTAGTTCCCTTCCTTTGCAAGAAGGTACATCTACGTTTGGAGGAGTGTGGTTGCTACGAAAGCCAAACCAACAGCCACGAAGACTTCACTCAGATCTCCTATGAGCAACGCCACGAAGGCCTAGCCCACTTCCACTAAGGGATTTCCTCGAGACGGAAACCGGGCCTTTACAAGGTTCTTGGGGCACACATCCACAACTGAATTGGAGGCTCCCAAATCTGTAACAACACAACAATCAACAACAATACATCAACAACAATCAACTAGGGAACCAAAGAGGAACACTAGGAAGAGGGCCCTCAACAAAATGAGGGGGAAATGCAAATTGCTTCGGTGAAGATGTAGATCGGGGTCTTCTCCTTCGATTCTCCAAAACACAAGGGATTTGGGTGGTTGAGGGAGGAGATCCGATGAATTTGGTGTTCTTGGTGACTCAACAATGGTGTCTTGCTTTTTGGGGAAGAAGTGAGCGACCAAACCCCTTGGAGAAGAAGGGTGTTTATACCCCTGAAGAAAAATGGCCGTTGGAGGGCTGATCGGTAGTACCGGCCAGGTTGGGCCGGTACTACCGGCCATAGACGAGCAGCGCGGGCCAAGGAGGGGTGGCCACGTGGCCAGGAGGAGCCGGGTCGAAGGGGGAGGCCGGAGCCTCCGGCCAGGGTACCGGCCGTGGTACCGCCGGGGCTCCATCTCCCCTGGCAACCATACTGTGAGCAAGGGCGCCCAACCGGTACCTTGGGCGGTACCAAGGTCGGAGCCTCCGGCAGTGGCCAGGCCGGCGGTACCGCCCAAGCCTCCGGCCCCCCTTTTCTTTCTCCTTCTCTTCTCCTTCTGTTTTCTTCCTATCTTCTTTTCTTTCTTTTCTCTTCCATTCTTTCTTCCAATAACCAACCAAAAAACCAATGCTATTTGATATCTTGCACGCTCTTCACTTTTTGGGCATCTAGAGAATGTAACAACCTACAAAACTTATATACCGAAATGCTCATATATCATCATTGTCATCAACACCAAAACCACATATAAAATGAGATATGTTCTTTCAATCTCCCCCTTTTTGGTTCTTGATAACAACATAAGATTTGCATAAGATGTGAGTATTTGAGCAAAGAAAATATAAGACGATATAAGAAGCTCCCCCTAGACATGTGCATCCAATAGAATTAACATTTGAATAAGAAGCACATAATCTAGGATCAATATACTCAAGCAAATACGATTCACCAACACGTGCAAAGATAAAGAGTAAGCAAACAAATTCATCACTTGCATTTGTGAATAGACAAGCATATGTGAGTAAAGATAAGTGTTGAGTTTAGAGATCATACCACATGAAGTTCACTTAGTCTTTACCATAGATAGAAAGATAGGTAATGTCTCATACATAAATAGATAGCCCCTATGTCTCACACACATAGATAAGGTTCATAAAGCATAATAAGTAGTTCTCAACAATAGATAACCATAAGTCACAAGCATAAAGAGTCAAAGAAAAAAACGCAAGCTTGTGACTTCCCATGCAAATCCCGAACCTAATAGAACTCTTCTCCCCCTTTGACATCAAGATGCCAAAAAGGTCGAAGAGCGATGTGATACGTCCCAAACGTATCTATAATTTCTTATGTTCCATGCTACTTTTATGATGATACTCACATGTTTTATACACATTATATGTCATTATTATGCATTTTACGGCACTAACCTATTGACGAGATGCCGAAGAGCCAGTTGCTGTTTTCTGCTGTTTTTGGTTTCAGAAATCCTAGTAAGGAAATATTCTCGGAATTGGACGAAATCAACGCCCAGGGGCCTATTTTTACACGAAGCTTCCAGAAGACCGGAGGGGAGACGAAGTGGGGCCACGGGCGCCGCCACACTAGGGCGGCGCGGCCTAGAGGGGGCCCGCGCGGCCCTAGCGTGTGGGGCCGCCGTGACTCTCCCGACTCCGCCCTTCCGCCTACTTAAAGCCTCCGTCGCGAAACCCCGATGCACGAGATCCACGATATGGAAAACCTTCCGGAGACGCCGCCGCCGCCAATCCCATCTCGTGGGATTCAGGAGATCGCCTCCGGCACCCTGCCGGAGAAGGGAATCATCTCCCGGAGGTCTCTTCATCGCCATGATCGCCTCCGGATCGATGTGTGAGTAGTTCACCCCTGGACTATGGGTCCATAGCAGTAGCTAGATGGTTGTCTTCTCCTCATTGTGCTATCATGTTAGATCTTGTGAGCTGCCTATCATGATCAAGATCATCTATTTGTAATCCTACATGTTGTGTTTGTTGGGATCCGATGAATATTGAATACTATGTCAAGTTGATTATCAATCTATCATATATGTTATTTATGTTCTTGCATGCTCTCCGTTGCTAGTAGAGGCTCTGGCCAAGTTGATACTTGTGACTCCAAGAGGGAGTATTTATGCTCGATAGTGGGTTCATGCCTCCATTAAATCTGGGACTGTGACAGAAAATTCTAAGGTTGTGGATGTGCTGTTGCCACTAGGGATAAAACATCGATGCTTTGTCTAAGGATATTTGTGTTGATTACATTACGCACCATACTTAATGCAATTGTCTGTTGTTTACAACTTAATACTGGAAGGGGTTCGGATGATAACCTGAAGGTGGACTTTTTAGGCATAGATGCATGCTGGATAGCGGTCTATGTACTTTGGCGTAATGCCCTGATTGAATCTCATAGTACTCATCATGATATATGTATGTGCATTGTTATGCCTTCTTTATTTGTCAATTGCCCAATTGTAATTTGTTCACCCAACATCTGCTATCTTATGGGAGAGACACCACTAGTGATCTGTGGACCCCGGTCCTATTCTTTACATCTGAAATACAAACTGCTGCAATTGTTCTTTACTGTTCTTCGCAAACAACCATCATCATCCACACTATACATCTAATCCTTTGTTTACAGCAAGCCGGTGAGATTGACAACCTCGCCGTTACGTTGGGGCAAAGTTCCGTGATTGTGTTGTGCGGGTTCCACGTTGGCGCCGGAATCCCCGGTGTTGCGCCGCACTACACTCCTCCGCCATCAACCTTCAACGTGCTTCTTGGCTCCTCCTGGTTCGATAAACCTTGGTTTCTTTCTGAGGGAAAACTTGCTACTGTACGCATCACACCTTCCTCTTGGGGTTCCCAACGGACGTGTCGACTGCACGCATCACGATGCTATCGTCCCTAGGCATCAAGGAAGTCCCCGGCAATATCGGAGTCAACATCGTAGGAGGGTCCATCCTCGCCATCAGACCACTGGCTATGAGCAGAAATCCACTGAGGCTTCGGAAGGATATTCTCTTCGGATCCTGGAGGAGATACTTCCACACCAAGCTTTCTCATGATGCTCTTCTGACGGAGTCGAGATTTCTTCTCTGCCACATAGGAGTCATACATACGCTCCTGAATATCCAGCTGGAGGCAGAAGGTCTTCTTTACCTTGATCTTGAGCTTGGTGTACCAAGAGGGCTCGAGCATGGGATCATATGCGGAGTGAGCCGGAGGCCCCCCAAGGGCCATATGAGCAATAAAGCCATCAAACCGGCAAGCAGGAGCAGTGGAAGGATCTGCAGCACCTGCTGTAGGAGCTGCTGAGGCAGAAGGAGCTGCTGAGGCAGAAGGAGCTGCAGAGGCTGAGGTAGAAGCTAGGAGCCCATGATCTTTGATAAGAATGTTCTTGCGACGATGATCAGTGAGGGATGAAAATGGTTCCAGAATAGCACCCTCAAATTTCTGACGCCACACCTCAGAAATAAGCTTCATGATGAAGGGAGCAAAGGAAGGAGACCTCTTCTCCACCATACGCAGGAAAATCTGGTTCCACAGGCAATCCATGACATCCATCTTCACACCCTTGCCCTTCCGGAGATGAGTTTGAAGCATCAAGTCAATGACAAAAGAATGGATCTCATCAACGTTACCTACTTTGACGGCAACAGTCTCACGGTAGATGCGAAGCATAATATCATATACGGGTTGGAGACCGGAAGTGAATCCAAGCCTGCATCGACCGGGCATATAGAGCGGCTCAAGAACATCTTTGGTGCTTGCATTATAATCCTCGTGAAACCTCCAACCACTAGAACGGTCATCACGAGTCATCACGAGGATAGCCAAGAATCTGTCCAAAGGTGCTCCAAGTGGTAGTGAGTACCTCATCACGAGTCATCCAAGTAATGGAGCGAGCTTTATCCTCATGGAAATAGACTGTGGCAAAGAACTGAGTCACAAGGTAAGGATCATAGTTGCAATGGAAAGTCATAATGGGAAGCAAACCAAACTCCTCGCAAATCCCAAGTGCTTCATGAAAGTAGGCATCCTTCTTCAAATGGTCAATGTTGATATACCGTTGATCAACCACCTTCACCTTGGGAGGATAGACTTCATTGAATATGCGCTCTTGAACCTCGGTGTAGAAGTGGCGGTTGCGGGTGCGAGAAGACCGAGGCCCCAAATAGGGGTTAGCGGTGCGAATAGCCATGTATGCATGAAGGCGGACACTGCCATAGGACTCAATAGCCTTTTCCCCTCTCTTTTTATTTGCCAAAGAAGCGCCACGAGCAGTAGTGGCACGAGTAACACTTCATCTTGTTCAACAATCTCATCCTCATGAATCGGAACCCCTCGCCTCTTCCGTGATCTCGCCGAACCAGAGCCACTAGCACCTGTGAAATAGACGAACAGAGCCGAGGAACATATGGGATAAGTGCACAAGCTCATCTCTATTGAACAAAACTTTGACCCAAAATACACATGCATGATGGTAAAAAAAATAGGCCACACACTATAGGTAAAAAGTGCTACATAGTAGAGGTTAACGGTGCTACATACTAGAGGACATAGATCAGCAATAGATACAACCTCTTAGTGTAAGATTTAGCCAAAAATCTAAGCATGTAGAACCGAAAACCAACATATATGCGAGCCAAAATACAACCAAAATACGCGGAGAGAGGAGCTAATACCGGGAGCCATGGAGGAGGAGAGGTGGGGGAAGGCTCCCACGGAGCCGATCCGGCCGGGGGTGGCCGGAGGACGGCCGGGGAAACGGAGGCGGCGCGCGGGCCGAGCGGTGGATGAGAGTGGGGAGGTTGCAGGGAGGGGAAAGAGTGAGGAGAGCGTGGGGTTCGACCCCTCCTGAGTGGAGGTACCGGCCCGAGGCCGGCGGTAGTACCGGCAAGGCCCCGGTGGTACTACCGGCCTGGTCAGGCCCGGGTCGGCCAGCCTCCTCCCTTCTTTTTTTTAAAGACACCCTCTTTTACTATAAACACAATTTGGTCAAGGATAAACATGAGTTTTGGTATGCAATTTTTGAAACGAGCTTGTGCAAGAGATAGAATGTTTTTAGAGGTGAGAGAATGGCTTAGGATGGACACAAAGAGAGGTATGGTACTATGAACTCAAGTTTGCAAGGATCAAATCAAGAGAAAGCTAAACATTGAGCCAATTCCCATAAAAACAAGAAAGACCACAAAGGAGCAACGCGTTAAGATCCAATAAGAACAATACTGATCGGTGGCCTAGGCCACCATATATGAGTGATACGGTATGGCACCGCGAAGATATATCTTGGGTCCAAAACCAATACTCATCATTGAAGCTCACATATCATTAATTGATATAAAGAGAATGATTTTTCTTAATGTTGGCATTATGGGGGAGGGATAGCTCAATAATTTAAACCGCACTCCCCCTATTTCCATGCCCACATCTAAACCAAATAAAGTTTTGAGACAAAGGTGTGTTTGCAAGATGGTCAAGCTATACTCCTTGAATCAATGATATTTAGCTCATTCCTCAAATAGCAAAACCTTGCTTCATCAAGAGGCTTCGTGAATATATCAGCAAGTTGATCTTTGGTAGGAACATAGATAAGCTCAATATCACCACGGGCAACATGATCCCTAATGAAATGATTCCGGATCTCAATATGCTTCGTTCTTGAATGTTGCACCGGATTATAGTCAATCTTGATGGCACTTTCATTGTCACATAATAGAGGCACTTTGTCACAAATGACACCGTATTCCTTTAAAGTTTGCCTCATCCATAACAATTGAGTGCATCCACTTGCGGCGGCAACATATTCGGCTTCGGCGGTGGAGAGAGATATACAATTTTGCTTCTTCGAAGACCAACACACCAAGGACCCTACCAAGGAATTGGCAAGCCCCGGAAGTTGATTTCCTATCATCCTTGTCTCCCGCCCAATCCGCATCGGTGTATCCATTGAGAATAAAACTTGAGCCTTTGGGGTTCCAAATACCATATCTTGGGGTATCAACCAAATATCGAAAGATTCTTTTGAGAGCCATCATGTGACTCTCCTTAGAAGAAGCTTGATACCTTGCACACACACCAATACTCAACACTATGTCCGGTCTAGATGCACAAAGGTAAAGCAAGGATCCAATCATGGAGCGATATACCTTTTGATCCACCTCTTTACCATTGGGATCTAGTGCAAGATGACATTTGGTAACCATAGGAGTGGCCACACCCTTCATCTCGGTCATCTTGAACCTCTTGAGCATGTCTTGGAGATATTTTGCTTGATTGATGAAGGTCCCTTCTCTCAATTGCTTGATCAGGCCCACTTTGTATAAAGTCTATAACAATCAGGCCCACTTTACAACCATGAACTTTTGTTGTTGTTGTTGTGAACTACTCGGTGTATAGAATTCAATATACATGACTTTGTAAATATTTCCGCCTTCACAAAATTATGGTATACTTTTCGTGTATTCTTAAAAAATGAAAAGGCTCCCCTCGGCTGTCAGATTAGGGTTAGATAAATGGAGGCTTGCAACATTTGGCTCCAGCGGGGCTTGAACAAGTGGCGAATCTGAGGTAGGGACATTGTTGTCCAGATTTTTATTGTCACAATTGGTGATTTTAAATGTTAGATGCATACATTGTTTTAGTACATACACAAGTGCGACATGTTGCAAGATTTTTGGAAAGTTGCATCAATCAATGCTACAATGCTATTTTTTTTGCATTGATGCAAATATTTGTTTCCATGTTGCATTTGTTGTGATGATTTTCCAAAACAATCTCTTGTGACCAATGGAGATTTGTTGCATACATAACATGTTTAATTATATCTATATGTTTTGAAATGTTGCGATGCTTTCACCCTTCATTTAAGACCATGAGAGAAATGTTATGATGATGTTGCATATGTAGGAAAAATATTGCTCATGAGTTCTTTTTGTTGCAATGATAGGACATACTAGAATCAACACTAAGTTGAAATAGACATTGGGAGGCTGATTGGACACTGCAGTGGACCGACGCCTACCACAATCCATCAAATTTTTGTAGTCGACAGATTAAGGCATCCACTTTTATAATAAAACTGTCCAACTTATCAACTCTCTATTACATCTCTTTCTCTAAGAATTTCTCACAGAAACTGCCGGCACCAGGTTTACATCCTCCCTAGTCCCTACTAAATATGCTCATCCAGCTTCCGTCCTCATCCAACAATACCAATTATGAGTATTGCTCAGTGTCTTCTTAACAAAACCAACACCGTCGTTTTGAATGGCAATTACCAGGTACATAAGGCCATGTACAATTGGGTGATTAAACCTATTTCTTAGATCTGGCATGTGGATTTTTGCTTTGTTAAAAGAGAGAATAAAGATGCGGAAGATTGTTTTTGCTTAGTTGGAAATCGCAGTTGCATGTGCCCATAACCTATATTTCCCAAAATCAAGATGTTGCACTACTTTGAACTCACATGAAAAATTCAGTAGGAGTAATTTAGTGGTGGTGGACACTTAACACAAACAAAATCTCTAGAAACAATAGAGAATCACGAAAACAATATCCTTGATGCAAAAAAAAAAAAAAAACTTGGCAATGCTACTCTGGAATCAAGAAAGACTGGTATATCGACGAGACGACGGGCTACTCGAACACGATAGCGCCGGATGACTCCTCCAACATTGTCCGGAGACTCGCGACTCAAGACCTCCACGGCGTCCCTGTCGCTTCAGCCGCTGAAGTTCAGCGTTGCGCAGGTGTTCAGTGTCCGCGTCCTTTCGATCCGCACGCGGCGCGCGAACGCGACGCGCGGCAGGCCGGAGCCGGAGCTGGACCGGGCCCCGAGCGTGCCGTCCTCCACGACGGCAGGGCACGCGCGCGAGACGATGAGGTCCTGGAGGTTCTGCGCGCCGAGAGCGATCTCGCTGTAGAGGAGGCCTCCTGGGTGGCGGTGGCGGCCAGGATCAGCGCGAGCGCGGCGTAGATGGACGGCTGAGCGGAGACCGCCTCGCCGCCGTCAGCGTGGTGCACGGTGGCGGTGGGAAGGCTGGAGCCGGTCGCGTCGCTTGCGCTGGCTTGGGCTTCCATCGCAGCCCCTCACGATCTCGACGGAGGTACGTAAGATCGGTGCACAGACCTGCAGGCCAGCCCTGGCGTTGTCTAATCAATCTGCTTGGACGTTGAAGCCAATGTGCACGTCAGAGTCCCACGCTCTCACGGGGTTCTGATTTGCAATCGGGCAGTATGTTAATTCGGACATTTGTTCTAAATATCCTTTGCTAGACATTTTGAGCTACTTATGCCCCATGGAAAAACTTTTAAATCACATATGGCTCCTCTTAAATAAGTCTGGTTTATTTGGACTGCACTGCAGGAGTTAGCAATGAAGTTGGAAATGTAATGCAAATGATTCCTTATAAAAGTGTAATCACCCCACACTTGGAAATAAACCAAAGTTCGTTTTAATACACGATATAAAAACAAATGATTATATTCAAAATATTTAGTCAATGGAAATTTCATATGGAATCCTTTGCATTATATTCAAAAATCGCTTTTTGAATCACATAGACCACAATTGCTCCCCAAAAAGTAATACAAGCTTTGTACCATCCCACACTTCAACAATGGCAAGCAGAGGCGGGTGCAAACTCCAAAGGGGGCGAGCGGGGGCTAGGTCTGGAACCAAATCCTCTAACGTAGAGGAGACAAGTCAAGCAAGTACAGTGCTTTGTTAGTGTAAAATCCAGTAAAGAAAGTCGGGGTACTGTAGCAACAACTGTATATATTTTACCGTAATTTTGATTGTAAGTAATTATTGTGAATGGATACCACACATATATATTGTGCAAGTAAATTTAGATCAAATTTTGCTTAATCATATGAATATGAAGGAGAAAAGTCAGAGAACTGTAGCTTACCTGACTTTTGTCCTCCACGTTAGAGGATCTGGTTCCGGCTAGGCCCCTGCCGTGGTTCAACCCCCGTCATTAACAAAAAGATGTGGGGTATAATTATTAATTAGCATTGGTTTTATGGCTTAGTACTAGACCTAATACTAATCCCTACGTGTTCCAGAAAAATGTTGGAATAAACGGTCTTGGCATGTAGTCTGGTCCATAATGATAGGGATTTTCCTCCCACATAATAGGGACTCATCAGCTAAACTTTACCTTTCAGGGCTAAGAGCCAGCTATCCAACGCAAATCGAACATCAAAACTGTTCGTTTTGGTTCAGTTGCGACAGATTACGGAAGCCACAATTGGTAAATGTGTCTGTCTTGGTTTGCGTTAGGATAGTCGCAGGCTCCCAGCAACTCGATGTAATTTTTTGCAGGCACCATCAAGCAGTGTTAATGGCGATTAGTTGCAGATCGTTTTCTGACGTGGGCATTACCCTTCGGGTAACTGTTATTGTCCTATCCTGTACGGCCCAATTGGAGGCCCATGAAGATACCCGATGGCATGGTGGGCCACTATGGCGGTGCTGAAGAAGATTCCTTGAAGAGCAAGACGAAGAGGAGCCGAATAAGGAAAGTTTAGAGCTAGGTCTTTTGTAACCAAGTCGTACCCGGACAGATCTCTTGAGACCTGGCCCCCTATATAAGGGCCAGAAGAGGGGCTGCCGAGGGACACAATCAATCTTAGCAACTTTAGCCACCACAAGTCTAGAGCTAGGTCCACGTAGCACTTAGCCTCTCGACGAAACCACAGCCGAAACCTTCGGCACCCCATTGTAACCCGATATTTTCATAATCAAGATCAGACAGGCAGGACGTAAGGGTTTTACCTCATCGAGGGCCCCGAAG